>NC_090925.1:642559708-642866040 GCF_040938575.1 Ambystoma mexicanum | reverse complement strand
TGTGCCATTCCAGTATCACTGGCACGGCTGCCGCGTGTGAACTCTGATACTGGCATCGCGACTCGGACTACACCAGTCCAGTAAAGGATGCCAGTACGGTAATAATGGTAACGCTATTTCCAGACCGGCATACTTGTAATGAGGCCCAGTGTGCTGATCAATGGCGTTAACACTCCTGCCCTTAGGGATAGTGGAGCCAGCAGAACTGTGGTGGATGCCACTCTGCGCAACCAGGAGAAGCCTGCCAGAGCTCTGCTGATGCCCACCAAGTTAGCTGATGGCCCCCTTCTCAAGTTCCTAGTAACACCTGTCAATATGACAATTCATGGTACAGTAGTAAGGTTTCCTGTGAGTGTACAGAGGCAAGTCAATGGAAAATATCTGCTGGGAAATGACCTCAGATACTTAGGTCTTGTGGGGGATACAGTAGATAGACCATGCACAAGGTCACAGACAAGAGCTGCAATGGCCAAGTCCAAGTCTAAGCCAAAGCCAAAGGGGAAACCCAAGGATAAGGGAGTCAGGAAATCAAAACGAGGGAAAGAGAATATTCCCCCAAACTCACCTACCACAGAGGTGGAGGCAGTTGGCCCAGCACCTGAACCTGACAAGGAAGAGGTGCTGCCTGAAATACTCAACACCCATGACCATCCTGAACTCCAAAGTTTATTGGTTGAAGGTGGTCCTGATAGGGAAGAGTTCAGTAAGGGCCAACGTGAGTGTCCATCTTTGGAAGGCCTAAGGAGACAAGCCTGCTCCCAGTTTAAGGGTGAGCCTCCTGGGAAGCAAAGGATTTATTGGGAAGGTGGGCTCATGCACAGTGAGCCCACAGAGTCTACTGAAAGAGACCATATGAGGTTGGTGGTCCCTCTTCCTAATGCTACTGACGCGTGAAGTCACCCTTGCTGATCACCATGGGATCAAGAGAAACAAGCAAAGGTTATCTAATGCACTTCTACTGGCCCAAGATTGGGGTGCAAGTAGAAAGTCATTGCAGGAGTTGTCACATGCCAGATGTCTGGAAAAAGTGGCTCAACAATCCAGGCTCCATTGGTGCCACTCCCTGTTGTGGGAGTGCCATTTGAGAGGATACGGATTGACATTGTCTGTTGTAGTAAAGGTTCCATGTAATAATGTCGCCACAAAAATCTCGCCATGCACAAATAAAGCCGAAAAACTGCTGTTTTTTGTGGCGACATTATTTTTTGCCCCTGTCCCCATATACATGGTCACCCATATAATATCGCCACAACCTTTTCCCGGCGATATTATTTACGGCGACCATATATATGGGGATAATATTACCTGATTATTACTGATCAATGTATGAATTGTTAATACCGTAGTAAATGCTCAAAAAAATTGTTTAGTAAAATACAGAGAGGCGGGGACACATCTAAATGAGGGCCTCGATCAGTTACACAAGGATGTTAGACCTAGCGATTTAGACGAGCACTTAAACCCCCATAATTTCCACAATTTGCTACGGTCGATAGACTACAGCCAAAATATACCATCAAAAAAATATATTGCACATACGCATGCCTTCGATGAGTTAACATGGCTAAAGAAAAGTGGGCTGAGAGGGCAGATTAGAGTGGCAAGATGGGAAATTGTGGATAGGGTAGAGCTGTAGAGGGTTACTAAGCACCTAAAGGGTACTTATAGGAATTGGTCTAGGTATCAGAAAATGAGTCGCCTGCAGAAAGACGGGGTATCTATGCTTAGGCTCTTAAAAAGTAATAACTCCCGTAATTTCTGGGCTTTAGTAAATTCACAGGAGATAGATCAGGGCACAAAACAGGCCAATTGTGTGCCCGAGAAAACCTGGGTTACCTAGCTTATGGATAACTATCTTAAGCCACAGAATGACGCAGTACCTAGTATTCTTGAGTCACCTTGGGCCATCAACTTCACAGAAGAAGATATTGGGGAACTCTTAAACAAATCATCAGCATCAAGGGCGGCGGGGCCTAGTGGTTTGACGTGCCAAGTCCTAAAAGGTAACCCCAGCCTGTGGGCCTGTATTCTGCATGCACTCTTTAGGAGAATCATAGAGTTGAAATATCCCTGTATCATGTAAATCAGCTATTACCATACCTATTTTTAAAAAGGGAGATCAACAGGACCCAAAAAACTATAGACCTATAATCTTATTAGACGTGGAAAGTAACATCTTTGCCAGTCTAATTCTAAGGAATCTGGAGCATATGGCCGCAGTGAATAAGTGTTTACCTAAACAGCAGACAGGGTTCCATAAGGGCCATGCCACCTCACTAAATGGCATAATATTAGCCACCTTGATAAATAACAAAGAAGGAAGTAAACCAGCAAGGCTATACTGTGCCTTTATTGACTTGGCAAGTGCCTTTGATTTAGTTACTAGAGAGCGGCTATGGTCTAATCTTGCAATTAGGGGTGCGCCGCCCTCCCTGATTAACATCCTAGACTCTCTACATGAAAACAACACCACAAGAGTAAGACTGAATGAGGAAGGCCATCTGTCTGATAAGATTCCTGTAAGAAGAGGGGTGAGACAGGGATGCAGGATCGCTCCCCTTCTTTTTAATTTCTACATGGCAGATTTTGGACAAGAACTTGATATGTCAGGACTGGGGAGCGCCAAACTTGGTGCAAGGGCCATAAAATGGCTCATGTATGCAGACGATATTGTCCTTATGGATAAAACGCCGGTAGGGCTGCAGCGGTTATTGAATACCCTCGATGACTTAATGAAGAAGAATGACTTAAAGGTGAACCCGGGGAAGTCAAAAATTGTGATCTTTGGTGACAAGAAAGTGGGTGAAGGTAGATTCCAATGGAAGGTGGGAGGGGCTCCTATATCGGTGGTTGAAGAAATTGTATACCTAGGATATACATTATATGCTACTCCTAGAAAAATCCAGTCTCTGCTAGAGTTTACAGAAAAGGCCACTCAGCTAACCTCCCAACTACAGAGAATTATCAGCCAACTGTGTGGTTTTTCACTATTGCCGGCGGTGAAATTCTATACGGCAAAAATCATTCCAGTGCTTGTGTATGGGATAGAGGCCAGACCTATAGTCTGGTCCCTTGACTGGCAGACAATTGAGGGGCTAATATGGAGAAAAGCTCTAGGGCTGCCGAAGGTGCTCCCGATGGTGGGCCTGAGATCCGAGTTAGGTCTAAGGTCCTTGAAGTCTTACATGGATTGGAAGCTTCTATCATTATATAGATTGATTATCAATCCATTAAAGAACTCACTATGCGAGGAACTATTGAGTCATCTCCAATTGGGCCGTGCGTCAGTGTTACCAGACCTGAGGAAGCTGGCTGGTGAGATACTTGGTAGCTGTGGGAGTAATGAAGAGAGTCTAATAGTAAATCCATTGAAGACAAAAACGATCTAATCACAATGGATTGGACCAGAACAATCGATCAAATGAGGTCTTCTACTGCCACAGCTTCTTTTTCCAAATGAGACAAGAAACTGGGCTACCTGCCAAGATTTTTTGGTAAAATTCCCTGATAAAAAGGTGAGAAAGAATTTTCTCAGAATGAAACTGAATCTGATCCATACTGGGTCAGTTTTGGCTCGTTGGGGGCGGGAGGAGCAAACTTATAATCTATGCCCAGGCTGTAATGATCCTAAAGCTCAGACTATTGAGCATCTGTTGAGGTTCTGTGGGGGAACGGGCCTGGCCAGAGAGAGAGATTTGGGGCCCTTTTCTGTGCCATTGGATTGGCTACACACTGAGATGTTATGGGAGAGAATGGTAGAGGGACAGGAAACTGCCCTAACAATCAATGTTGTTAGAGTTCTACAGCACACTGGTTTCATTCTGCCAAAATACTGTTTACTACTTTGGTTTGCGTGGTAATAGACTTTGGGCCTCATCACGAGTTGGGCGATAACGCTGGCGGTATTACCACCAGCGGTATTAGCCCTACCGCCAAACCCCCCAGTGCTATTAGCGCCAGATCACGGGTTTGGCGGTAATGGAATTCCCCATTCCCCACTGAGCCCATTCGGGAATGCCCCATTCCCCATTGGGCTCAATGGGGAATTTTCACACTCTTAACGCCGGTGGCAAATCCGCCGGCGGTAATGGTGTGAATTTTCTGCGGATTTCCTCCCAGCTCAGAGCTAGGGAGAAATCTGCCGAAGCCCTGATTCGGCGGACCCTTAAATCCAGCGGTAACAGCGCGACCGCCGGATTTAAGGGTTACCGCCAAACTCGTGATGAGGACCTTTGTCTTTAAAAAAAAAAAAAAAAAGAGTATATTATCTCTTTTTAAGGACTTGAAATTTGAAGTTATATAATTTGAGATCTTGATATTTGCTTTTTTACTATGTTGTTTTGATGACTGTAGTTTCTATTCATTTTGCATGTCTATTTATCTTTTATGAAATGTTTTGTGAAAAACCATAATTTGGTTATATCGCAAATAAAAAAAAAAGTTACTTAGAATTTGAGGCTATATACCCTGGAGCTCAACAACGCTGCAGACCCAGTGGGCGGGTGTGCATGCTGTACTGTTTGCTTTTCTGACTTCCAACATGTTTAGCTTTGCTTTCCCATAACAAATAAGAGCTGCAAGCAGTACTTAATTTGTGCAAGTGTTTTCCGGTGCCCAGCCTCAGCAGTCATTTTGAAAGGGGGGTCAAGCACTGGCAATTCTGGCAGTGTTGTCACTAAACTTTTATTATTGCTGCTGATTTGCTGAAGCCCAGCCGCCTAACTAGGACAATGTTATTGCTGATGTTGCTGTTCATTGTCACCAAGCAACTCTTTTAGCTGTAACGCAGTGTATTGCATAAATAGTGACATCAGTGATATCGCAGAAATAGTATCATGCACGGTTAAATGAAAAACATGTTGCCATGTGTAAGGTAGTAGACAAATGCATTCTGGCGTCCAGTATCTGAATTGTCAATATTAACATGTACCTATCTGGCAATATTAGGAGTGAGGCATTTTTTTGAAGTAGCAGACAGCTGGATACCTTGTACAGATGTCTAATTTTGGCAGATAAGGCATAGTGTGATAAAAGTTGCGGGAGCACTCACTTTGGTTAAGTGGCGAAGGCCGGATTTGAGAGCAGTCATCGCTTCCCAGATATATTTGATTGAAATACTGTTTGCAAAAGGTCTTTAGAAACTTTGGTTTAAAAACACTATCTGGGGAAGTCATTGCAAAAATATAGCGATTGTGTTTTGCTAATTTTAACCAACTGCTGTTCTGCAGAAGTTTCACAATTGTTTTTATTTTTATTGTGTGTATATTTGAGCATATTGTTCAAATTAGCAATATGGCTTTATTTCAGAAGCTACAGATAAAGATTATTTTGTCTGTCCAAAAAATAGCAATAACTATGTTTATCAAGTGCTGCTCACTAGAAAATGAGAAGGTAGCCTCATTAATGTACCCCCTGGCCCTTTATTGGAGGGGGTGAGCAGGCCAAAATGGTTCGCCGGTGTAGAATAGCAGGGGATCCTATAGCAGAAAGTTGCAAAGGCTACTGAGCAGGTTGGGAGGCTGTTGCTGAGATGTTATACGCTTAGACCTTCCTGTAAACCATATGTCGTCTTTCCTATTCCTGTAGCAACATGTGCTGTAAAATGTGGTGTTTTGACATGGGCATGAGTATGGCTCCCGTGCTTTACTCAGTGTGGGAACCTTTGCTCCCATAGCGAAAACCAAAATCTGGCACCTAAGGATATATTTACAGTAAATTAGCATCTATTAAAGTGAAAGATACACATTTAGTTCACTTTACCTTTCCCCTTAGAAGAAAGTGCACAAGACAATAGAACATTAGCCTTTCACAAAAAGTAATCAACAACAGAAAAATAACCTGGGAGAGGAAAGTTTTCATTAAATACGCTGGCCAAGTATAAGGGGAGCTAACCTTTTTAACGTGCCAATATGTAGTGAAATATTACCTAGAAAACAAAATCCCAGTACGAGCATGTACTTTGATGATCATTTTATGTATCTTCTGGGTAAGTGTTTGCACTGGAAACATGACAACCTGGATGAAATCCTAGTAGGTAAATGCTTGAGCAAGCTTGCTGACCTCAACACACCCAAGGGGGTTTCGTCCACCCTCTGAAAAAACGTATGCTCTCCACCCACATGTATCCTTTACTTGTGCCCTGCACATGGCCACAATCAGGGAAACATTACTGCACCAGTCTCCAGATTGCAACCTCTCTTGCCGCATCCTTCCTCAACCTGGCTTTCAACAATACTCTGATTCATGAAGATGACTTTAAAAGTACACATACCATAGTAGGATACCCACTCCAGCATAAAAATCATAACACAAATATATTAATCAAAAAGTGTACACTTGTGGCATTATTCCCCCATATTGCCTGGGAGACTACACATAACAGAATGCAATTGTGCAAAATGAAAATAAATGGCCTTTGGGTTTTGAAAATGTATTTTCAAGATATAAAACAACATGTAATGTGTGAAAAGTTACCTGTTTAGGTCTCAGCGTTTGACAAATGCATGGTTCATATCAACGTGATGAAAATATCACATTCTACCAAGAACAAACTTTTTTTGGTGCGTTAAATATGTACATCTGAAAATAATGTAGGTCATTTTAAACTGGTTTGTTTAATGTATTGTAATTGACCTGGAAGAGGGCTTAGATTTAGGCAGCTTACTGGTGCTTTGTTGGCGCTTTCAGAATGAAAATGCCTATTTGCATTTCTTAACACAGAAACGTTATGAACATCTCCTCCAAAACAATGCAGGCCATCGTTTGTAACTCGCCCCCACATTAATGTGCTGCTTGAAGAAAGAATGTGATAAGCAGTCATTAAAGGGCCTCTAGCACCTGATGAGCCGCTGGGAACCGGTGTCTCTCTGGTGGCCTTACGCTAGCTTTGTACATGCCATCTGCACAGCAGTTCAGGCAGACACTGGTGCCTTGCGGGGCCCCTCTGACAGCGGGGCCCTGGGGCACTGCACAGACTGCCCATGCCTCGGGCTGGCTCCGCTTGCCTGTAATCTGAAGGTCGCAGGTCGCAGGTTTCAATAAAGACAACTAAGTCACCAGTACTTCCAACTTAGATAAGCACTGTTGTCTAACAGTGACAGCTGTTTCAACACCAACAAAAATTGAGCTTCGGATCTAGGCTACCTGAAGGTCGCTATTTGACATGCAGCTCAGCGGTGTAATGCTTGAACCTACAGCCACAGGTGCTATTCTCGGGCTGAATGAGCCACTTAAGCTTTTGAAGTCGATACACGGTTAACTATTGTTTTGGTTGCACCTTTAAATACAGGAGTAATCCACGATGAAAGGCTGTATAAAAAACGCTTTAACTGCATCGACCATTGCTGGAAGTGAAATTGATAGCTGGGGGTTTAATGGTCTACCAGCAGGGAAAAGTGTGTAGTCAGCCGCGTAGACTCTTTGATTTACTGGGCCTCCTTACAGCCAGCCAGTGTTATGCTAATTCAGAAAAGAAACCAGATTTCCAACTGGATTTGAGGGAGTTGCCATCAAGCAATCGGAGTAGTAGTCACTCGACTGAAGAGGCCCAACACGAGACATCCAAATTCACTCAAGCTACGTTTATAGATTAGAATGTCCAGCCTTGTTCACTTGACCGAGCCCATGCCCCACTTGTGATATATTTTGTTATCTACATTTGCTGCATAGCAGCTGTTCTCTAGCCATACAAGACAGTAGCAAAATAGCTTACTTTAGTGGATTAATATGTTATCAGGGAACATTGGGCCTCATTATGAGTATGCCAGTCTAGTCTGTTGTTACCGGACCGGCCCACTCCGAGTTCTGCGTGCGGGTGCCTTTCCGCCTGCCAGGTCTGACCTGGCGGGCGGAAAGGCACCCGCTCGCAGGCTTTGATGGATGCACCGGCACTGTTGCACACCGGGCCAGTGCATCCGTCCTCCCCATTCCCATTGAGTCCTGTGGGACTCGAAAGGGTTTGGGGAGTGACTTTTTCCGGTGCCTGGCTTCAGGGACCGCTGGTGCTGTAATGCCCTGGTGATTCCCCATTGCCAGGCACCGGGAAAAAAGCATAACTCTGGCAGCAGACTGCCGTTTTTACTGGCACGGCTAACGCCGGAGTTATAATGAGGCCCATTGTGTGGTCCTAAATACTAAAGGAGTTGGGGTACCCAGTGTATAGTCGGCAAGGGTCAACTGATATTTATTTTAATTTATTTAATTTATTAAATTATTTATTTTCAGAAATCACAGGGAAAATAATGCACTTTTTGGCACAAAAACACATACAAAATGTAACAATGATAACAGAGCGGGGAACATGGGTCCTTGACAGTGAGGTGAGAGAATGTGACTTGAAGACCAGCTGTTGCAGGGGAAGGTACTGGGACTGAATTTGCAGGACATATGTAGTGCCATGCTTTTAAGTTGAAGTAGTCTTCTTTTTGTAATTGTTTCGATAGGCTACTCTAGCATTGAACAATGCCCTGCAAAACCAAGACCACTGAGGATTGTGCACGAGATCACAACAATTTTAAAGTAGAAGAACTCAATGGAAATACATTGTTCATTTGCAAGGCTTGCAGAGTAACAATTTCACAAGTAAATGGAAAGACTTCAAGTCTAATCGCTGAGCATGCATCTTCAAAGACCCACCTACAGTAAAGAGCCATCAAAGTTTGAAAGTGGTCTGTGCCAAATGTCCCTTCCGGAGACACAGGTGGGTTTTAAAAGAAAACACAACGAGGAAAATGATGTGGCACATGAATTTGCACGTGCCTTAGTGCAGGCTGGAACAAGCTTGCACCAGGCAGATGGTCCAATTGTTAACTATTTCCGTAGATGGGCCTCCGCAGCCACGACGTTGCCCAGAGCCGCTCAAATGTACGGGAAATACCTACCTGAGGTTTTTATGACAGGCACTGGCCACAGCATACAGTTAGTCCAAGGCGATGTAAAACTGTCCATCGTCATAGATGAAACGCCAGAGATGCATAGTGATCCAGCGGTGGCAGTCTTCTTCACATTTTGTGACCCAAAGAATTGTTAGGTGCACATACTATAATGGCAGATTTAGAGATAGTTGAAGCTTCCAATGCAGTTTCAGTTGCAGCATTACTCCAGAAATTCCTGAGCAAGTTTGGGAAGGACTGGCGTGATGTAGTGTGCATTTGCAGTGATTCTTCAAGTTATATTAAAGTGTTATATGATATATCGAACAGCAGTGCTGATTTTAAGGCCTTCTCCATGCAAGACACTTGCCATTTACTTGATGGAGGTCTAAAGGAAGCTTTAAAGTCCTCAGATTTGATAAGGAATCCAATTGACTTTGTGGTCTATTCTAGTGCACTATTTAGATATGCATGTGAACTGAAAAGCAACAATCTAATATTTTGTACTTTGTACGGCATTAAAGAAGAGGCGTTTCGAACTGTCTCCTTTAGCTGGTGGTTCTCTGTACCAGAGGCAATGAACGGCATACTATTCATGTGGTTTATTTTTACAGATCGTCTCCTTAGTGATGAAGCCCCAGGCAAAAAATGTGAGGATCTCAGGGCACACAATGATAGTGAGGCAAAGAAAAGTAGTCTGCTGTGTGCTTAAAATGTTGCAAGAGAACACGATGGCTGCAGCTGATATAATTGAAAAGATGGAATCTGAAAACACAGATATTTACAAAGTGTAGAATGTCATTGGTGTGGAGGTCAAACTTATTTGAAAGGAAGCTGGGTGACACTTTCAGTGACTTTGGCCCTGTAACGTGTGCACTACTGGAACGCCTTCTGCTAGGCAAACAAAGCGCCGTTGAGGAGAGGGTTTGTATATTCCACTGAACAATGCCTGAAAAATGGCAAGCACTGCTGAGTAGAAACATCCCATCAGATATCACGTAATTCGAAGTGAGTGAAGCCTCTTTATGTTACGCCGTGCACGTTACACAAAAAATAATTTTGGCCAGATTTTGAAACGTATAAGTTTATTTTTCACCATTTACTGGGCTCACCCAGTTCAATGCCTATTTGGCAGAGCCTCTGCCTGAGAATTGGCATAGCCAGGAGGGGCACCAAATTAAAAAAATAAAAAAATCGACATTTTATCGTTATTTAGGTGCCACTAAAAATGTATGTCGTTATTTATGTTTTTGTTATAAACTGTAACTTTCTGCTCCTTTCTCTCCCCGTCTACCTGTGTTTGTGTCTCTGTCCCTCCTTCTTCCTCTCCCTCTGTTCCACCGTCCGCCCCTCTCCCTCTGCCCCTTGCTCTTTCTATCCATCTGAGCCTGCGTCCTTTGAGTCCCTGTCTCTCTGTGTCACTACCCGTGGCTGTACCTGTCTGTCCCTGTCTCTCTCTTTTCTCTCTCTCCAGGTCTCTATGTGTCCCGGTTTCTATGTATCTGCACTCCTTCAGTTCTGTCTTTTCTCTACTCCGATTCTGCCTTTGCCTCGTTCTCCGCATGCCAAGCTGTCTGTCCTCCTTCTTTTCTCCCATTCGTATTTTCTTTATCTCCCTCTCGTCGCCCTTCACTTTTCCAATCTCTCTAACTTTCATTTTTAGTTTGGCTATTAGGTGGCTCTTTGGGGCCATCTATAAGCAAAACTATTGCATTAGAGTACAGATAGGGAAACAAGCATATACAGAGGTACACAAAGCTTGTATGTGTTCTTTGGTTATTTGCCCACCCATTGATCCCCCATGCTAATCCCTATGGCCACTCCCACCCAGTTCCTGCCATTCCATGCCCAAAACACCTCCTCATGGGAACTCTGAGCTTACTTTAATCAAGCCATACCATCAAGTTTTACGCTGGAAATGCCTGCCAGTGTTTTTTCAAAGCAGTTTTCTGAGAGCTAATAACTTCATTTAAGCAGCAAACGTGCTACTGCGGAAATAAAAATGTCTTAACCACGTATGCCTTCAGCCAGATATTTTAGCACTATCCATGCTATCACTGAATTCCTGTTTAAACAAGCATTGGCAAAGCAACACTTTTGGCTTCTGTACAAGTATTAGCCATTTGTCAAGTGCTTCTAAAAGATTCCCAAGTACTTGCACCATTTTGCAGCTGCTACCATCAATGGCCAGTTAATACCACTAGGGCAGTGCGTGGAAAGTGCCAATATCATGCCTACACAAAAGCCCAAACTGTTGGCATTGACAATGCTTATTCATTTCATGTTCCACTTCTACAGCCACCAAAGTAACTGAGGTATATTTGTCTTCCAGGGGAGTCAGCGTCTGACTGTGGAAACAAAGAAACAAACATGCACAGGAGCCTAAAGCTCTTTGTGAAAACCAAATCAGCCTAAGTGTTTGCACATGGTTCTTAACTCTGTGGGATTTGCGACTCCTTGGACAAGGCGCTGCCCCCCCCCCCCCCAGTGGCCTATGTCTGTCCCCCACAGTTTGAAGACCACTGCCCTATGGTAATAGAAATTCAATGCAATTATTACCCCTTTTGCTGCACAAAAAGGTTCTCTGGCCGGTACCTGGCACTTAAAGCATTGAGTTTGAAGTACACCACACTTCTTTCTTGGTCTTGCTGCTTTCTTGACTATTCCTTCTTTCTTCTTCCTCTCTCTGTGAACCAAACCAATATCTTAGCCATCCGCCATCTTGGATCTAAATGGCGCCCATGCTCAGAAGTGAGCCGACCTGGGTAATTGAGCACTGTCACTCTTCTCTATCTTTTGGTCTGCTCGACACAAGTGAGGCTTTGTATGGTGAACCTGCACTCCTACGGCTCTCCCCTTTTCTCCTGATTTCTCTTCATTTTAGCTCCCAGTGACTCCCTGATCACTCACCCCTTACATATGGGTCAAACACTTATTTTGGGGACATTGGTAAACATTTACTTAGATTATCCCCAGTCTCACGCAAGTCTAGACAAAGTACCCGTCGGGTTTGGGCAGAAGAAGTTTTTTGACACAGGTCCCTTGAAGAAAAAGCATAAAGTACTTCCAGCTTTGCGTCAATGGAAAAGCTTCACAGTCATGAGTGATGTGTGACCTCAACCTCTTGCACACACAGTTCAAAGATTTGCCTGAAGACCAGCAGCACAGATTGAAAAATAGAACCTGTAACTGCAAGGGTACAACTTACAGTCGGAGTACCGCTCAAAGGCTGACTACCTAAAAGACTTTCCATCACATCTCACAAGACCAGTAACACAGACCGAGGTGCAAGAATTCAAGGACAATGAGTCTCATCTATGCATGATCATGAAGTTGGTAGTGCCAAAGGTGTTGCAGCTGGAAAAAGTAGAAGAAACATAAAGCAATGATTATCTTTAATCTGTGCAGCCATGCAAAAGGCCTTGGGTCCGACCTTGCATTCTGGAGCCTAGGTGTGCTGGTCATGAGATAGCTCAGAGAGTGCCACAGCCCAATGTTGTGGTCGGGGTGAAGGTGCTCCCTCCTCCCGGCTTGAACCTGGATGTTCTTGCCCTCACTGAAACCACGTCTGCCTAAGGAGACCAAGGCCATGTGAACATTGCAGTGCCCCCTTAGTACACCCCCCTCAATATAGCTCCACACACCCTAAGCCCCACGTAATCCACATGAGGTAACAGGAACAGGGAGGGTCGGTCTGCAGAAGGGGAAGAGGGAGAGAATGTTATGTGTAAAACAACTGTCCCAACCTCCTTTACACTGTATCTCACTGTCAGATCCTTTTCTTTTTCACTTGCTTCTGTGACAATTTGAGGGAATGAGTTCCTTCTCCCCAGTGGGCACCCCCGTGAGATTAGGGAGGTGAGCTTGCTCTGCAGCATCCTGCAGAGCAGTGGGACCTCACCAAGAGAGACTCCTTCTTGGGGACAAGGACTCCAGTTCCCATGAGGAACTAACGCCTCAAAGTGATGGCCTCATAGATTTGTCCACCGTGAAGGAACATTATCAATTCCATAAAGATCAAGTGAACTTATGCTTTCCACAACAGAAATCTAAGACTATCCCTTTAAATCAGTCCCTACAATGGGCTGTGCCAAGGATTCTGATAAGGGATGATATCAGCATCATCATCATCATTGTTAATTTGTATAGCGCCTTTCACTATTGATATGGTCCAAGCGCACTGTAGGTTGAACGCCCTCGGGGGACCGACGTCCAGGTATGAAAAATGTGTCAGAGGAGTTGAGAATGCTTGTGTGCATTTTAGCCAAAGCTAAATTGGGTACAGGTGGCAGGATCCCTACTAGCTACTCATATTGATCTGGCAAGTGGATGGGTGCTATGACGTTAACAAGAGAGAGTGCGAGAAAAGTAGATTCATTATGTGTTCCGCTAGACCAACCATATGTCATGGGGGAAAGCTGCATTGTAATGGCAAGGGGGTTGTGCAATATGTTGTTGGGGATGGAGTATGGTTGCAGATGTGTTCAGGGAAGTGGCCTTGCCTTCGGCTATCTTCCGTAAGCATGCAATGTGATACATATCTGTCTGCTGTTGCTTGTGTCGTGACTGCATAGGTACTGCATCAACTCAAACTTAACAAGCAGTGGTTAACTTGAAAGTCTCGCTAACTTTGGACGCAGTGGCTAATACAGAGATATCCAGCTTGAAAGACTTTCCAGAGCCTGCATTAAGTCTCCTGTTCTGGGTTTCTTCAACCAGGGGTCAATTTTCAGACTGGAAAGAGACAGATGACAAGAGAGAAGGGGGAAGCAGAGACAGGCCAGAGAGATGGGGAGAGAGGGTGAGAAGCCAGAGAGAAGAGAGAACCACGGGAAGCTCCCCGTGCCCCTGTGCATAGTAAAGAGGAAGAAGGCATAGCTCTCGCGAAAAACAGAGGCTGCGTAAGTCAGTCGATCTCTGACGCTGACCCAAAGAGATTCTGGGAGACTGGTGTATAAGAACATAAGAAAGCACAACACGATTAAAGAGAGTTCAGTGGTGGCATGACCACACAGCAATGGTGGTGGGCAGTCCGCCCGCAGAACAGCACTAATACCACTGACGAGAGGAGAGAAAACCCCTTCTAAGGTGAAATACAGTGCAAGTTCGATTAGGAAGACGAGAACGAAACACACGTGAACCAGACAGCATGACAAGTAAGCTGCATAGCCAAGAAGCAAAAAGAGAATCCAACACCATACTGGTACCAGTGATGTTACCCCTCAGAATAGACATTAATATTGGGAAATGGGTTACCAGATATTTAAGTGGGACTCATGATAACTCAAACAAAACTCGTCCCAGTGCTAATGAGAAAAGTATTGGAAATAAGTTGACGAATCAGAGCCAGGTTCATGAAAGACACAACTACATGAAATATACAAAGTGGGAAAGGAGTAGAGTTGAAAACTTGTTGCCTTGGGAAAAGGGAAATGTCAGCCCAGGTCCCAAAGTGGAGAAAGAGAATATAATGAATAAAGACATTTGGGAAACAAACACCCAGGAGAGCAGAAAGACAAAGCTCATACGTGGGGGACACAGGAACTGGGAAGTCTCAGAGTGGACCTCAATTCCACAGTGAGAAACCTTGGGACCCTCCTAGATTGCCTGGTGGACCAGCGACTCCAGGAAGGAGTAGAGCAAGTGAGGGCTAGTCCTCTACCATGCATAATTCCTCATGGTACATTACAACCATATCAGGAGGGAAAGGATTTGGGTGCATTCTTCATGCATTTTGAATGACTCGCTAACCAATTTAATTGGGATGAGGGTTTAAAAACATGTTATTTAGCCCCTTTTTTCAAAGGAGACTTACAGATCTCGTATCATAATACCAACCCATCAGGGCCTATTCCATTTCCTGAAATTAAACAGAACAAGTGGGTCAACCAGAGGCGTTTTATCACCTAGAATTCAGGAAAATACATATCCTACCCAACAAAAGTCCCTTAGAAGTACGCAGGTTGATACAGAACACCCTTACTCAATGGTAAGGAAAAAAGAACCTACCTGAAATCTTGGAGACCATAGCAATTTATCAATGCCCGTCCACCACCATTATAAAAGAGTGTTCTTCAGCAACATACGCCCTCACATGAATCACCCATTCAAGTGGCCCCATGCAATTTCAGGGGTGGCTCATTTCTTGAGAAAACTAGGGAAACCAATAGAGGTAAATAAAGAGATGAACCTGGCCCAACATGTATAACCCCAGAGAAGTGGTTAAGAGGTGGAAAATACCCTCCACGAGACAACCTAAACCTAAATAAGGACAAAGCTCATAAAAGAGCTCCTCTAGTTTAACCAACTAAGTCTACCATACCACCTTGAGAGGAAATAGGAAGAATAAAGACATCCATGTGGTGGGACGCGTAAGCTGTGGTGCCGAGAAGCAGAAAGTGTGTCCAAGACCTTAACAGTACTGGTGACATTACCCCTCAGAATAGAAGGTAATACAGGGAACGGAATTACTGGACAGTTAAGCGGGACCCATTATAACCCGAACAAAACTCATCCAAGAGCTAATGAGTAAAGTATCGGAAATAAGTCCAGGAATGAGAGCTGGGTTCATGAAAGATGTAGGTACATAAAATACACAAAGTGGGAGAGGAATAGAGTTGAAAACTCATTGGCCTGGGAAAAGGGAAAAGGCATCCCAGGTCCTGAAGATGAGAAAGAGAATATAATAGAGAACACCTTTGGAAATAAGCCAAAGAATGAGAATCATGCTCATGAAAAGCAGGGCTACATGAGATAACCAAAGAGGGAGAGGAATAGAGGTGAAAATGTGTTGCCTTGGGAAGTCAGCCAAGGACCTGACGATCAGAAAGATAAGATAATATAAAACATTTGTGAAACAAACACCCAGGAGACCAGAAAGACAAAGCTCATACATAAAACAGCACTCTGGGAAGAGAGGTTAGAACCTGACAAGAAAGAGAAAAGGAACATATACAAAAGTAAGATTGTTTGCATAAAAGGGGAGAGGAAAATTATCAGTCCCCTACAAGAGTTGCAGAACTGAATCCAGAGGATAACCAGGGACTATTTGTGTATGGTATTTTTAGTGCAACAAAAGAACATAGAAAAACCTGTGAGAAAACACAGCAACCAGGAGAAGGGAGCCATTATCCTGTCGTTAGTTAGTTACATTAGTGGTAGGGTCAGATAGGTTTGCTTTCGACAGTGGATGGACTTGTTTTTGGACATTCATCCTGACTGACGAGCACCATAGATTGTAAAATAGGTAGGGATCACCCCATAGATATAGGGAAAGTTAGGCCTTATTTTACTTTAGAATAAATACCACACTTAAAATGTCTTCACAGCCTCTGTGTCTTTATGAGCCACCACACTTTCCTCTAATTTCTCTTCTGATGTCACCTCACTCTTACACCACCTTCTGTGTCTCCTATTTACCCCCTCAATTGCACTGTCTTCTCTTCACCTTAACTACTTTGAAGCAGCCTTGAGGTGGTGTTAAGCAATATATCAGAAAACTTCTTACATATTACCTGCATACAGGTCTTTAATCGTGACAGTGAACACCACAACACAAACAATACCATCATTAAACCCCAGAACCCAGAGCCACCACCAGAGTGCTGATGCACAGGTGTGCTCAGTTGTCCCGATCAGAGGAAGGAACGCATACAAAAGGTACAAGAATAGTGATGCCTACGTCCCTGTCCAAAAGAGATGTATTACTGGCTCCTGAAGCACACCACGTAGAGGTCAAAACGAAGGAGGAATCCAAGACTAGACCAGTTGGTGGAGAAGGTTGGATCTTGTCTCCTAGACCATGCCTACAACATGTCAACTACTAATCACTTGAATGCAGGGTCATAAGTGGTAGTCTTGGGAGAGCATCAGCTCTGAATTTGTCTCCCTGTCTTGGAAGGTTTATCACCTGCTGCTGATGTGTTTGTAATCCTGCAACCCAAAAGTAGCACGACTGAGGTCCACTCCACAGTTGCTGATGTTGATACTCAAACCCAAGGAACATCCTTACGAGTGAGGTTATTCCAAGGGGGGGAATTATATCTGTATTTAGAGAGGCTGAGCATCGGACTCACTCGCATCACTCTTGATGGCCCCAAGCAAATGGGGATGCTGAGCAGTTAACGAGAGCTTTGCAGGAGATAATTTGAATCTCACAGAGGGCACGGCCTGGAGGAGGAACTGTACCAAATTCTGAGAAGCAACCGACCACTTCGCCACTCTTTAACAAAAAGTGATTGGAACCCTCATGGTGCTCTCTATTCTCTTGATTTTTGGTGTGTCTGGTATAGGGGAGCTGCCAAGCAGTGCTATATATCAAAATGCATGGTGACCCCGAGTTTTACAATCTCTGTTTTGTTACCCATGACCTGAATCCCCTGTTGTTCCCCTGCTTGTTCAATGGAAGTCGCATTTGAGGTAAGAGTCTCACTTTTGGTCTCCAAGGTAGTCACAGTGGTCTCTATACTGTCATTTTATGAAGAACCTTATAGGAAGCATGCAGGAAGGTGCTACCCTGCTGGGCACTTTGTTCTCCTTTGGTTGGGGTTATTAATGGGTTTTCTTCTTCGCCTATTGACTGACATTCAAACTACCTCACAGTTGCAGGAGCAGAGCTTCATTTTGCCCATCACCTTCTGAGTAGACAATGCAAACATTGTCTTCCACCACTGTGTATAATGATGGCACAGAGGTGAGTGCTCCTCTCTCTGAGTGTTCACAGCTCTTGGGCCCATTCTCTTGTTTGGTTGTCACTGTACCTTGAAATACTGTGTGGGTCCCCCCACAGATCCGCCTTCCCTGAGACAACCCTCCCAGCAATGACTCTCATGCCTGATCCTGCAGAATGAGGCACATAGCCATTTTGTGTCTGCTATCTTCCTTCCCTTTGCCTCATTCTCTTCTGGTCTGCCTTGGCTCCTCTCACATGTCTCTGTCACAGGGCATTAAAGGCACCACTTTGGAACACTGTGTTGCTCCCAATGAGAAGGACTTGTCTTAGATCTGTGCCGCTGAAGGAGGCCTGGGTGATCCTGGCAGGTCTATACAGGTTTCTCCAGAAGCCCAGCACATAGAGACCAGCTTTACCCCTCATTACTTTTTTAATGAAAATCAATCTCAGAAAGGAAAGTAGATATTCATTTCTCTGAGTTACTTTAAGGTTACTCCCAATGTTGCCAGCACAAGAAATATGTATTGCCCTAACATTAGCTGGTAACAGATCATCCAAACCATGCAGTGCCAGGTATAAGGGAAAGTGCAGTGCTAGATAGGCACTGTTGCTTAGAATCTTGCTTAGAATCCTTGTGAATTAGATTCCTTGTGACTAGGGTTTTCACAAAATTTAATTTGATTTCCTCCTTCCATCTAACTTGGACAATGTATTATCTTTAATTGCTTCCTGCATGTTAAGAACATTGTTTGGGTGAATACCGCATCCACTTGTGATTGAATGAATGTTTCCCAACAGAGACAAAGACACTCTCAATCTACGTACAGTGTTCCACTCTGCTGCCTTGTAACTACAATTCCCAGCCTGCTTCTGGATTTATTTGTGGAAATTCCAGGTGCTTCACCGCCAGCGTTTCCATATCAAGCCGGTCTTTTCCGGTCATCGACAAACATCGGTGTACACGGTGGTTCCTCTTGCCTGTCCCAACACTTCCCAGTACTGAGTAAGTTACATTTTGAAGGTTGTTACTACCCGCTGCTAGCTGTTGCATCGTGTCGTCTACTTATACTGCAACTCTGTGATTATCATGGGTGCACTGGTCTTCCTTACCCTGTTGCTTGCTACACAAAAACTAAATTGCCTTGCATTGTTGAGAAGTACACACAATTTAAATTAAATTCCCCCCGATGCTCCTTGCTGTGACACTCAAAACAGCTTCATACTGCCTCGCCCGATTTGCACGCAGAACCATTTCCCAATCTTCCTCACCTATTGCCTGAGCAAAATACACACCACCGGCCAGTAAATGAGGGCAGGGCACGTCCATGCTACGAGTTCAACATATGACCGTGGAGGAGTTAGCTAAAGAACACACATCCCACGAATCAGAAGATGCCTCGGGCCCTTTGCCACTATCCATGTGGCCTCTCCATGTGAAGACCAAACTCAAAGTTCAACTACAAATAAATCCCCAACCCCCTCACCCCTCGTCTGAAGCTAGTGGAACACTAGAAATTGCACTCTTGAACACCAGAATACTAAATAACGATGCCAGCGACACTCACAACCGTATTGTTGAAAGGAACCTTGACATCATGTGCCTTACTGAAAAATGGATCACTGATGTCAGTGGTCCATTGACAAACCTAGCCGTCCCAGAGGGCTATTCCATCTTCTGTAAAAACAGAGAACAGTGTCAGGGCAGGGGTTGCCTTTATTACTAAAATTGAACTGAATCCTTTCCACTCTCCATGCAATTGCTGTGTGATCCTCCACATCAAATTAACACCAACTAATTAATCCTGTACTAACTGTATACTGATCTACTGCCCTACCCCTGGTATGCCAGATTTTAATGATGAATTACAGTTATTGAGCAAACATAATAGTCTGAACCCCTCTACCCTATTTATAGGTGATCTAAATCATTGGCGGGGAAACACTTTCGAAAAAATCCACTGTTGATTTAGAACAGGACCTCAACAATATTGACCATCATGTCATAAATAATGAGCCAACTAACGCAGAGAACAACATTGGTTCGTGACCAGGAATCTTGAAGCTCATATTGAGCAGACCTCTCCATGTATATGGTCTGATCATTATGTAGTTGAATTGTCTATAAAACTCAAAGGGCCTCTTTTGAAACCTTCCAATAACATCAGGAAGATCATAAGTCGTAATTTCCAAATAATTCAGTCTATTGACATTCAACTGTTCCTGGACTCCATTATGTCATCTACCTCTGACTCAGCAGAATCCTTAATAAACTCCTACAGCATTACCTTTCAGGACAGGATCGACAGAATCGCTTGCTCCTCCCTGGCCCACATAGGTTAGTTCCAATTTAAGGCACCAAAACGGGTTTACTGCCGAGCTGTGTGCCCTCAAGGGAGCGAAATGTACCCTTGAAGCTAAGTGGCTAAAATGTTCATCAATTGAGAAGAAAAAGCTTTGGAAGACACGGGAAAGGCTCTATAAACAAAATATAATGGCGACAAAAAAGAACTTCTTCAATGCTCAAATTGATAAAGCAGAGAATAAACCAGGGAACTTTTTTAGATTTTTAAATCTCTAGAGATGCCACAAATGTACCCTACTCTTCTTTCACCGACAGCACTAGACTGCGCTGTAGTTCAGACAGCCTTCAAATCTAAAATCACAAAAGCTAGGGAAAACATCTCAACCTCCCAAACGTCCTTGCGATTAAATAGAAATACCCTCATTCTCGTTCAGGGTACCCAAGATGCTCCCCAATTTTCCCTATTACTGATCTCTATCACTGATATGGAGTGGTTACTCACCCCCTTAAAACCTACGTTATGCGCCAAAAATATTCTCCCACCTAAAGTTCTACTTGACTATGGAGCTGCATTTGCTTCATCCCTTACCCACTTAGTTAATTCTTCCTTTAGAGAAAATCATGTCCCCACTTCAATCACGACAGTCACAGTGACCCCCCTCCCAAAAAAACCTGGAGGTGATTTTAAGAATCCAGCTAATCTTAGATCAATCACAAACTGCAATTTCCTTTTGTAAATCCTTGATAAAGTTGCTTCCAAACAACTCCAATCCTTTGTGAAAGCAAATAATACATTGCATAATAGGCAATCAGCCTTTAGTCCAGCACATAGCACCAAAACAGCTTTGGTAGATATTCAAACTCATATGCTACTCATCATTGAAAAGGGAAGACAGGCCTCCTGATCCTGCTCGACCTGTCGGCGGCTTTTCATTTGCCCGACCACTGGCATCTTCTTAATACTCTCGACTCCATAGGAATTTGTTCTAAGAAAGCAATTGAATGGTTCTAATCCTTCTTAGAGCGCTTTGCGTGTCTCGAATACACTGTGGTGATGCCTTTTCACCCTCAGCCGCCATCCAATGTGGTGTGCCTCAGAGAGCTTGCCTATCACCGGTATTGTTCAAACTTCATGTCTGGCCCCTATGCACTCTCCTTGAGGATTCAGGCCTATTTTTCTCCAACTATGCGGATGACACGCAGTTGGTACTAGAACTTACTGGAGACTTCTCCCAGGACTCATCAAAGCATCTCTGGGCTTACAACCTGATAGAGTCCTGGATGTGCTAAAATTGGTTGTGTCTCAATGGAGGAAAGACAGAGCTCTTAATGTTTGGCTCGTCACAGGGTAGACCCAAGCTGAACACAGAATACAAAAGTTTCCTTATTAACAACAGCAGTATTCTTGTCCAAAACAAAGTAAAAACTTTAGGTATCCTTCTTGAATCTTCCCTTAATGTTAAGGAATATTCCAGCATGATCAGCAGAAACAGTAATTATAGCCTTCGATTGCTAAGATATATCCAGCCTCTTTTAACCGAAAAGAATTGCATTACCATCGCCCGTGCAAACATTTTGCCATGGCTAGATTATTGCAATACCCTGTTGATTGGGGCAAATAACTCCTGCCTGTAGATCATCAAGACCATTCCAAGGAAAGACCATATCTCAAAACATAGGAGAAATCTTCATTGGCTGTTGTGAGAAACCTGAACGTGTCTCCCTAACTAATCCCCGGGGAATCTGTCATTCAGGTGGACAGGACACGACCATCGCTATTGGATCCAGATCCTGGGAGTGGACCAGTGAGGGAGGATCACCCGGATGGGGGGTCCTTGTAGATTGAAAGTGGGACTCTGACGGGGTGAGACACGGTATCCCCCTTCTTTCAACACCTTTTCCCCATCCTACCATCTAGGATATTCCAAAACACTGTCTCCCGCTTTTCTGACACAAATACTTTCGCACAACATGAAAGACAACGGACTAACATCAGAGCCGATTACCTGACATGTTCCAATACAAGGGTCAGGCAAAGTCAGGCAATTGACCAGAATCACTCCCACCTGACAGCCCTTTCCCTTCCACACATGGATAAAAGGTGGAGCACGAGAGCAGAGGATGAGCAAGGCGGACTGCACGACATGAGAGCTAACTCAGCATGGCAGTTCAAGAGGAGTCGAAAGACGGCAAATACCTAGAGGGTGACAAGGAGAGAAGTGACCTTACCCTTTCCTATCAAGGCCTGTGAAACGTCCGCCTACAGAAACATATAGACCACGGAAAAAGGCCAGTGTGTGTTGCAGCAGATGTCAATGGTACACAAGACCATCCTCCGCTGATAACCAAGCCGGGCAGAGATGCTTGTCCGAGTGGTACCAACCTTGACTCGATGGAGAAGACAGCCAAGCAGTTCATCACAGATGGTGAGTCGAGGGTGAGTCGATAAGAAACCAGGCTGCGTTGAATGAAAAGTAGCAAACAGATAATTTGAACTTTGGAAAGCTTAAAGGAACTAATGAGAAAGTGGAGGAAAGCCTGCAACAGAGGTATCCATCAGCATGTGGGTGCTCATGCCGAAAACTCTGGGGGATTACCCGAAGGTAAAGACTACCATAGCCAGAAGACCTTGGGAAGAGGCGAAGTGAGGGCATAGTGGTCATACTGGGGTCTTGTAAAATCCTCTGTACCATCAAAAGTCTTTGACCGACAGATGATTGTGAAGAAGGGAAGTGAATCCCACATGGTGGAATAAGTAATTAACTGTGTATTGTAAAAGTTGGCAAGAGTGCACCCGGGGGAGGGATGCTAACGAGAAGAGGCAACGTTTAAAGTCCCATAGTAAACTGTGCGTGGTAAAGGTTGGCAAGAGTGAACCCGGCAGAGAGATGCTAACAAAAAGGGGCGAGGCCTGAAGTCCCTATGAACAGTGTGCTGACAGGAGTGAACCAAATCAAGGGAAATTCACACTGCATTGTTTGAAAAGACATTAAGAGTCGTGAAAGCAGGAAATATTGCAAGACAAGGGGAAGTGAAGTGTCCCCCTTGTCATTTGGGGTCCAAGCCCGGCCGAGGGAGATCCAGGGGTGGAAAGTCATCACCCAAAGTTTGCTGAGAAAGGAACTGTTTGTGTAATTTGTCAAACACGACTTGTGAAGGGGCTGCGTCCAGAAGAGGGAGACCCAGGGCCAAAGCCTCCACTCCGAAGTATTTGTGGAATAGAACTTTATGTTGTTTGTTAAGAACATCAGGCCTCGAAGGCAAGAGACTTTGGGCCTCATTACAAGTATGGAGGTAGCCATGCCGCTATTAGCTACCCCCATACCAGATACCAGGTCCGGGTTCCTGGAATGGGGAAATACCGGGCCATTCCGAACTTGGAGGGCCCGCTATTTCCCCATTCCAGGAACCCAGACCCGGTACATTCCATTCCCATTTGAGCCCCCATAGGGCTCAATGGGAATGAAGATGATGCAAACAACGGGCCCGTTAATGACGGGCCCGTTGTTAGCATCCTGGTCTGCTCGCGGGACCCGCTAAGGACGCCTGGTTTTACCAGATGTCCTTAGCGGGTCCCGCGAACAGACCTCATAATGAGGTGGTAGAGGGTTAACGGGGCCGGCAGCACTACCGGCACCGTTAAACTTCTACTGCCTAGGTCGTAATGAGGCCCTTTCATTGAAAAGAGACTTAGCCGTCGAAGAAGCTGATAGCTGATATGGAACGGAACTGTTGGCTTGTGCTGAGAAAGCACGAGTGTGTGCCTTGTCCCATGGTAATGGGGAAGGGAGATCCACCTTGTCCCATGCCCGTGGGGAAGATAGACTACTGGCAATCACATCCTGACTTATTATTTGTGAACACTTCTTTCTTTATTGAAAAGCCTATCCCACACTCTTTCTGTAATTAGTCGTAAGGAATCGGCAATAGTTTTTTTTTAGTATAGGCCTTTTTATTTTAACACAACGCCACAAGGACTGCCTTATTTTAATTTGATGGTCGACGCTTGCTCCAATCTTAGATTTAGGTTTAGGTTAGGAGTTTTTCCACCCTGCATTTACAGTTTAATAAACACCCTTGAACTGTGATCACTTGTGTCTGTCTTTACTGTTGCCACCATGAGTTTCTTACATTGTCTATACATGATCACATCATCTTTAAAGCCTGCACTCTTGTTCACAGCTGCCTCTAATGGTCTGCTCCATCTTACTTAAAAGTCACAATCCATCTATATACTCCATCCCGATCATTGCACTCTTCCAAGTTGGCACTAGTAAACTGTCCTGGAGTTAAACCTACCAGAGGCCTTTCCCAATTTGTACTGCTCAGTTCTGGAATTCACTGCCACGTGATTTAAGATTGAAGGGAAACATAGGGTCCTTCAGAAAATCCTTGAAAACCCATCTATTCAAATGAAATTTGCTCCCTCCTGATCATGAACTTTTGTCTCATCTCTCTGTGTTAGTCTAATGTGTAAGTGTGCACCCAGATGTCTGTGGGCTCTTGCGCTTTAGACATAAATAAATAAATAAATAAATAAATAAATAAATAAATAAATAAATAAACAAACCAACCAACCAACTTAGAGAGGGATGTGGTTATGGTCATTCTGAAAGTCAATTTTCGGATATGTTATGAATGTGCTATTAGCGTTGTGCTCTTTAAGATCACAGCCATGACTTTAATAAAATCACTTTGCGCCTATGGTTTCTATGAGGGGCAGTGGAGGGGATAGCAAGAGCTCTGATTTTGAGCAGGAGATGGGTCCAGTTCTCGGTGAACTTTGCTAATGAAAGAGGGATTGGACCTGTAGGCCTTTAGCCCAACCATCACCTTTTTTGCAGGGTAGGGATATGGCCTGAGAAAAACACAGAGCAGAGCTCTGTCAAAGTTTGTCTTGCCTGAACGCTGCTTCATCCCCCGAGGCCAAGGGCTAGCCCAGGAAACTCCCAGATCTATTCCTGAAACAAATTCTCATCCACAAACAGCCAGCACTTTGGAAAAATGACTCTCAGTCCCGACCCACTTTCAGCTCCCCACCACTCCCCCATAAGGAGGGGCTTCCCAGAGTAAATTCCTTCCATTTCCAGCACTGCCAGTTTGTGAATAACCTAAGGTTATTACAAGGTCTTGTATTTTGTCTTGTATTGTGTTAGTCCACTCCAACTTCAAATGTGAACATAAAAAAGATTGCCAGAGGAGGCTTGACTTAATTATCTCATGCTGGGAAACACAGCCCAACACTCCAGCCCAAGTCCAACACTAAGGGCGCAGCAGAAGTTCAACCATTTGCTCCAAGTCTACGACGAAAAGTGTCTGAGTGAGGAATTGAATCATTGGTAGCAAATCTATAGAAAAGGTGAGGGAATCGTTTTTTCAAATCATTGGAAGGCTGAGAGAAAAGGTTGAACTTTTTACTGCAATACCAAAAGAACTGAAAATGAAGGCAAACGATGTATTATCCTCTGGGATTGGTTTTATATCGTAGCTAAAGACTAATCCAGATTGTGAGACAGAATTTGAATCAGTTGTCACATACTGGGGAAAAGAGATCCACTACCCCAGTTCATGTTTAAGTCCAATAAGCCCCAAGAGAGTGAGTGAGAGAAAGAAGTATTGTCTTATACCATGAGAGTCATGGAGCAGCCCTACAGTGAAGTCAACAGGAGGGCGAGGGGGGCTGCAATCAAGAAGGGCCAAGGTGTTCACACTCCTGTTCTGCCAGACGATCCAGATCTTCAAAACCAGTAGGGTTTACCTCTTGTATTGTTTGAACAGTTGGCTCATGATTCTGAAGGACTGGAACAAAAGAAGGACCTGTTGTTGCCTTCCAGCCAAACGACAGGCCTGCTAGTTTTCCAATTTCCTTGGAAGACACAGAGGACAAGTCCCCAGATAATGATCAGCATCCCCACAGTATAAACGCAGGTGAAGGGTACTCCGTCGCTTCCTTTCAGTTTCTGATAATGGACCCTGTATGACTCCCAACTGCATGGGCTCTGGACCCGAATCAGTAGAACCAGGTAACAACACAGGAGTCATGGGAGATCTGGGTAACGCTCGTTCAGATTGGTGCCCTTCTCCTCTTCTTTCTGTCAACCTGTGGTCAATACAAAGCACTTGGCGCAAAAGGGCATGTAAGGTGCCTGGTTCTGCAATATGCCATGACTCATCCTTGTATTTGTCTCGTCGAGCACAATGAAACAAATTCTTCTGCATAATTTCCAACCATTGGGAGTCCGTTGTCACCTGCCGAAATCGGCTCATGCATGCTCTTATATTGCTGGTGCCTGGTCGAATGTCTATCAGTTGGTTCTGAACTGCTGAGGCCAAATTAGGAGATTTTAAGGCGTCCGGAACGCTTTTTCAAAGGTGGTGAAATTATCAAGGATGAGACTTTTAGAAGACACAGTTGGGGCAGCCCAGGTGAGTGCATTGCCGGTTAAATTGCAGAGGATATAGCATATCTTGGCCTTGTCTTGATTGAAGTGTGATGGTCTGAAAAGGAAATGAATCTTGCAATGATTACAGAACTCTGCCAAACGTCTAGGATCACCATCGTACTTCAAAGGTGAAGTGTGAGCCATGGCGCTCTCAACCCGATGAGCTGCTCCCACTGCTTGAACCATCAGCTGCCGTGAAGTGATGTTTTCCTGAGTCAAGGCAGTTATCTCCTAATGAAGAGCCTGTAATTCATCCCTGAGATCTTGGACATCCCCCATTTCCAGGCTGGCAGGTAGGTGTCTCAATTTGTCCTTCATGGTGGTTGATGTCAAGAGGAAGCTAGTCTGTCGAAAAGCGTTGAATGGAAGAACTTGTAGTGCGGGGTACCAACCCAACACCTCCCTGGTAGGAACAGACAAGCCCTGGATCAGCTCCCAATGCCCCAAGACGGCACATTCCAGATTTACGTGGCATCAGAACAGTGCAATCACTGACAGGGAAGGCCACGTTGAATGCTCAGAAGATAGAAACTGATAATCAAGTGGTTGATATCCAACAGGTGCAACAGCAAGTTGAGGTTTCATGATGCAGAGATACCAAGCGGAGGCACAAGGCAGAGACAGAACAAGAGGCAGCAAGAGCAGGGAACCATTCTGTAAGTCACAGAAGGAGGGCCTGGAAGAGAGCAGGAAGGGGGTAGAAGGGCATGAAGAAAGGGAATGGGAGGCAAGGAAGCTCACAAGGAGCACAGGTAATTAGGTACTAGGGCACTAATCCCGAGCGAGGACACAATCAGAAATTAACCACGCTGAGAAGCGGTTCACTGGTGCCTGCGGAGCCCTAATAAGCAGCCTGGGCCAGAACAAGGCTTGCACCAGAAGCGTATGCTGAAGAGCCATGGGCACTGAGCATGCGTGGAGCGTTGAACATGGACGTCCACGCAGGCACAGACTAGAAACAGTGGCAGCGCCCAGGGAGCCAGAGGTCAGGACGGAATGCGCCAACGAGGGTAGACCCTCCATAACGGAGTCCACCCTCCCCTGAGACCCAGTCTCCCCTTGAGAGCTGAGTGGCATGACACATGGGGCTTTTTCAGAATATTAGATGCAGTGACTACAAGTGGGACGCTGTAACGAGCAGGTTAAGCAGTAACTTTACATACGAGTTTGCACCCGGCATTTGCGGGCAGCATGAGCGGAATTTTAGAGGGGGGAAAGGGTGTTTGTTCCTCCCAACTTTCATGGCACACCATTTTGTCCCCCTCGTTTGTCAGGGGCCTCTTTGCTTTAGATGTCATGTCTGCCCCCAACATTTTTAGTACAGTTACTCCACTGGAGGGCAGTGGCTGTACTGCGTGTTGCCTTGGCAAGTCTTGGCTCTGCCACTGGCATGTAATAGTGACGCCCTCTTTAATACAATGTTTGGTAATTAATGTAACTTTTATGTGCTTTGGGAGTTTTTTCTATTTTATTAATCTTACGCTTTTTGCTCTTTTTATTTTGCGTAGCAATGGGATCTAAATGGGGTCACGGTGATTTGGCATCACCCTGTGATTTCCATAAGTGGGTCAAAGATCATTTGATGGCACATCATTTGCTGTCAATGAGAGGTTAAACTGTACATGTTGTAATTTCCGTTACTCCTCACAGTTTGGTGAAATGTGTCTAGAATGCGGTTGGATTTGATGCGCCGTTGAGGCTGGAAAACAACCACTTGGTTTTTTGGTGGTCGATTCTCAGGATGTCGCACTGAAAGAGGGCTTTTTCAAATGACATTCGAGGGCAGATTACTTGTATTTATATTTGTTTATTGAAGAAACAAGGTGTTTCCACCAGAAACACTACAATAGAACCAACGGAATATGGGGAAATCCTGTGATAGGTGCCTGACATGAGTGGGATCACTAATGGGTGATTGACCCGGTGATAGTAGCAAATGCAAGATACATGAACTAGGAACATGACAAGGCACACAACAGAGAATAGCCCAAGGAGACTGGATATGTACAAAGACGTGAATGCAGTAGGGGTAAGGTACTGTGAAGTTATAGAGGGGTAGTGAGGGGGTTAGGGAGTAAATAGTGCTCCCTTACAAGATGCAGCTTCAGTGTATATTTCAAGGAGTAGATGGTAGTGTTGATTTTGACATGGATGGATAGAGCAATTCAGTCATGAAGAGAAGGAGGCGTAAGGAGGGGAAGCAAGAGGATCGCAGGGTGACAAGGGATCAGAGAGATTAAGGAGGGTGTTTGAGTGGAGGTTTTGGCGAGAGGGTAGAAAGAGACTCTGGGGGTCATTCTGAGTTAGGCGGTAAGGGATACCGGGCACCGGTAAGGAGACCGGTGCCGGTAAACCCTTGCCGCCCAATTCCGAGGTCCCTTAGCGGGAGCCGCAAAGAACGTGTGTTCTGACCACACGTCCTTTACCGGTCCCACTAAGGGACCAGGGCGCTAATAACGGGTCTTCTATTCGCGGGCCCGTTATTACAGCCTTCCCCATTCCCATTGAGCCCTATGGGGGCTCAAATGGTAATGAGGAATGGTTGGTTGAATGGGGATTTACCGTGTCCTAAAGGGTCAGAATGACCCGGTAAATCCCCATTCAACCAGACCGGACCCGGACCCGGTATTGGAGGCAGCCATGGCGCTTATAGCGCCATGGCTGCCTCCAATCTCGGAACGAGGCCCTGTGTCAGATCGGTGTGGTAGGCCGAGCTCATGGATGGATTTGATAACAAGCATGGATCAATTTCTCATAGAGAAGCATCCTGCATACAAGTGGTGTTGGGAAGTGGGAGAAGGGAGGGGAGTTTATAGGGCTTCTGTATAGTGAGGCTGAGATTTCTGTCAACTTGCAAGAAAGTGAAGAGGGTGAGGCCAAGAAAGAGTCTAGCATACTAGTCAAGGTGACTTAGTCTAACATTTTTTGGTAGAGTGTATGTGAGGTGAGGGGTATAATGTTCTCATATTAAGTAGGCTAGTCCTAGCAGAAGTTGAGGTAGCAGTAATAAAGTGATGGAAATGACGGATGCTGTCAAAAACGTTGCGTGCCTGGTGGGATAGGGAGAACAGGTCATGGGGAAAAGAGATAGGTGAGAGAAGCAGAGGGAGGCATTGGAGCAGAACCGTAGATGACTTTGTACCTAATAATTCAGCACGAGACATTGAACTGCCGATGCTGATTGCTGTGAGGCAGCCAGAGATACCCAATCATGAGCGAGGGTAGAGGGAAGGAGAAGAACATGTATGTGAGTGCAATCCACAAAGCAGTGAGAGGAGAACCTAGAGGGGGAGATGAGATGCGCAAGGGTGGACGTGTAGAGGGTAGCTAGTAGAGGGCTGATGATAGAGCATTCTGGGGCATCAGCAGGGAGCAGGGTCGGATCAGATGTTGCTGTGCTCCATGAAATGGAGATTTGTTTTATTGGAGAAGAATTTAGCAACTCAGTTGAGTGTGGAATCCTGGATTGCAAGGGCAGCATCTATCTGAAGGTGAGGGGGATGATAGGCTGAATCACAGGTTGCCGAGAGGTTAGGATACAGAGGCGTTTATGATGGTCAGCAGAGGTCAGAATGTTGGAGACATGAGTGAGAGCTTTTCCATAGAGTAACAGCTCTGAGAACTGTATTGGAGATGTTCTCCAAGGCCATAAATGTGAAGGTAGGTAAATATCCTGTTAAACGATTTTAGAGTAGGGAGGAAGAAGGAATACAGGTTGATAGTGAGCAGAATTGTTTGTATCAGCCGAAGCCTTTTTTAGGACATGTAGGACAGTAGCTACTGTGAAACAGGAAGCAAAGCTCCTAAGAGAAAGGAAGACGTTAAAGAGGGTGGAATGATAGAAGCAGAGGAGAGGTGCTAGTTCTTTGACCTATGGAGCAAATGGGTCAACAGGGGCTCTCAAGGGGTTGGCTGTTCAGTGGGAGAAATCATGGAGAGGGATCATTGGAAAGAAGTGGTAGGGAAAAGATGGGGATAAAGATGTGTACGCGAAGGGGAGGAGAGTGGTGTGTGTATCTTAGAGCTTTTGATGAGAGGTACGAGGAAGAGCCATTAGCAGACAGTATCAAGGACATTGCACAATGGCGTCGAAGGGAATTTGTGGGGATGAAAACAAAGAATAGTCATAAAATGAGTGATGTAGGATGATTTGATTAGGTACAGGGCTTTAGTGGAGGAGAGGTGTGAATCTTGTAGGTGAGAAGAGAGTGGCACAGGTCTTTGAACCACTTACACAGATGGTATTACATGTCTGCCATGAGGTTTGGATGTGAAGGTTAGATGTAATGAAGTTTCCAGAGAGATAGTAGTTCTCAAAGGGGGAGCTGAGAGCCAGGGTGATTCAGAGAAAGACTGTTCAACTGAGGGGGCCAGAGGAGGATCATGAGAAAGCAGTGAGGATGTGAGTTAAGCTTGATAGGTGGCCATTGAGTTCGGTTTGACTTTACTTATTGATATAGGAGAAATGTTTGGGGAGAAGCAGAGGATGAACAGTGATGCTGAAGTGGAGTAAAGAGTGGTGTAAGGAGGTTGAACAATGGCACACCTGACAAAAAACTCTTGTGGGTTAAAACAAGTGACTTTGTAATATGTTTTCTAGGGATGGGCTTGGGCCAAACACCTATATATAAACTAAGGGAATCTCTACACTATATAGGGAAATTACTGACGCAAACTGTGTCAGAGATGACACAAGAAAAAGTGGGGTGTTCTTCAGAGGTCCAGGACCTCCAGTGGAGTATTCCCTAACTGTAAAATTCAAACCTAGTCTTACAAGTCCTTTCCCTTCCAGGGACTCCTAATCTACGAACAAGGTTTAACAATGTGGCCAAAAGAAAGTTCCAAATCTAAACTTGACAAGTCCTCAGCATCAAGGCAAACAGAAATGTTCCAATTCCTGGGCAATATAAGAGTTAATACATTTTGGTCTTCAATGTCCAAACCCAGTCTTAAACACAAAAAACAGACATTTCTCTTGGGAAGGATCTTCCAGAGTTGTATTCACAGTCTGGACCCTCAGTTGGTCTTGCTGCTTTCAAACTCCTCCTCTAGATCTCTGACATGTTGCTGGCTTTTCAGACTTCTCTTTAGGTTTCACATTAACAGCAAGGCGACCCCAGGTGAGCTGCAGGGACCCCCCATTCCACTCTTGCCACCTCGTGGCCATGCAGCCCCAGACCCCCTCGTATGAATCTCTTTCCCGTTCTCTACGACTTCCCCTCCCACTCCCTCTGCCCGCCTCCCGGACCTCCCTCCCCTGTGATTGGCCAATCGGGCCTTGCACTGTGTTTGGGCTTGCAGCTTCACCATGGGAGAACGCCATTAACAGCAAGGCGACCCCAGGTGAGCTCCAGGGATCCCCCATTCCACTCTTGCCACGTTGTGGCCATGCAGCCCCAGACCCCCTCGTATGGATCCCTTTCCTTTTCACCACAGCTTCCCCTTCCCCTCCCTCTGCCCGCCTCCCGGTCTCCCTCCCCTGTGACTGGCTGACTGTCTGGTCTTAACTGAACCAACCAAGGCAGCCCTCTGCCTGGCAGCCCTTCGGCTAAGGGCCCCAAGGCAAAGGGCGGCTCTTGCATTGGCGGCTCCAAGATGTGTCTGCCGGTGTCCACAGGGGAAGCAAAGGAAGCCAGCAGCCAACAGACACCAACAGAACTGTAAGTGTGGCAGGGGTGGGGGGCAGAGCAATCACTCTACCCCAGAAAGCCCTCGCCACTATACCTTACCATAACGTTGACTGCCATAGAATTACAACATGCATACTGGAGAGATTAGTGACCACCGACCGAAATACACTCCTGTCTGGACTATAAATGTTGCACTGCACTACGCACTAACATACTGTTAAGTTTGCTATTCTGCATTTATATACCACTCTATATATCATTGATAGGTCCGCAACGCCAATGTTAACTAGTGCCAATGTTAACTAACCTATAGAGAATGGTCAATATCAGCCTATGTCACCTTATACAGGTGTAATAATCGTTAGCATGCATTGCATCTAGATAGAATTGTGAATGTTAGCATGTGCACACATAGAGGGAATTCCTAAGCTTAGAATGCACCACATCTAGATAGAATTGTGAATGTTAGCATGTGCCACACTTAGACGGAATCCTCAACCTAGCCTGCATCGCATCTAGATACAATTATTATTGTCAGCATGTGCCATACTTAGATGGATTCCTCAACGTAGCCTACGTCACATCTGGATAGAATTGTGAATGTTAGCATGTGCCACACTTAGATGGATTCCTCAACATAGCCTGCGTCGCATCTAGATGGAATTGTGAATGTTGGCATGTGCCACACTTAGATGGATTCCTCAACGTAGCCTGCATTGCATCTAGATAGAATTGTGAATGTTAGCATGTGCACACATAGAGGGAATTCCTAAGCTTAGCATGCGCCACATCTAGATAGAACTGTAAATGTTAGCATGTGCCATACTTAGAAGGATTCCTCAACGTAGCCTGCGTCACATCTAGATGGAATTGTGAATGTTGGCATGTACCACACTTAGATGGAATCTTCAACCTATCCTGCGTTACATCTAGATAGAAATGTAATTCGACGATTGATATACAACTCTTTTGCCAAGCCTGGACAAAGCAAGCAATCATGAATCAATAACCAACCTACTAACAATTTCTTTCCTCTGCATACACCTCTCAAACTCGAACCAAACACAACCACAAGCCTCAAACGCGGCAAACCGCACAAACTTCACTACACTGCAACAACAAAACAAACCGCACATAGACTTGCAAAGCAGCACACAATGACTACCGATCGTAAAAACACCCCAAGCTCAGCCAACAGACCCACCGGGCTGAGGCTGCCAAGAGCACATCACTGCTCTCTTGCACTTTTCCTGCTCACTCCCACTAACTGACCCCCCACTCCCTTTTTTCAGAGCCGCCAGAGCGCCAGGGGACCACTCCGGTGGTGATAGTGCGTGGTACAAATATCCTTTAACATTAACATTAACATTATCCTCCTTATCTTCCAATATGAACTGAGGTCATGGTCACGCTCTTGGCTGGGCCATTAGATTTATTTCCAGCCTCTAGCACTTCACTTCAGTATGTCGTCCTCTTCTAGACCCCAGGATTCAAGGAAGGTCTTTCCTTACCCTATACATTTCAGCATTCTGCAGGATCGGGTCTCTTTGCGACATTGGTTCTCACTATGCAAGTCTTATCTGGCTCACAGGAATTTATTTGGACATATCTCACCATTTACTAGTTTCTCAATGTGCACTTGGGTAGTGTGGAAAACCAAAGGGTGTTTCACAGCCTAGTCCCCGGGGATACCGTACTCAGTTGGCCAGGGAAAGGCTATCGCTTTTGGTTCCCGACCCTGGGGGTGGACAAGCGAGGGAGGATTACCTGGGTAGAGGATCCTTGTGGAGTGAGGGAGAAATAGCTGATGGTGAGATATGGTATCCCCCTTTTTCGACAGCCAATCTAACCCCTATCCCTGCTTATGTTATGGGAAACTTCAGCTCCCATAATTCCTCCCCACATCACATTGACAACACTACTGAGCCGGGGAAGATGAGGAATGAGGCCAGGAAGATTGCCTCTACTGACTTGCAATGGCTCTGTCCCTTAATGAGACCAGGCAGAGTCAGGCATGTAATCCTAACCATACACACTTGCCACTTATTAACACTCCCAGTCAGGATAAAAGATGATGCGCACAGGCACACTCTGAGCGAGGCTGGGTACGAGAAGGAGTAGCTCGTTCGGGGCTGATGCGGATCATGCTATGGAAGTTGGAAGGCCAAGGGGCTGATTGGCAGTTGCGAAGAACGAGAGAGAGCCAGGTGAGTATCCCACACTTTTGGGAAGCCGTAAGCGTTCCAGACTGAAACTGATTGAGCCGAAAGGAGAAACCTTCAAGGTTTTGCAAAGCAGCCCTCTACCCTCCCGGGTGTACAACTGATTTGGGGAGCAGCAACGGAGGCGGTGGTAACAGCCTTGACTGCTACACGAAAGGCGTTGACGAAAGAAGCCCAATTAAAACAACCAGTGAGTTATCAAAGGCAACCAATGCCTGGTTTGTGTTAAAAGCCAAAAGTAACTGTAACCAAAAGTTGAAGGTTGCACGTGTACTGATTAAACATTTAATGGAAAGGACAATTGCTGAATTGTGAAGAAAGTGTACAAAGTAACAGAGTGGTCCTGCGAGGCCTAATCACACATTCAAAAGTCTCTGTGAAATGTTCTGAGTTGAAGTGTATTAAGGCGGGAACCAAAGGAAAGAAACTAACTGCGATCCCGAACGAAAGTTGAATAAGTGAAAATTAAAGTATGTGAACTATGAATATGCCAAGAGGGCAAACTATATGGACTTTGGAAGAGAATAAGAACCTACAAGTACCAAGACGACTTGGTGTTGCAAGGTGATGAAGATTGTTAATTGTTGAAAGATGGGTCGAAGTGGTCATGCAGAGGTCTATGTAAAATCCTTGCAGTTTTGAAAGTCTTCAACAGTAAAAATAAATAGAGATAAAATGTGGGGCAAGGAACCCTCACAAAGAGAAAGACAGGTTCGAGCCCAGGGAAGGGAAGCCTGTGGTGATCTGTGGTGTTAAGTGTGAAAGAAAGTGGGGAAGGGAACCACTACAAAGAGAAAGACAAGCTTGAACCCAGTGGAGGGAAGCCTTTGGTGAACTTTGATAGAGTGAAAATGTGAAAGTGAAAAGAGAGGCAGGCTCAAGCCCGGCGGAGGGAAGCCTGTGTTGAATTATGGCAAACTAAAAGTCAAGAGTACAACTGTGTGTTTGTGGCAGGGCACTGATTGAACTGTCAAAAGCTTGAGGCCCAAGGGTGAACTGTTGACTTGTAGCAGTAAGCCAAAGTGTGCAAGTCTGACAGAACCGTACCATCCACCTATCCTATTTAAGGAACTCTCTAGACTCAATGCTGCTGAACATGGGGAAGAGAGTTGTTACCTAACCCATTCTGACATTTCTTTTAAGACATTATTTTTCCTTTTGTATTCCCGTAACACTTTTGTCATTTGAGAAGGAGGGCAAGGTTTTTTCTTTTTGTATATTCCTTTTTCTTTTGAGTAGACTGACTGGGACGTGTTTGTTATTTGTTTAATGGTCGAGATGACTTCCATTCTAGAGCTGGAGCCAGTTAGGAATTCTACGAACCCAACTAAAATACCAAAACAAAGGTTTCAAAACTTGTTTCTATTGTGTCTGAGTCTGCTATTGATACCATGTCTTCCTTAAAGTATGTATCAGCCAAATCTGGTTCACACCTTTCTCTTGGATCGTTCTTGCAGCATCCTTGGTTTCTGTGTATTCTCTTGGGTAGGCCTAACCATGACATTTGTTTTCTACACACATGCGTGGAAGTCTTTCCTAGGCCCAAGGCAGTCTTCATACCATTATATCAGGGTCCAGGAAGTGAGAAATTTGACCAGCGAACTTGCCACTTTAGACAAAGTGTCAGTCTCACTGAGCCTGTAGGAAGTGGTGAGGAGTATATCAACCTGGTATGTGTCTGCTGTGGGTTCTACTCTAACTACCCCTTTGTCTGGGCTCACCCAACCTCCTTTATAATGTCTAAGGGTTTCCCTCTTTGTATTGCTCTTGCAATTGATTGGGGCCAGTTGTGTCTCATGGTTTCTGATAGGCTCATTTGTTTCATTTCTCCTAACAGGTGTTTGAAGTTGTTTAAATGAGCCTCTCTGCATGGGTAATTATTGGATTTCTCTCACCTTTTTTACATGGCTTTGTAGGCAATAAGCAACGTAGTGCCCATCTTGGAATCTCTCCTGCATGTGTTTTCCTGTTAGTGGGATTCTGCGTCTTTGGTCGACTGACATGTTGAATCACATTGTTTGTCTGCCTTAACACATGGGTCACAGTTAATTGGGTATCCCTCTCTCTGGATACCAAGTTAGATTGTGAACTATTTTCTCCAACTTTGTCGAATTCAGTATGTGCTTTAATAAAGCTGCACCTTTCTGGCCGGTGACTGCTTGTGTCCAGCATGTTGAGGTCTTTACAGAATGCTCCTGATTTGGAAGTGTGGGTTTAATCACCCTTAATGAAGCTTTAGTGGCTCCTGATGCTGGAGGTGAAGTCCATTCTGTAGTGGTTTTGAACACCCTTGATGGTATTATACCATGCTTTGTTCAGGGTGGTGAGCCTGCAGGATCCCAATCCTTCCACCCTGTGGGAGACATATAGGATAGTGGCTGGACCAACCCAGTCGCTTGTAGCCCTTCTCTTTACAGAACAACATGGGGAGTTAAATGAACTCACCGCTGTTGTTAGACAATGAGAGGCCGATAAGATGCGGAAAATGAGGAGAGAGATACAAGGTCAAGTGAGTTCCCTTGGGAGTGAGTGGGTAAGTTGTGAGGGAAAGTTAGGGAGTGGTCAGAGAGGAGGGAGTCAAGTTCAAGACCCAGACCCTTTATTTATTTTTGATGAGCATGGGGGTAGAGTTCCAAATGGTGGAATAATCCGTTTGGAGGGCAGCCAGGTAGCAGCATCTTGAGAGCTGATCCATGTTTTAGTAATTCCTATGACTGCAGATGGAGAGTTGTGCATGTCAAAGTGATCAGTAAAAAAGGGATTCCTTTTTACACATAGACTGTGCTAGTCAGCCTAGTGACCCATTCTGGGGAGGGGGAACTAAAGGCAGGGGCATGATGGGAAGTAGGGATAGTGGTATGGTAGAGATGAGAGGGTTACTCAAGTGAGAAAGGGAAAGAGCTATCATCGAGAGTTATGGAAGAATGATTTGATGATCATTATACAGGTATAATAAGTACATCAGTGCAATTGGGTAATAGCAAAGAGAGGATGACATGGAACTGGGAAGGGGTCAGGTGTTGAATCGGTGTTGAACTACTATACTGTAATCTGTGCAGTATGACCAATCAAGGGAATTCGTCCCTTCTCGCCAAGGGGGAGACTCCCCTTTTGAGGATAGGGAGGTGAGCCCGCTCTGCAAGTCCTTCCATAGGGGTCTGGGAAAGTGGGACCTAAGTGGGGGAGACCCCCCTTTGGGGAGAAGGACTCGCACTCCTCTCAGGAATTCCCTTACCCACAAACCTACCATGTACCATGATTACCAGAGAAAAGCTGTCTCTTCAAGAAGAAACCTTGACTTCACTGGGAAGAGGACATTTAAAGAAGAGGACACGCTGAAATCGGGGAGAGAGAGAGAATCACATGGCAGGCGGCAAGGCTCTCTAGCTCTGTAACACAATTAGAAGTCCTGCCACAAAAAAGTGGCTAAAGACTTATGAAAATAAGATACTAAACAAAGTCTAAAGCAAAACAGAGCCCTGCTTCGGCAGGAGAAGGGAGTCATCCTGCTGGCCCTATTTTGTTTTTAATAGTGGTAGGGTCAGATGGGATTTGTTTATATACAGCAGACTTTGCTTAGATTTGGACATTTCCGGATGACTGACCAGCAACTTAATTATGAATATAGGTAGGGAACACCCCATAGCTATAGGGAGGAGAGATAGGCCTTCTTCTTATTTAATAAATCTTGTTGGAAATGTCTTCAGAGGGTCTGCATCCTTCTTATGATCCGCTACAGATATCTGTCTGCTACAAAATAAATGCTACGATTGCTGTGAGAGTTCACAATGAACATGATCCCAGCACTCACAGGTGAAGGACGTGCAATGTTTTTAGTGTTTTTGTGAGCAGAAGCCAGGTATCGACTGTGCCCCAGGACTGCAATAGGGATCTTCCAAGAGTTATGAGGACAGGTCAGTGACTGTGGTAGAGGCAAGTGCATGCGTAAGTAAATGGGTAGGCCTGTCTGTAAGGAAGTGGCCTCAAGAAGCAAACCAACACCAAATGGATGACCCAAAATGAGGGAAAGGAACAACGTTCATAATTGCAGTGAGTACTATTTGACATGATCAAAAGTGAGGGAAATGGGTGAAACACAGAAAAAATATAAGGACACTATTCCTGAGGCCGAGAGTTGGGATCACTGGCATAATCAAGAGAAGAAACTGACAAGAAATGTTAAGGTTTAGTTTGCAGACATTACGACCTACCTGGCGACATGACCTGAGGGGCATCAGGGACACTATGTTCTGGCAACCCCTTGGTTATGACGATAGAACATGTCCTCCCCTGAGTGTTCTGCCTCTGCTGGACTCGGGACAGCTGGTAGAGTACCTTTCAAGGGGTGAGCCCTGCTACTGCCTGTATTGTAGGTTCTGGTGATGGGCCATTCTCGAGTGTGGTCTGTGAGTGGGCCTTCTGGATTGCCTCCAATGAGATGATAGTGGTTGAGCACCTCTACTGGTGTTCCTATTCCTGCCTTACCCTGTGGAAGTGTATGTTCCTGACTTATTGGAGGGTTCTCTTGGTGGGTTGGTTGTGACCGTCAATTCCCGCGCTGTGGCCTCCACGACTTTGCTAAGGTTCCTGGGCATCTCTGTGTCTTCTGTTCCTTGTTCTGAGGTTTGGTCGTCTGTGGTAGTGGTGCACACAGTAGTTATCTTCTCGTGCCACGTGCAGTCCCTTGACAGAGGCTCTTTCCCCCTGAGCTGAATATTAGTACTTACATGCTAGAATGCAATAGTTAATGGCATTTCTGTGTTGGTGTATTGTGCTCTCTTTAATGCTACCAACTGTCATCTGGACCACTGCAGTCATGAGTTGCTTCACTCTGGTGTGCATATGTGAGGGTGCGCAGCACTGAGTTTATTGGACAGTGGGGAAGCTGCTCTCACTGACATGCTGTCTTTGTATTTTTCCTTTACAGGTACCAGGTAATTCATGTGAGTTTTAAGTGAAGCAGAAGTTTCAAGTGGAGCCCATTTGTCCATATGTTGTTCTGTAGAATTGAGATCCTGTAGTGAAATTGTTATTCTTTGGACATTTTCTTTTTCTTTTTCTTGCAGGTTTGGACGAAAGAGGAGGTCCTGGAATGGAGCTGAAGATCGAGCAGTTCCTTGCAGGTATTTCTACAAGGAATAAAAGGCACAGGGCAATGAGGGTGTGACCATTTATGGGTTCCGAGTCAAGTCTTGTGAAACATGGCTAAAGGATTTGAAATCACGTGATATGTGCCTGTTATCACTGGGTCTGGAGTTCCTACTGCCCTTTTTCGGTATTTGTGGACTACAGAGTTCCCGGGGAACCAGAAAGACTGGTGTACTGGTAGTATTGAAACCCCTTGGTACTCATGCTTTCCCCAATGTGGCCATGACAGTAGAATACAGGAAAAACCAAAAGCCTTATGTATGCCCAGACCACTTTTCCAATGAGGGCAGATCAATCACGGGAGCGAGACAGGAATTTAGACTCTAAGGGACAGGGACAGCAAATAAACTGCAACAAAGGTGGGTGCATGCTAATATGCAAGTGTATGTGTGTGCATGTGCCATCTTCGTGGTTGTAGTATTAAGGTTAAGGTCATGGCCTGATAACAGAATGGCAAACTGATCCCAAGACTTGTGTTGTGAGGAATAGGGAAAGAGTGCGTCTTGTATCTGGGAAGAGCCCGGCGTTGTATGCTATGTACGTGATGATGATTCTGACCTTGGGCCCGGGCATCTAAAACATCCTGATGGCGAAAGATAATTTCACTCTCTATGTGCAGGCATTTTCCACCAAAGGCAAGAGAGCCATCACCATTTCCTGTGTGTATAGGGAAAAGTACGTTGTCCACTGTATCTGGCCCTCAAGGAACCACTCAGGTCATTGCCCTGGCTTTGGTCCCCAGTTGATCAAGCAGATGCTGGATCTAGTGGGGTTTAAGAACAACCGTATGATACCACGCCAACAAAAAGGGAGGTCCCAGTAGAGAGGTTTCAAGTGTACGCTACTGTCCATGTTGAGTACACTGTGGATGAAGGCAACAAGCAGATGTTCTCAGCATGTGGCCTCCCTCGCACATGCTTATAATGACACCAAGAATGAGACACAAGGTTTCCACCCCATTTTCTGATGTTCAGCTGAAATGCAAGACTTCCGGTGGAAATGTGCTTTGTGGTATCATCAGACGGACTAGGAAGGGAGAACTATCCCAACACAAGCTGCAGCCGGCTCACCAAATCACAAGGGCTGTTGCGGGCAAGACAGTGAGGAACAACAAACATCATTATGATGCCATGGACAAGTTCCACATCCCGCCTATCATGTGCTCAGTCACAGGGTTCAGAACTAGCTTGGCAACCACTGGAATTCTCAGATGTTCACTATTGAGCAACAGGTAGGCAACCTCACTATGTACCAACTGCATGTAGAAGAAAGAAAATTTAACAGTGAGACTGTCCATTGCAGTCCCCTTCTTCCAGCCGGAAATTAAATCTCCCTCATGAGTGAAAAGGTCAGGAGTCGCATCCTACCTGGCCTTCAACAAACCTGCAACCAATCATACTTCAGAAACCTTTTCAGGCTTAGATTTCAAGCAGAAGCTAGCCATGACCCTACCTTTAATTCTCACAGTTGTGGGCTCCCACGGCCCCTTTCAAATGTTCAGCTCCAGTGTTCTTGGACCATCCTGAAAGCCCTAAAAATCTACAGGATCCATGTGTTGAAAATCTTGGTGTCGGTCACAGCTGAGGGTTGTGGTTGAAGTCAGAATCAGGAATCTAACAGAAGTTGGGTAGGAATCTAAGTGAAGTCTGGTTAGATTAATACTTATAGCCGCAGTTTCGAGACTGCACAGGAATGAAAACAACATGTCACTCCAACAATCCTGACCTCATGTTACCCCTGCTCCCAGTACAACTTCTTATATAGACTTTGAATACATTGCAACCAATGTGTTTGGCAAAACCATCTCTGGGCCTCATGACGGGTCCGGCGGTAACCGTACCGGTGCTACCGGCGGGTTGTTGCCGGACCTGTAATAATTTACTGGCACCTGACCTCCCAGTGCCACTGGCTCATTACGAGTCTGGCGGCTGGTAAATCAGAAGCCGGTATATTTCTTAATCCCATAGAGTCCAATGGAGTCTAGTGGGACTGTATGGGAATGGGGACACATGAGCACTGGCACCGTTAGCAACGGTTCTGGTGCTCCCATGAAGAGTACGCCTACTGTGGCCACTGTCCCCGGCAGGGTCAGACCTTTCAGCTACAGCGGCCCCGGCAGGCAGACTCGTAGTTTGCCCGTCCGGAAACAAGGGTGCCGGTGAGCTTACCAGCACCCTTGTTTCTGGACCGGCAAACTTATATTGAGGCCCTATGACTTCATTAAGGTGCCTTTCACACCTTCCAATTAGTACAATGGCTATTTAGGGGGAAGTGGGCAGGCTTAGGACTCTCATGGGTTACTTCCTGCGCCGCCAAAAGATACCAGCACAGGTGTGTGTCCGCTTCCCAATTAAACTTGAACACTCTTGTGAACATTTTGTTTGAAGTCGGGTCAGCTCACACCTAACTACACATTGACTGTACTTGTAAAGTTACTTAAACAAAAGCTGAGGCTGCAGTAAACAGGCGTGTGGGTAGAATCTCTCCTCTGTGTGCCAAAGCATCCATCTCAGCAAGCATATGTGTAATTCAACATGGATTTTAAGGACCCTGATCCACCAGTTGGCCACCAACGAAAACAGACCATACCCCCCGAAGAGGCCCAGATTTCTCAATGTAGATCCGCCCTGTAGAGTAGACCAGTGATGAAGCATAGTTATCAGTTCCCAGTGGTCAGATGCAAAGTTCCCTTTTCCTGCTCCATTCCTTCCAAGACTAGGTTCCCCAGAGCCCAGGGGAATTGTGGGACGCATCTGAGATCCAGGGTGAGGGAAGGCATCAGCATCTCCCAGAAACCTCACACCTTTGGCTAGCTTCACCCAATATGACAAATGTATCTTCAGGGACAAGGATATTTTGAAGGGAGGAGCATGTAAACAACCCCCAGCCCCCAACAGCAAGTCCGGGAGTTATGAAGCAAAGTTCTGTTAATTTAAAGTCAGTGTAGTGAGGACCACCCCTACCTTCTTCTATTAGGGAATATGGACATATCAGCCCCCTCGTCCTGCCCCTCAAAAATGGAATGATCTACTGCCAGTTGTAAGGAACTCATGGTGGTAACAGTAAAGACAGATACAAGTAATCACAGTTCAAGGGTGTTTATTAAACTGTGTTAATGGATTAGTAAAACGCCTAAGCTAACCCTCAATCAAAGATGGGAGCAAACTATAACCATCAAATAATAATAAGGCAGTCCTAGTGGCATCTTGTCAAATAAAAAGGGCCTATACTAAAAAAAAATAATGATTACCAATCCTTTCTGCTAAGTTACAAAATAGTGTGGGATAATGTTCATCAGAAAAGAAAGAAGTGTTCACAAAATGATAAGTCAAGATGGTATAGCAGGGGTCTCCCTTGCCCACGTTTTTAGCACTGGACAAGGTGGGACTCTTGAGCACAACACGAAATTGGGCATCTCCAGTATGAGGTTACAGTTCTTTTCAGCAATATCGGGACCTTCTGAGGCCAAGTCTCTTTCTTACAAAGTCTCTTGCCTCCAAGGGCCTGCTCTGTCAAATATCAAAACAAAAGTTCCTTTCCATAATCTCTTACTTTGGGTGAGGACTCTTCACACCTGGATTCCCCCCAATCGGGCTCCGATCCCTCTCCAGTTTCAGCCTCCCTCAATTGGGTTCACTGCGGCAAGATACACAGTTCAATTTGCTTTATAAAAATTTGGGATTCACTTCCCTTAGCCTTCCTCTTGACTACGTGTCAAATACTTTCAATTTTGCAAGGGGTTTTACTCAACTCTTGTATGACCACTTTGACCCCTTGAGATGGGCTCTCCTAGAACCTCCTGGAATCAGTAGTTTCAACAAAAGGGGACCAGCCAGAGTTTTTCGAATGAGAGCCCACGAGGCACCGGACCGCTCTGCAGCTGGACTTTCCCCAGGCCTTTCTTAAAAGTTCAGTAACATACAAGTTCTTTGTTCACAAGTTCTTTCAATTCATATCATGTTGCCATTTGCAGCCTTCGCTCAACACCATCCGGTTTACTATCGGTTCCCCTACGACTCACCGGCTGTGCTGAACTTCTTGGCATTTCTTGTCTCTGGAGTCAAGGATGGTACCACGATAGCAAGCGGGACTCCCTGCCTTGGTTATCAGTGTGGGAGGGCCCTGTGCACTGTTGACATCTGTTACACCACACGTCAGCTGTAGTTCCTGGTCTTCTGATTCATTTCACTAAGGCTTTGCAGGTCTGGGTCAAAAAGAGCAAGGGCACTTCCATCCTTGTCGTCCTTTCAGGTCTTGCCGCTTTTCTCCTCCGTTTGAACTGCTGTCATGCAATAGTAAACATACATTTTATTTCCAAAAGACTGCTGGCAAAATTATTATTTAGCCCAAATAGTGAAATAAATTCAATTAGTTTTTTTGTTGAGTATCTTTAGATATCTCAGTTGTATTAATAATACCTTTGCAATTAAAATAAGCAGTCAGGTAAAAAAGGAAAAGGAAAAAGAAAACATCTTGAACATTGTTTATTCCATGGTAACAAAAAGTATAAGAAAAACTTTTGTTGAAAGCTATAATACAAGTAATTTCTGAAATAATCAGTAGCTGGCAAAAATTCTAAGCGAAAATGGTCCAAAAAGAGGATATTCGTATTTAAGAAAAAAGTTTTTGTTAAAGTAAACTGTATAAGCAAAAACATTACATATTTGGACAACACAAGACAATAGAACAACAAAGAAGCAGTTTGTAATATTGTTTGTACAGATTAAGTTGTTTATGGGTATTCAAAGTATCACTAGATAAATTACTAGAACAGGTTTGATTGCTCCCTTGTATATTTTGCCTTGCTCAAGGTGTGATCTCGGGCTCTGCCTTTTATCCCTGTGGGGAAGGGAAAGGGCCGTCGGGTGTGTGTAGTTATTGTCAATTGCCTGACTCTTCCTGACCCTTGTGTTCGGGCATGTCAGGTAAATGGCTTTGGTGTTAGTCTGTTGCCTTTCACATTGTAAGAAATTGCTTGTGTCGGAAAAGGGGGGTGTGGGGGTAGAGCTTCTAAATATCCTATGAGGTACGATGGGGAAAAGGTGTTTTAAGGATGAGGGTACTGCGTCTCACCCATTGGTGTCCCACTTCCACTCACCGAAGACCCCCTATCCAAGCGCTCACCCCCCACTCGTCCACCACCAGGAACTGGATCCAATAGTGATGGCTATGTCCTGGCCACCTGCATGACAGATCTCCTGGGACTAGCGGGTGAGACACCTTCAGGTTTGTCACACAGGTCAGGTGAGATGTGTCTGGTGCCTCCAAACTAACATTATTACAGTAGATCGATGGAATATCCTCAGCCAGGCGTCCCAAACAATCAATGGTCCTGGCTCTGTCTGGGTCATGATGTCTTGTGGAATGGCAGATTGCTCATACTCCAGTCGCAGGAACCTCCTTAAATTTGGTGGAGTCAGCCAAAGAGTATGCAATCTCCTAGAAAAGGCTTCAGCATCTTTATGGCTAGAACTGTACTGTAGATGGAATTCATAAACCGAAAGAATGGTTGGTGAGCAACCAATGTAGTGTGGCATCCAGCTTTGCTGAATTCAGTACATACATCAATAGGTTGCTAACTCTGCATGCTCTAAAGCTGGCACCATACAGGTAATCTTGACAAATCTTTGTTATGGCTCATTTCAGGACCAGAAACTCTGCATTGTGGACCAGATAGTTCTTCTCATCAGGATGAAGTCCTCAGCTGGCAAAAGCGATGGGTCATGTCTAACCACTTGTCTCCTGGTAGAGAGTCACTCTCAATATCTCCCTGCCCAAGCCCACATGCAAGATGTAAGGCTGCTGTGTGTTTGCTTAGGCCAGCACTGGCACAGCGTTGAGTTTGCCTTCAGCTGTTTCAAGTCTTGCAGTCATCGACCCATCCACCGCCCATGCAAGGGCTCTTGGAAGCGACATAGTGGCGTTGCTCACTCCCTTTCGTGTGGCTGGGTATGCCTTGTTGGAATCCATAAGCATGGCAAATCCAGGGACACAGCCTAGGTAGAAATTACCTAATACCAGACAGCTCTATATCTCTTTTCCGCTCTTGGCCTTGGGCAGTTGACTTCCTGAAAAATTAGCAAACCTTTCAAAAACATTTACATTATTTTTTTCATTTTTCGTATTGGTGGGGTTCTACTCCCATACTCCCCTTTGTCCCTACCCATACCCTCACTTCCCTTTCCCTTTTTTAAAACTCTTACTTTCCTTTTTTTCTGTTTACCATATATGTGGGTGTTTGGTAGAAAATCCGTAATGTTGGCTCACAAAATGAAGAGTCTCATTGCTTTTTATTTCATTGTTCTTGACTGCAAGGCATGCTAGGCTGTTTTATGTTATGCCAAGGCCAACTATGCCAAATTGGGGCAACTCAATGCCTAGAAATTTAAGTCGTTTGACTGGTTTCTAAGTTCTGTCTGGTACTGACAAGAGATATTTCAACCACATTGGCACTCAGGCCTCCATGGGGTAACATTATGTTATTTGAGCATCATTTTGAAAGTGTGTTGTTGCCAGCATTGCGGCCCTAAGGCTCTGGGAGTTGTCTGTTGCAGGACATAACATTATCCATGAATTATTGGGTCCTGCAAATCTTACCACACCACCCTCAACAACTTCTGTGACATCACAGTCTAACACCCAATGCCCACATCATATTACCAAAACATTGAGACATTTGAGATGAGTAGCAGATCTTTATTCATCTGCCACCGGTCACAACCATCCGATTCTCATGAGAATACAACTGATCATGACACTGAATGAGCCTTGAACCATTGAAAAGTTACAATTTTAATGTTAGAATCTCTTCAAACCTCTCCCAAGGCTCACATGGGCAACGGGGCATTTTTAAACCATCATGGGGCATTTTGAAACCGTCAGTAGACCCGTTTCATAAACTAATTTGCCGAATTATATTAATGATCGTGCAGTCGCTACCTTCCCCTGCACCCATGAGCTTCGCTTCCTGACTGCAAAAATATCAAAGGTTGCACATATCTTACCATATGCTCCTGGGAACGTATAGTTTGAAATGTATTGCCAGCCTCTGCGGCTGCCAGGCAGATTAATAAAATGGGAATGAATTTCTAGTGAAAGCAGCTCTGAGGCTTGTTTATAGGGTTCCATGTCATTTGATCGCGGGATGATTTTTCGCTGGGATATTTTTTTTTTAAAGTCATCAGATTTATTTTTTTCTTTTTGGGGGGTTACTCCCCCAAACCCCCATCCCCTTTATTTTTTTATATTCTCGTATACCCACACCCAATTTATATAATTTTTTTTAACCCCCCAAAAAATGTGATGAATTTTTTTCGGCAAACAAATTGTGGTAAAAAACCCAGCGAAAAAACATCCCACGATGAAAGGACGTTGTACTGTTTACAGTGCCTAGGTCTAATGTTAAGCCTTAGATACAAGCTATATCAACCATGGGCTATTTCCCTACAACACCATTAATTGAGACCAGCCTAGTGCACAGACTGCATGGCAATCAACAATGCCCCTTTTAATCCCTCAACATAGGCAAACACTCCGAAAATAGACAATTAGGTAGAAAAATAACTCCTAACAATAAATAGCAACCAAACCCACATGAGCAGCCACATAGCTAAATGGGTATGTTTGGACATACACTAGAACCACAGGAACAAGCTCTACTATTATTACTGCCTGATCTGAAGAGGTACACATGTATCTTTTAGTGTGCATTAATAACATGGTGCAAAAACATTTCTTTTACAGGTAAGACATATTTGCACTTGTTTATAAAGTACTCCCATTGGGAATGGAACTTGCAGTTTTACTCCCTGAAAAATTATTTTAGTCCCTACTTGAAATAATAGGGAGTAAAACACTCCCACTTCAAAATCTTATCTGGAGCACTGTGTGTGAGACAAGGGTTGGAATCACAGGAGGGAAGCTGGAAGGTGGAAGCTGGGAAGGAGAGGTTCAGATGTGTGAGGGGAAGGGGATACTGGAAAAGAAAGTGAAGGAAAAGAAGTAGGAGAAATAGATACAAGGGGAAGGCAGAATTGAGCATAGACTGAAAAAAGTCCCCCAACTTTGTAGTTGCATCACATTGTGCAGAATTACTTAATGCAATCTTTGGTATACATCACTTTTGCCAATATGGCAACATAACCAAATTCGTTTTTGCTGCATTGTTTTGCCACTTTTGTTTTTTTTACTGCAAACAGGTATTTGGTAAATTGGGGTAAGGTATATAGTGATGGGGTGGCAGGTGGAAGGAGTGGCGCGGGGCTCTGCAGCCACTGTTTGTGGTAAAGAAAAAGTGGCAACACCGGCCAAATCAAATCCGGCGAAGTTTCCATTCTCCATGCAAAATGCGGCAAACATTAATAGAACCAAATCGTTGCCTGCGACGGTATTGCTGGATTCTTTTTCAAGTGTTCCTTGTTTTCTTGTCCACATTTTCGTCACTTATTGATTTATTCCTGAATTATTCACAGAAAGTAAAATGAAATGTGTGTGCTGATATATAATGTGGTCTAGTTGTGTCCCACAACCTCTACAATTTGTTTGGCTTCTTGGTGTTCGTTTCTGCAAGAGATGCTGGGAGGAGATGGAGAGGCTGTATACTGGGACTGAAGTGTTCACTAGTGTCAAGTGGAAGAATTGTTTTCCCTCTGCTAGTTTTCTAGATGGGGTGCAATAAGGGCTTTTGGTGCATATGAACCCAAAAGGGTGTAGCTGTCCCAGCTTACTTCTATCAAGGTCTGCCCTGAGATGGTGGATAAGTGTGCTGAGATGCTGGTGGACTGATTGTGGGGGGTTGGATGGGAGGGGGGGTGTACAGTTCTGATGGTGTTGGTGAGAGAACGGGTGGGAAGTAGGATCAGTGGTTAGTCCGAAAGAGGAATGGTGAGGTGGCTACTAAAAGAACAAGAGTCAAAATGATGAGTGCTTGTTCACCTGAAGCCAGGCAAAAGTCTCATTCTTCCTGGACCATTGGTAATGTTAATGTTAATATGTTTTTCTATAGCGTTCATAACACGTTGGCATTAGAGTGTTGGTACAAAGAAGGGGGAAGCACTGATAAACCATTGCAACAGATTAAAAGTCAAAACAAACATGAAATATATGTTTTTTTATAGAGATTTTCTTAAATGCTGCAGATCTGGCTCATCTGTAAGATATTCAGGGAGCCCATTCCAGATCCCTGCCCCTTGCACAGAGAATCTCCCTCCCACAGTAGACATCAGAGTTAATCTGTGAGGGACAAAAAGCAGAGACTTAGCAGAGCAAAGAATACACCTCTGTCTATAGTGTTCCAGTCAGGCAGCAAAATAACCAGGGGCATTCCGATAAATGTGACTGATAAGTGAGTCCGACCTGTGTGTGGTAGCGTAAGGTCCTGGACTGATCCGGACATCCCTGGATGATGTGTCTAGTCCTGGAATTTGAGGGTTTTCTTGTTCATCCAGGGCCATCGATTAAGGGACCTTTGGTGAGTCCAATGTATGTGAGTTGGTTCTAACCCCAGAAGGGGACACATCAGAATATGTTTTTACTTCATGCGCCCTAGTGAACAGACATGTTTTAAGAACTGTCAGATTCAAAGGTAAGGTTCTGCTGTGCATTTTACTGAAACATCAGGAATGAATAATGCCATACAAATGAATGTATTCCAAGTGTAGATAAAGAGAGCGTCTGCTATTCTAAAAAGCAACAACGTCATGATTCACCACCTTCAGTCTAAAGCTTCAAACTACGGGGGCTGCCTTAGGACATTTGTGGAATATGGTTACAATACTCCAGATGCTCTGGGATTGTATTTAAACGTTCTGTATCAATCCGGATCCATGATTATTGTTGAACTTTGTATGTTTTATTCCAAATACTCACTTTGTGCAGAATTTTGCCAGCATCCTTGCAGAAGTATGGGTGGGGAAAGCAGGACCCCCTCAGGCTGGCAGGTGTGAGCACTGATCACACCCGAGGCCTGTTATGTTATGTTAAATGTTTTTTATAGCGCACACTATCACCACCTGCATGGTCCCTTGGCGCTCTGGCGGATCTGTAAAGCTAGAGGGTAATTTGTGGGGGTACGTTAGTAGGACTCAGTGGGACAAAAGAGCAAGAGAGCTGTGATGTGATGGCAGCTTCAGTTCGGTTTACACCGTTCCCTGAGCGTAGGTGTGGATTTTCGGGCGGTAGCCATCATGTGCAGTTGTCCGAGGCTATATGTGGTTCGTTTGGTTGTTGCAGTGTAGTGAAGGGCATGCAGTTTGTTGTGCTGTAGACGTATGGTTGTGTTTAGTTCACAGTTTGAGAGTTTGAGAGGTGTATGCAACAGTACAAGGTTGGTTAGTGGCGATATCTTATCGTATCCCTCAGTTTTGGCTGCCTGCAGTCCATATACCCTACCAATGTCATACATTTTGTTTAGGGGTGTGGGTCGTTAACAGGGCTGTTTAGTGGTGGTACCCTCTCCAGCCCCCGTGTTCAGGCCAACGGATGTCCACCTCATTTTACCCTCTGGCACATCCCAGTGTGCAACAACCACCGCTTGCACGGTCCCTTCGAGGTGGGGCACCTCTTCCCTGTATTGTTGAGGTCCCTGTGCCCCGCGGTCCATTCTTTTGGTTGCCATTCTCTTCCCTTTAATTTGAATGCCCTTTGTCTCTGGTCCGATTAGGTTGGTCCCAGCTCTCTCCTATGTTTCCGGTACGGCCCCTATATTGGAACGGTCGCCCCTAGGTCTCCCTCCCATTCAGAGTCCTCTCTACTTCCCTGTACTATGCTGTGTTCTGTCCTAGTCCTCCGTCTTTTCCAGTTGTGTGTTCATTATATGGGGCATGGGTGTTGCATGCGAAACAAAATCAGCTCCTGGTTTCAGTTGGTGTCACGCCAGGCTCTTACATGTTACAAACAGGAAGAAAATTGGTTCCTGCAATTTCAATCTCTGTTCAAGGTGATCTTACTTATGTGATGAGTAGTGAGCATGGAATGCTTGCTTCCCACCAGTCCACCATTGCTCATTGATGCTGTGTTCATGTTTTGCCCTCTGGTACCTAGTTCCTTGTCCTATCTCCTGAGAATTCCTGACTTGTGAGTGTGACTTGCTCTTTTGTGATTTTGAACTTGACCTGCTTGAAGGGTATTCCATGCTGTTCATTCTACATCTCTTTCCTTTCCATTTCTAAGTCAGAATGATTGGACTGTGAACATTTGCCCTTGGCTCCGCTCACCCCTGCTTCTGCTTACCTGGTTTGCTGATAGTTGTTGTGTGTGTTGTATTCTGAAGTGTGCTTACCTCGTTTGCTGCTATTTGCGAGTTCTGAAGTGTGCTTACCTGGTTTGTTGCGATTTGTTGTGTGTGTTGAGTTCTGAAGTGGGCTTACCCGGTTTGCTGCTATTTGTTGTGTGTGTTAAGTTCTGAAGTGTGCTTACCTAGTTTGCTGCTATTTGTTGTGTGTGTTGAGCTCTGAAATGTGCTTATCTGGTTTGCTGTTATTTGTTATATGTGTTGTGTTCTGAAGTGTTCTTATTTGGTTTGCAGCTATTTGTTGTGTGTGTTGAAGTCTGAAGTGTGCTAACCTGGTTTGCTGCTATTTGTTGTGTGTGTTGAGTTCTGAAGTGTGCTTACCTGGATTGCTGCCATTTGTGGTGTGTTTAAGTCTGAAGTGTGGTTACTTGGTTTGCTTCCAATTGATGTGTGTGTTGAGTTCTGAAGTGTGCTTACTTGCAGCCTTTGTTTCACTTCTCTCTGGTTAAGCACCAGTGATACTGTTGCAGGGATGTCATTTCACCAAAATGCCAGGGGTAGCGGAAGTGATATCACACGACCCTTGACCTCTGATGACATCACACTAAGTGATGTCATTTGACCCCACCTAAATGACATCACAGGGAGCAGTGGAACACAACCATTCACCCCTTGACAAAATAGGAAGTGGCATCAAATAACATTGTCCCTAAGTACACTACGAAAAACATGGTTACGATATCACTGTAATGCGATATACCTTTCATACAAGAATGTATCACCATATGTATCGAAAATATCAGTGTGTATAGGCCCCTATTTCCAAATTACTGTGAATGCAAGCAGACACCCAAGGCCAAATGATGATGTGTTATTATAAAGCACTTAGGCTTAAGTGCTTTATATAGAACAAATATACAAACAATATTTCCCAACCTGTGTTGGTACTCATTTATCAAACTCAGAAGGATGAAAAGCTGAGTTGGACTTGCTAGGATTATAACCTGCAACCTGTAGATCACACACACATTTCAACAATGAGCGCTAAGCCCACTGAGCTATCTTATTGACTATAATAAAATGAGCAATTACATGTCTGAATGTTGTCAAATTCAGAAAGTAAAATACACTCTGTTGTGGATACCATTAAACTGGTGACTGAGATTTAGCAGCAGCCCAGTTCATCTGCAGGTCTGGTGCAAAGTTGGCCACATGTCAAGCCTGCATGGATCTACTTTTCAGGCTTCAGAGGTTGGCAAAATACATACCATGGGGAGGGTTCATAGCTATGTATTAAAGAATTTAGAGTAGTGCAGGGAAAGCCGCGCACTTACACGGCATCCCATTCCATACTATGGGCACTCGTTAACACATACATGCAAACAAACATCCTGAACAGCATGCCAGGGAGATAGGAAACAAAAAACATGACAACAAAAACATGAATTGTGGCACAATGAAATAAAGGGCCACTTTATTTGCTATGGTCAAACAATTCTACACTGTACACAAGCTTTTGGGCACAAGGATTTTGTCAAGTCACTGAGGACACCTAGATGGAATATCGTGTGATGATCGCAACAGAGACAATGGCAGAACAAAAATGTTATAACTGCGACTTGCGAAAAGCAAAATACATAGTCGAAATGGATGCTTATTCTACTCTAAATACTTTTTGGACGTTTTTGTCTGCAATCTGAATTTGAGGTGTTTAAGAACAGCCTAAATCAGTGACTCACCCCCGGAAGTGTGCCTGAAATAAGCCTTTAATAAGTCTAGCAATTATTGTATAGAATTCCACGTAGACAACTTATTTGTTATTCCTATTTAGGGCCACTGCTCAAAGTGTTACGCTCGTGCAACCCCCTTTTTTTTAAGAGGCCTGAACAGGAAAGCCAGACACTCCAGAAACAAAGAGCCGCATGGCCCTGGCCACAGCCCAGGCGCTTCAATTTAAAAAAAGAAATTCAAAAAAAGAATATATTTTCTGTAAATTTTAGGGGTAGCAAGGGAGATCTCAGGGGTCATAGGTGCGACACCTGGTGGCCCCCAAATGACATCCCTGTACAGTTGGCTCCTTTTCTATCATTGTCAATCATTGTCATGTATTAAATTCACTCTGCTTTATTGTTCCAACCTTTTGTGTTCCTGTGTGATCTCTAGGATCTGTTGGCACAGCTGACATCCATGGGGTCGTGGATGGTGGTGTTTCATGTGCTTGTTTACCATTATATTTAGGTTCTCTTTTATATCATCGCCAAATTTGGCAACTTCTCAGACCTCCCCATGACTTGTCCTGCAGGTTGATTTAGCATACACAGTGTCTGTGACAGTCGTTGTGAGGGACAAATGTGCTAGTATTCCATGTGACTGTGTGCAGCTTCTGGGTACTTACCACTCATCACTTATCATGTCCTTATTACTTCTCTTATCTTTCACAACCTGTGTATTATTCTCTATGCAGAATGTCTTCTGAGGGCGTGTCAATGAGTACTGGCCACCACACCGTGTGATCCTGAGCTGGCTAGTCTTGTCAAAATTATCTGCCTGGTGTCTTCTCTTAACAGACATTTGGCCTTAACTACAAATTCTGCTAATGTATCTTCCCAGAACTGCTTAATTATCATTATTATCATTAGCAACTGTATATAGCACTTCATGCAAGCCTCATCCCACTTCCAAGCTTTTGTCCTGCTCCCACGGTGAGCACGTTGCCCCTGAGCCATCCTCCCAACATACATGAATCCATGAACATGAATCCTTTCCTTAGCTAATCAAATTCCAGAGTACATGTCATGTATGAAAAACAAGCAAAAGCACAACTTGAAGAGCCTGTAGGTTGAATAGCTATGCACGTTTGCTTACATCTCATGACGTGCAGCTCCAGCCGTGACAAGGTATTGCAAGATTTCATCATTAATAGGGGCTAGAACGTTTGCTGCCAGCGCTTTCCATCCTCTCCACCGTGCTCTAACAGAAATGATGGTCTATACTGTGGAGCATTAGAGAGTTTATTTATTTTTTATTTATTTATTTGCATTTTTAAAGCGCTCACACAGCCCGAGGGCATCGAGGCGCTGTTACAGGAATCGTTTTTTGTTGCATAATTGTTTTTGTGCTAGTTGGGTATTTATAACGCGCTTAAATACCCAGAGGTTTCTAAGCATGGACCCGGGGAGAACCTGTGTTGCTTCGTGTCGTCTTGCTTCCAAGTGGAACACGTTGCCGCTGAGCTATCGTCCCGGGATGACAGGAAAGGCAGTCTGGAAGGATTGCGTATCACTGCAGAAAATGCAGCAGGGCACTGCAAACAGGAGCGGGGTTCATGGAGATTATGGGATGCAGTTACAGAATCAATGAGAGGAAAGGCTCTTGTTGCAACAGCCTCCTCCCCTCTCTGCTGTGGGTAACATTTAATAACTAGAACCCAAAAAAGGGAGCGAGCATTAAAGCGGCAGTGTGTGATGAGGAACAGGATACCACACAGAGAAGTGAGGTTCATTCAGGTTAAGGCATCTATCTTCTAATTGCTGAGGTTCTGTCAAATATCATGTGACGTTATGAATTCAGCTACTTTGAACGTTTGTCTAAAGCATTTCCCATGATGTCATCAGGAGCAAAGCGTGTGCGAAGTTTTGTCCTTTCCCAGTTTGCTTTTGATGAAATTATGCTATTAAAGATATTGAAGATGCGCCTCTAAATTCTTTAGACAGTCACCTGCCCAGTGGAGTCATAATTAAACCTGAGTGAAACTGTCGACATAAACCTACATGCCTGAATATTTTGCATTTATTATGAATCCAATTATTCCGAAAATAATCAATGTTTTGGAATGGTACTTTCGAAAATACTTCGAACAGAACATGATATGATAGGTCATTTATAACGCGCTTAATACCCAGAGGTTTCTAAGCGTGGACCGGGTGATCTAACCTGTGTTCCTCCGTGTTGTCTTGCTTCCAAGGCGAGCACGTTGCCACTGAGCTATCCTCCCGAGACATGTTTGCTTCAATTCAGGATCAGCCTTGTAAGGCAGAGGCAGGAGGTTGATAGAGCTGTTGAGAGAGTAGGCTTTTCTTGAGGGAGAGGTAGAATATTCACAACACTGAGTTGAAGGAATAGTGGATCACTAAAGTAAGCTTTAGTCGAGGGATAGTAAGAAAATGTAAACGGGAGTTAGCTGAAGGGGAGGTAGGAAGTTTGAAACACTATAGGCCATATTTGTGTCACTACTGCCGACTCTGCTACATCCCAATTTACACCTTGTATGACATGAATGCAAATGACATCTATTGCCATTCATAAGGATAACAACTCCACAGATTTGTTTTGAGGGTTCCATGTCATTTCTACGCAGGATTTTTTTTTGCAGGGCATTTTACCGCAAATTGTTTATTGAAAAAAAACCCCATTGAATTTTTTTTTGGGGTTGCACCCCCAAGCCCTTATTCCTTTTCAGTTTATATCTATTACCAAAAACCCCACATCCCATATATATACTTTTTTAACCCCCCCCAAAAAATGTGCTGGTTTTTTTTTGATAAAAAATCTGCAGTAAAAAACCCAGCGAAAAACATCCCGTGATAAGGATGTTGTACTGTTTTGAGGCAGACAGGATATTAGTTCATATTCAGTGGCTGTAAACCATTGATCCTTCTTTTACAGGCCAGACCAAATAATAGTTTCAGAGAAAAAGTCTTATTCTTGGTAGTGTAAGAAACGTGAGGGTATTCTTAAACCTACTCCCCCTGGATCCACTACTCAGGTGGCCAGGGAAAGGCCATCACTTTTGGATCCTGACCGTGGGCGTGGAGAAGTGAGGGAGGATCACCTGATTGGGGGGTCCTTGGGTATTGGGAAGAGGGTCTCCACAGATGAGACATGGTATCCCCCTTTCCCTTATGAGAACCAACATAACCGCCCCTCCCCCCAGCCTTTATGAGCTATTGTAAAACATCTCCTCTTATTTTTCCTGATTCAATCTACTGTAGTCCTAGGACGAGGTAGAGGCGTGCAGACTATTGTAAAGTTCAGGCATGTCTCAAGTTCTCCTCTAATCGCAGCCAGGCAATTACAATTGGGAAGTCACTCCTGCAACCTGTCAAGTGGGTGAAGGTGTATAAGAAGGGAGGAGACCAACAGGGAATACTGTATGCGAGGAGGCAACCGTGGTGGGTCCTGCAGGAGAGCCAGGATGCCAGCAGATGGCGCAAGGAACTGTGGACCCCAGGGCAAGGTGGGTTGGAAGAAAACCACAGGTGTGGGAGCTTGCGTGATTGGAGATAGATATACAGCTGGAGCTGAGGGCAAGGAAAAGGAAGCAAAGTGGCCTCCAGCATACACAGAGAGGAAGCAAAGCTATTGGTGGGAACTGAAGAGAATGCGAAGTGCGAGCTGGGCTTGCGGTTGAAGGAAAGCCAACAGGCGGAGCCGAAACTGAACAGTGCAGCAGGCCGGAGGGAACACCAGGCACTGGCGAGTGAAGGGGGAAGTCACTGGAACCAGGGTGCTCCTGGGGGCTGTGGGGATGCAAGACGAAACAACATGGGCACAATGAAACAAACCCGAAGCCACGTGTTGGGAGAAAATTAACGACAATATAATATGCACACAGCAAAGTAAATGATCACCAATATTGAATACCGAGCTGGATGAAAACATTTTGGGCAAAGCTACAACCCGATGACAATGAATGTAAAATTCAGATATTGCATATCTAAGAGCAAAGTACAAGACAAGAGAGCAAGTGTTGAAGATACCGATACAAATGACAGCAAGATGGTGAAGGAATAGAACCACCATAAAGTGAACCTTATGCATGAATGCAATGTGGCAAGGCCAAGGACTGGAAAAGGATATGTGATACATGTGGCAAAGCCAAGAGGCTGACAAGGAGAAGCCAAGTGAGTATAAACATTCACGCAAGGGCAGATACAGAAGAGCCTGTGCGGGCTAGAGGGCCTGGGTTACCTGATTGTGCAACCTGTAATGGGTGGACCGTGTGGCCTGACAACTGTGCCTAGACCAGGGGACCAACAATTGTGAAAGCCAAAGTCACTGTTGAAGTAAACTAAAATGGAGTAATCTTATTGAACTGTTAATCAAATCCAGAAGGAGTGCCAAGTTGATCTGGAGTTTTTTTTAACATTGAGAGATTGGGACTAAGTATAAATTGGCAAGTTGAAGTCTTGGGGAAGGTAAACCTGAGACTTAATGAACTTTAGTGCTGTCTTGAGGATGGGAACCTCAAGACCCTTTTTGGAACTGTGTTGCCTTGAACTTGGTGAAGGGAATCCTGAGGATTTGTGGAACTTTCTTGAAATTGGGGAAGGGGAGCTGAAAAGTAAGCTAGGAGCTGGAAGAAGGTCAGAACTTTATCTGGATCACCATTCCACTTATTGCTGACATTCCTACACATTGTTTAGGTTTAGTTGTGAGGGCAAGGATAGGTTTTGGATGCAGACAGACATTTAAGTTGAACTTTCTGACTCAGACTTTCCTTAGGTACGTTAAGGTAGGGAAATTCACCTTAGTATAGGGCAAGTTAGCTACCAACAATCTCAGCATGCATTTGTAGCCACCTGATTGGCTGGTTCCCTCATGCAGGGTTCGAAGGTAAAATACAAAAATAGAACCCAAAATTAGACCACTTAAATATAAATTCAGGAGGGCAAAGAAACAAACACTCCACGCCTTGACCCAACCCTTCTGTAAACCCACCCTCATATAACTGCATGCATTCAGATAAAACGGTGAAAACCCAAAACCAAGGAAGGTACACAAACCCACCCACATATGAATGCATAATAACACATGAATTAGCGAAAACCTAATCCTAGAATTCGTAGTCACGAGAATCCAACCAACCTCTGATAAGGGAATGTGCCATATTTTTTTGATCAGACTAAATACATGTTGCTTGCAAAGTTGTGAATTGAAAATTCTAGAACTCTTTTGAGGCCATCAATTATATTCAGTGCCTGTAACAGAGTCTTCAACATACCATCTCCGTGTGGTGACTGGTGAGACTATTATATGTGTGTGAAAAGTTCAGTAATCTGACTTTGTCAAGAGGGGGTAGGAACCCCTTTCAGTCTGTGCTTTGAGTGTGTGTGTAACATTTGTGAGTGAGATTACTAGAGGGCGTGTGGGGAGCAAATATGAAGTGGTTGCAAGAGTGAAATGTGTGTGATTGAGTAGAAGGTGAGGTGGAGTAGTAGTAGTGTGGAACAGGAAGTAGTAATGTGGAGGAGGGAATATTAGTGTGGAGAAGGGAGTAGAAGTTTGGCAGAGAGAGTAGAAGTTTGGCAGAGAGAGTGGACGTTTGGCAGAGAGAGTAGAAGTGTGGCAGAGAGAGTAGAAGTGTGGCAGAGAGAGTAGTAGTGTGGCAGAGAGAGTAGAATCCTGGCAGAGAGAGTAGTAGTGTGGAGGTCAGCGCAGTAAGGTAGAGGAGGGAGAAGTTGTGTGGTGGGGGTTCTATGTCTTTCATCAGCAGGCATTTCAAAGCCTGCATTTTAAATGTGTATAATATAACGAAAAAGTTCATCGAATTCTGTTTTTGGGGGGTCAACACCCAACACCCCTACCTCCCTCCCCCACCTATTTTCAACTATACCCGAACCCCCAACCCCTTATCTGCCCCCTCCCCCCAAAAAAAATAACTCTTTTGTTATGTTATACACTTTTAAAATGCAGGCTTTGAAATGCCTGGCGATAAAAGGACTTCATACCATGGTGGGGAGTAGTAGAAAGGATTAGTGCCATTGAAGGGTTGAGGCAGCAGTGGGAGGCGTGAAAGATATGAGGAGAGATGCATGGAGGAGAAGTAGTGAAGGTGGGTGGAGTTAGGAGCAGGACAGTAGAGAGAGGAGAATAGGATACAGAGGCAAGGATGGAAACGTTAGAGCATGAGAGGAAGACGACCGAGTCAGGCAGAGTGTCTGAAAGGCACAACCACAGATCCTGTGATGGCTACTGATAAATTGGTAGTTAAGGGCTAGCTTAGAAAGTCCCTGAGAGAGTCTAGATTATGGGTGTACAGCATATGGACCGCGGGCCAGTTGCGGCCCACCATGCCATTTTGTCCGGCCCGCGAGGCATAAAGACTTTCCTAATGGAGTGCGGCCCGCAAGTAGCATCGGCCGCCCTCCATTAGGAAAGTCTTTGTTATCTTCCGGGCCGGACAAAACACTGGCCCTCCTTGGCTCAGCACACACACACCACGTCGCTCCTACGAGCCACGTAGTGCATGTGTGCTGCACCAAAGGAGTGCCAGCACTACGGCTGGCGTGGTCAAAAAGGCTTGATGCCGGAAGGTATTTCATCCTTGCTTGCCAAACCAGCCGTTGTACCACTGCAGTTACCTCGCCAGTGTTCCAGTTAGCCTGCCTTCCAGCACGTCCGGTAAGTGGTCTGTTTGTTTGTGTGTCGGGTCTGTTTTGCTCTATGTTTGTGCTGTGTTTGAGATGCGGAGGCGCGGATGGGTGTCGGGTGTGCATGAATGTTTGTTTTTGTATGTTTGTGTTGTGTATGTTGAGATGCGGGTTGGGGGGTGTCGGATGTGCATGAATGTTTCTTTTTGTATGTTTGTGTTGTGCATGTTGAGATGCAGGGGTGGGGGGGTGTCAGGTGTGCATGAATGTTTGTTTTTGTATGTTTGTGTTGTGCATGCTGTGATGCAGGGGTGGGGGGGTGTCGGGTGTGCATGAATGTTTGTTTTTGCATGTTTGTGTTGTGCATGTTGAGATGCGGGGGCGGGGGGGTGTCAGGTGTGCATGAATGTTTGTTTTTGTATGTTTGTGTTGTGCATGTTGAGATGCGGGGGCGGGGGGGGTGTCAGGTGTGCATGAATGTTTGTTTTTGTATGTTTGTGTTGTGCATGTTGTGATGCAGGGGTGGGGGGGTGTCGGGTGTGCATGAATGTTTGTTTTTGTATGTTTGTGTTGTGCATGTTGAGATGCAGGGGTGGGGGGTGTCGGGTGTGCATGAATGTTTGTTTTGGAGTGTAAGTGCGGTGTATGTTGAGATGCAGGGCCTGTATGGGTGCATGCTTGCTAGTTTGTTTGATGATTTGGGGGGTGAGGGGTTTGGGTCTGTATGGGTGCATGTTTGAGAGTTTATATGCTGAGTTGGGGGGTTGGGGGGTTTGAGTCTGTATGGGTGCATGTTTGAGAGTTTGTGTGCTGAGTTGGGGGGTAGGGGGTTCGGGTCTGTATGGGTGCATGTTTGAGAGTGTGTGCTGATTTGGGCGGAGGGGGGTTCGGGTTTGTATGGGTGCATGTTTGAGAGTGTGTGCTGATTTGGGGGGTGGAGGGTTCGGGTCTGTATGGGTGCATGTTTGAGAGTTTGTATGCTGAGTTGGGGGGGGTTTGGGTCTGTATGGGTGCATGTTTGAGAGTTTGTATGCTGAGTTGGGGGGTGGGGGGTTTGGGTCTGTATGGGTGCATGTTTGAGAGTTTGTATGCTGAGTTGGGGGGGTTGGGTCTGCATGGGTGCATGTTTGAGAGTTTGTATGCTGAGTTTGGGGGCGGGGGGCTTGGGTCTGTATGGGTGCATGTTTGAGAGTTTGTATGCTGACTTGGGGGGTTGGGTCTGTATGGGTGCATGTTTGAGAATTTGTATGCTAAGTTGGGGGGTTTGGGTCTGTATGGGTGCATGTTTGAGAGTTTGTATGCTGAGTTGGGGGGGTTGGGTCTGTATAGGTGCATGTTTGAGAGTTTGTATGCTGAGTTGGGGGTGGGGGGTTTGTGTCTGTATGGATGCATGTTTTAGAGTTTGTGTGCTGATTTGGGGAGTGTGGGGTTTGTGTCTACTACTCCTTTTGCTGTTATTTTCTCCTTCGTCCTTCCCACTACTCTTTCCCCTTTCCTCTACTGCCCATACTCCACCACTTCTTACTACTACCACTCCCATCTACTGCTAGTACCACTTCTCTCCTACTGCTTCTCCTCTCTCTCTACTCTTACTACTAACCTCTACTACTACCACCACCACCTCTCACTTCCACTCTCACTCCCTCCACTACCCCACTACTAATACCACTTCCTCCCGCTACAACTGCTAATACCTCATCCTATTACTACTCACGCCTTCTACAATCACTCCTCAATCCCACACAGAAACACTGCACATACCCCCCTCTCCAATAACTTTCACACTCCTTCAGCACTCTCCTCCACTGGTCTCTCAGACTTCACCCTCCACCCCCTGTCCCCACCCAACTACAACCAACACTTAAGTCATCCCAACGTATCTCTTAAATAGCCCACCCCCTCCAAGGATTGATCACTCTCCCTAACCATTCTTACCTGGCTATCTTTACATAAAAAGACATTCCCTTTGCTGCCTGGGATCAATGCTTTGAGTCAAGAGGCTGCTCACTCTCCTACAAAGCAGTGCTGTGAGTTTTAGATATTTCTTAGTGTAAAGTAGCTTAGTAGGTGGACTTAATATCCTTAGAAGGCGCAAGTGATTCCAATAAGATTCCTCAAACCACCTTCTTCTCTCAATGACGGAATGTTTGAAAGGGACTTATGTACAAGGTTTCTAGTAAGGTCTAGTAAGGTGGATGAACTGAAATAAGATAGACGTTGAGGGGGCCATGGGGCATAGTGTTTGGTTGGGGGTGAGGGGGCCATGGGGCATAGTGTTTGGTTGGGGGGGCGAGGGGGCCATGGGGCATAGTGTTTGGTTGGGGGTGAGGGGGCCATGGGGCATAGTGTTTGGTTGGGGGGGTGAGGGGGCCATGGGGCATAGTGTTTGGTTGGGGGTGAGGGGGCCATGGGGCATAGTGTTTGGTTGGGGGGATAGGGGGCCATGGGGCATAGTGTTTGGTTGGGGGTGGGAGCCATGGGGCATAGTGTTTGGTTGGGGGCGAGGGGGCCATGGGGCATAGTGTTTGGTTGGGGGTGAGGGGGCCATGGGGCATAGTGCTTGGATGGGGGTGGGGGACATGGGCATGGGGCATAGTGTTCGGTTGGGGATGGGAGCCATGGGGCATAGTGTTTGTTCTGGGGTGAGGGGGACATGGGGCATAGTGTTTGGTTGGGGTGAGGGGTCCATGGGGCATAGTGTTTGGTTGGGGGTGAGGGGGCCATGGGGCATAGTGTTTGGTTGGGGGTGAGGGGGCCATGGGGCATAGTGTTTGGTTGGGGGTGAGGGGGACATGGGGCATAGTGTTTGGTTGGGGTGAGGGGTCCATGGGGCATAGTGTTTGGTTGGGGGTGAGGGGGCCATGGGGCATAGTGTTTGGTTGGGGGTGAGGGGGACATGGGGCATAGTGTTTGGTTGGGGGTGAGGTAGACATGGGGCATAGTGTTTGGTTGGGGGTGAGGGGGCCATGGGGCATAGTGTTTGGTTGGGGGTGAGGGGGCCATGGGGCATAGTGTTTGGTTGGGGGTGAGGGGGACATGGGGCATAGTGTTTGGTTGGGGGTGAGGTAGACATGGGGCATAGTGTTTGGTTGGGGGTGAGGGACATGGGGCATAGTGTTTGTTTGGGGGTGAGGGGGACATGGGGCATAGTGTTTGGTTGGGGTGAGGGGTCCATGGGGCATAGTGTTTGGTTGGGGGTGAGGGGGCCATGGGGCATAGTGTTTGGTTGGGGGTGAGGGGGCCATGGGGCATAGTGTTTGGTTGGGGGTGAGGGGGACATGGGGCATAGTGTTTGGTTGGGGGTGAGGGGGACATGGGGCATAGTGTTTGGTTGGGGGTGAGGGGGACATGGGGCATAGTGTTTGGTTGGGGGTGAGGGGGACATGGGGCATAGTGCTTGGTTGGGGGTGATGGGGCCATGGGGTATGGTGTTTGGTTGGGGGTGAGGGGGCCATGGGGCATAGTGTTTGGTTGGGGGTGGGAGCCATGGGGCATAGTGTTTGGTTAGGGGTAAGGGGGGCATGGGGCATAATGTTTGGTTGGGGGATGGAGCCATGGGGCATAGTGTTTGGTTGGGGGTGAGGGGGCCATGGGGCATAGTGTTTGGTTGGGGGTGGGAGCCATGGGGCATAGTGTTTGGTTGGGGGTGAGGGGGCCATGGGGCATAGTGTTTGGTTGGGGGTGGGAGCCATGGGGCATAGTGTTTGGTTGGGGGTGGGAGCCATGGGGCATAGTGTTTGGTTAGGGGTAAGGGGGGCATGGGGCATAGTGTTTGGTTGGGGGATGGAGCCATGGGGCATAGTGTTTGGTTGGGGGTGAGGGGGCCATGGGGCATAGTGTTTGGTTGGGGGTGAGGGGGACATGGGGTATAGTGTTTGGTTCGGGGTGAGGGGGCCATCGGGCATAATGTTTGGTTGGGGGTGAGGGGGCCATGGGGTATAGTGTTTGGTTGGGGTTGAGGGGGCCATGGGGCATAGTGTTTGGTTGGGGGTGGGAGCCATGGGGCATAGTGTTTGGTTGGAGGTGAGGGGGCCATGGGGCATAGTGTTTGGTTGGGGGTGATGGGGCCATGGGGTATAGTGTTTGGTTGGGGGTGAGGGGGCCATGGGGCATAGTGTTTGGTTGGGGGTGGGAGCCATGGGGCATAGTGTTTGGTTGGGGATGAGGGGGGCATGGGGCATAGTGTTTGGTTGGGGGATGGAGCCATGGGGCATAGTGTTTGGTTGGGGGTGAGGGGGCCATGGGGCATAGTGTTTGGTTGGGGGTGAGGGACATGGAGCATAGTGTTTGGTTGGGGGTGAGGGGGACATGGGGCATAGTGTTTGGTTGGGGGTGAGGGGGACATGGGGCATAGTGTTTGGTTGGGGGTGAGGGGGCCATGGGGCATAATGTTTGGTTGGGGGTGAGTGGGCCATGGGGTATAGTGTTTGGTTGGGGTTAAGGGGGCCATGGGGCATAGTGTTTGGTTGGGGGTGGGAGCCATGGGGCATAGTGTTTGGTTGGAGGTGAGGGGGCCATGGGGCATAGTGTTTGGTTGGGGGTGATGGGGCCATGGGGTATAGTGTTTGGTTGGGGGTGAGGGGGCCATGGGGCATAGTGTTTGGTTGGGGGTGGGAGCCATGGGGCATAGTGTTTGGTTGGGGATGAGGGGGGCATGGGGCATAGTGTTTGGTTGGGGGATGGAGCCATGGGGCATAGTGTTTGGTTGGGGGTGAGGGGGTCATGGGGCATAGTGTTTGGTTGGGGGTGAGGGACATGGAGCATAGTGTTTGGTTGGGGGTGAGGGGGACATGGGGCATAGTGTTTGGTTGGGGGTGAGGGGGACATGGGGCATAGTGTTTGGTTGGGGGTGAGGGGGCCATGGGGCATAGTGTTTGGTTGGGGGTGGGAGCCATGGGGCATGGTGTTTGGTTAGGGGTGAGGGACATGGAGCATAGTGTTTGGTTGGGGGTGAGGGGGACATGGGGCATAGTGTTTCCTTGAGGGGTGGGGGCCATAGGGCATAGTGTTTGGTTGGGGTGGGAGCCATGGGGCATAGTGTTTGGTTGGAGGTGAGGGGGCCCTGGGGCATAGTGTTTGTTTGGGGGTGAGGTGGACATGGGGCATAGTGTTTGGTTGGGGGTGAGGGGGCCATGGGGCATAGTGTTTGGTTGGGGTGAGGGACATGGGGCAAAGTGTTTGGTTGGGTGTGAGGGGGCCATGGGGCATAGTGTTTGGTTGGGGTGAGGGACATGGGGCATAGTGTTTGATTGGGGGTGAGGGGCCCATGGGGCATAGTGTTTGGTTGGGAGTGAGGCGCCATGGGGCATAGTGTTTGGTTGGTGGTGTGGGGGCCATGGAGTATAGTATTTGGTTGGGGGTGGGAGCCATGGGGCATAGTGTTTGGTTGGGGGTGAGGGGGCCATGGGGCATAGTGTGTGGTTGGGGGTGGGAGCCATGGGGCATAGTGTTTGGTTGGGGTTGAGGGACATGTGGCATAGTGTTTCACTCCAAGAGTGAACCCAATAATAAAGCTAAAACAGGCACAGTTAGGAGATGTACATCCTTTGCTTTTTGAGGAAACCTGACTCAACGAAGGCCATACTCCTCTTGGGCAACCCAAACAGCAAACAATAGCAGTACAAAATAACGGAATGTCCAATCAAGAGTCAATAAAATATATATAATTTAATTAAACAGACTATATACAATACCTAAATAGAAATAAATTATAACAATGGAAAATTTGTAGTACAAAATGTAAGTTTGAAATACAAATAAAAATCGTTACCCCTCAAAAACATATTCTTTTTCCATGTGTTTAATACAAATTGGGGGTTGAAAAAGCCTCCTGCCACGCCCCGCCTACCACCCCGCCCACATTTACTTTTCGGCCCACTATAGCCACCATGTAATGTACTTTCGGCCCTCTGTCAAAATCAGTTGTGCACCCCTGGTCTAGATAGATAAGGCGGTTGCCTATGGCTTACCTCAGTCAGCTAGCCTCGAAATTATACAGTGGGCCTCATTATAACTGTGGCGGTAAGGCAACAACGGTGCCGGTAGTGCCATCAGTGGCGTTGTTACCTTGCCGCAACATTACGAGTTCTGCTCGCGGGGGCCGTTCTGCACGCCTGGTCAGATCATGCGTGCCGAGTGGAACCCGCGAGCAGAACAGGATGGTAGCAATGGTACCGTTGTGAACGGTACTGCTGCTACCATCCTCCCCATTCCTATTGAGCCCTATGGGGGCTCAAATGAGAATGGGGACGTACAGGCTCCGGGTCCCGCGAAAGGGAAATTACTGGGGCCTCCAAGGTCTGAATGGCCCGGTAATTCCCCTTTCGCGGGACCTGGAGCCGGACCCGAGTTCGGGGGTAGTTATGCCCTACCCCCAAACTCGTAATGAGGCACAGTAGGTGTCATTATTCTCTAGATTCTAACTTGGAGGAGAGGGTGGAAACACTATTTCTAGATGAGAGAGAGGGAGACTATCCCTAGCGCTCTGCTGAATCCATCAATAAAAAGCCTTGACCCAACTCTGGGAGTTAAAGTGTTCTTTGAGCGATCTGTGACAAGTAACAACATATCAAGAGGAGTACAATTGTTCAAAATTGAGGGAGATATGTGGAGGGGGGTGTTTAGCCCATTGCCTCTGGGACAAAGAGGGAGTGGAGTTACAGATTGTTTCTACTAACAAGAGAGAAACAGGTGCAGGATGTACCAATGCTCCTAGTCTGAACTACCACCTACACTTACTGATGCTGAGTTGGGGGATAATGATGTTGATAATGACCAGGATGAAGGTGGTGCCTCATCTAAGCTGAGGCACATGCGAAACATATTTTTTGAAGCGAGTGATACAATGAAGGAGAAGGAAGGAATAAGGCCACAGTTATAGAGATAAGATGGAAGCATAATGCTACTATTTCACCTTTGTACAAGGTCTTTCAAAGACAGCCTGTCCGATCTAAATGTGCAAAGTTTCAGCCTGTTGCATGCACAGCACAAACTTCATCCACAACAACTTTTCAGTTGGAAGACCAATGGAGGACATCTCTTTTTGATGCAGCAAGAAATTGCAAGTGTGGAAGTTTGTCACACTGCAGGACAAACAAAAAGAACGGCATATGTCTCCACCGTTTCAAATGCACATTGTCCTTTCCTCCATCCAAAACAGAACATTGAGTATTATAAGGGGCCTACTCCTGGGTGGCAACCTTTTGCATGCTGTGGATAAAAAATGCAAATATGTATTGTAGGAACAGGTGGAACGTGATTCATTGGATGTATGCCATGGGATGATATTACCACACTGTATAAGCAACTTAAGTTTGGAAAAAATAACACTGCGGATCAACATTTGGTCCATAAATTTGATTCTGCTCTGGATTACCTTCACTAGCTCAGATTAACTCCTTATGTCCATTCTTATATATGTTGTCTTACTTTTCAAATAATTGCTGCCAACTCGCTCACTTGCTTTGCAGAGACACTCCTGCAATATCTTGGGACTATCCTTGTGGATGCACCTCCCCTTTTGTTACTCTGATACCCAATGAGTCACTCACAAGGTGGTGGGTTTGTGCCGGATCCTCAGTTGCTGTGTGATTCTGCTCCTCCGGCTGATGGTCATCAGACAATTCAGGCAGTGTGTACCTGTATGACGGATCATTTAGGATGTATGTCCCAGCCCAAATAGCAGCGCGCCCACAGGGCTAACAAAAATAAGTTGTGGTGGTGCTGGCACTGGCAGTGGGGAAACGTGGATGATGCATCTGTCACAGTATGGAGAGAAGGCAGAGGTTATTGGACAGGCTGAGTGGGCATGGGGACTGAGAGGCACGTGTGCCAGTGTGTCCAGGACAGGTCTGAGCGGGTGTAGCATCCTGTGAGTGCACTCCATTATTTATTACTCTACCGCTGGAGAGTGCTGGAATAGAGGGGTCACTGGAAGCCATTGCCATGATCTCCAAGGAACAACCCTTTTTTAAGTTCGCTGCTGTATTGCACTGGGGGTATTTAACAGGACCATGCTGAGGTGGGCACCAGCTGGGACAGACACTGGGGGCCCCTTTTACTGTCTGAAACTTGACAAGGGACCAATGTGCCCCCGTCAAGAGCAGGCACATGTTCTGAGTCCAGTTTCCCCACTTAAGACATTTGATGGGGCACCACTTCTGTCTCCACCAATGTTTACTCATCTCTCTCTTCCTGCACAGCACTGGACCCCTCTCCTTGTCTGTATCCAAGCAACAAAACCTTTCTGCTGCACTCATTCTCTCTGTTGCCACCATCTATTTTCCAACTCCAAACCTGGTGCAGCATTTTCCACGCATAACTCTAGTGGATCTGCAATTATAACACCTTACTTCTGCATTACGATGTGTATTGCCTGCAAGTACTCGCAGTCATATCCAACATCTCCGGCTTTTGGACTCCCAGCAGCCCTTTTACCCCCCTCTACTGTCTCCTCCTGTGGTAGTGGCAAATGATCCTTTGTTGTTAGCCCTGCCTCTGCCTCCTCTTTACCCCATAGCAGTGGCAAATCCTCCACCCTGCCTCCTCTCCTCTTCCTGAGACATCCCCCAACAACTCTCCCACCTCAGGCAGCACATGCTTTGGCTGTGGGTGTCAGGCACTTAAAGGACCCTCACCATTCTCACCCAGGACCTTTAGCTAACAATCAATATGCTCATCCCATGAGAAATGTCCTTGGACAGACCCTTAACAAACACAACATCCATGTCCACCAATAAACAGATGACACTCAAATATACATACAAATCTCACCCCCTAACAACTCAACATCCACAAAAGCTGTCTCTTCACCATCAACACCTGGATGGCCACCCATGTTCACAAGCAAAACCCTTCCATAACAGAATACTGCCTTATCTGCCCCTCTAGACACAACCCAGAGCACACCCTCTAGATCAAAGAACTTTCCACGGGCAGCCCACACATATCCCTCCCCACACCTATCACATGTCTTGGTTTCACCGTAAAACCTCACCGTTCCTTCACACAACACAAGCTGCATTCACCAAAGCATGCAACCTACAACCAACCATACAGTGCATGAAAGATCAGAAACATCCTTCCTCATGACAATTTCCGCACTGCAGTCCAAGCACTGGTTCTCTACAAGTTGAACTAAGGCAATGCTCTCCTCGCTGCACTCCCCAACAGCACCCATTGCCCCTCTGCAAGACATACAAAACCCAGCAGCCACACACATCCTCCACCCACCCAAACATTCACAAGTAATCCCAGCTATCACCCAGCTCTACTGGCTCTGCGTACCCCAGAAAATTGCCTTCAAATGACTGCATTGTTTTCAAAGCCATCCACCACAAAACCCCATCTTACCTTCACGACAAACTGAAACTCATCACCCAAACAAGCACCAAACAATCAGGACAACATGCCCTTCACATTTCACTCTGCAAACTAGCACATACACAAAAACAAACATATACCAGTGGGCACCCAGCGCATGAAACACCCCTCTTCTTCACATTGGCACTGCAACTTCTATGACCACTTTCACAGGGCCTCAAAACACACCTGTTCCTGCATGCATATCCCTGCCCCTCCACCACCACTGCTAGGACTTGTCTATCCTAATCTTCCTATGCCATCCTGGAAATATTTTGTAACTTCAGTTTCACTTCCTACCTTTTCAACCTTTGAACCTTGTAAGCTGCTCCGAGATCCTCTGGGTAGGGCCAGTGCTGAACACAAATTTCAATAAACAAATAAAGTGTCCGACTGCTCAGGCAAATGAATGGATTTCCGAGTGTCCCCTGGTACGCAAAGGAAGGCGAATGAAACACAAAGGATTCTATAGTTCACATACAAATGGGAATGCTTTTAGGTTTCACAGCGGGAGTACAAAAGACAAAATTGCTGTGTTTATTTCATTTTTGGGGAATTAAAGGCAAGGCGAGGGAAATAATTGGGCAAAGGCTAGCAAGGACTAATAGGATAAACACAGACAACTGGGATTAGGAATACAAAGGGAAAATTGCTTTTTTTGTTGTTGTTGTTTTGCTGCAGGTACTGTTATTGGCTGCTGGCAAATCCAGCGGGATTCCATTAGGGAGACCAGCCTTATCCTAATCTGTAGAACTGTTTTTGATACATGGGTAGGTGAGAGCAGGTGCTGAGCTTGTGAGCCCGGCTATGCTATCTAAATCTCATAGTCACTTTACTAACACTTAGGCCGCTTACTCAAGGATATCAAATCATGGTGCGATTTGAAATGATCTGTCCACGGGTTGAATTTGGCTGGAAGACCTTTACACTATGAGGATGCACCCTGTACCCACTGGGACTGGCAGCTGGCTGGAGGCAGGCCGGCTTGCCTCTCCTTCTGCTCCGTCTGATCCGTGCCCTGGTTTCACACTGGATTGCTGCAAGTCCCTGCCTTGAGTTGACATTTAGGTGGGGAACTTCGAGAAGCTGCTTCCAGATGACATTTTGTGGCTTGTCTGTCAGTCACGGTCATTCACCGGCGAGATTAAGAGGATTGGCCGCCAGCTGCCACCGTCTGATACTTGGTCCGTGGAGATAGGATAATGTTACAGACAAGAGCCTGAAAGTGCCCTTTAGCAACACTAGAAGAGTAAAGGAGATCACTTAATTCTCCGAGCGCCCATGTTTATTTTACAGGGAGCGGTAAGGAAAGCCGCGGAATGCATTACGAGGTGTGCGAGCTAGGGGAAAAAGAGCCTCTGCATGCAGAACCATGCAGCGGATGCGGCAGCACACGCAATCAGTAAAAGGACACTTCATGATCAGCGATGCCATCATTTCGAGTCTCCCTCTGCATGCACCCCCCTGTTATGCCACTTGCAGGTCGGCTTCTGTTTCTTTGATCACATTGTTGCCTTCTTATCAGACACTGCCTGCTACCCTTAGAGCTGAAACTTCCATCTCTGTCTTCTGCAACAACCTCAAGACCACCTTCCTCAACTAGCAATGCGACCCCCTCCTCTGCTTCTATCATATATATTGTAAACAGAACTGTAATATAACTATATTGTAACCTTGTTTACATACTTTACATTACTATGTAAATAAGCTTTGTACTGTAACAAGTGTCACGATGTCCTCAGGCTGATGTGCGCTATATAAATACGAATAAAACAAAAACAAAACAAACACATGGTCCCTTGCCATTGGCAAGCTCTCAGGCCCAACCTTACGTGTTTGCTTTAATACCTACGGCGGAGGCAGATTGTACTGGCCGGTAACACAAGCATATGTTCAGGGCCGACCTTAGCCCCCACCCCTTCCCCCGTGTGCTCCATGTCTAGGGTGAACAGACAGGGCATCAACATAAAAGTAGGACTTCAAATTGAAAGTGACAACCATGAATCAGTGGTCAGATAATGAGAGGGTGGGAGGACAGCCTGGTTTGTGTCCAGTCGTTCCCCTGGAAATAAACTTTAAAAATGTGGTTTTGACATTAATCATAGTAAACAATAAGGAACTTTTGCTCTGAGTACTATTGCCGGTCTGGCTATGAAGCTCTTACATCAGCAGTCTCAGCGGCACGATCACTTGATGCATTGGCTACTAACCAAAACGTTGGAAGTTCGAGGCCATCACTGGATAGCTTCATTTACTATGTGTTTGCTACAATAGCATCATTTGCTTTGGAGTAGTTCAATAAATGACTACTTTTACAGTCACAACTATGATTATACCAACATCGGGGTGGGCGGTTTTAAATAAAAAACGGGGGACAGAGGCCCTAATTCCAGTAAAGTCCCGGCAAAACTGGGACATCTGGTCACCCTACCCATGTCATGGGAGGGAGGGCACATTTTTCAATAGGCACCAATCCGAAAGCATGAGTGCCATATTGTTATAAAATACGCCCCGCCTCCACGAGTGGGGCACATTTAATTTCAATAGGGTGCATGCCACGCCTTCTGTCACCACGCCAGCTTTGGGGAGACCTTGAAAGAATCCCTCAAGCTGGCGTTGCGGGGGGCTAATGGCACCCCGGGCGGCCCTGCCCTAAGACCGGCCCTGCATATGTTAATAAGCATGGACATGGCCTCATTAAAAGTACGGCCATATGGTAAAAATGTCAATGAAGTGACAGTAATTCAGTTACCGCCAATTTACCGCTACATTACTTCCCCACCATGCTACAGGTTTGGAGGTAAAGTGGAGGATGTATTCCAATTTATCCACAAAACTCTGTGAATTTACCTCACAATATTACCACTTGTAGTAAATCCATTGCAAATTATGATGGACTCCATAAATGGGGATCTACAACACTTTACCACCACTGGTAATCCTGTGGTAATGTCAATGGACTGAGTGGCAGTAACAGAGTTTGGAGGTAATTCCATGAATTTAGTGCCAGATTACCTCAAACGTGTCATAAGGCCCGTAATGAGTTCTAGCAGCACTATTACCGGGCCATATAGATTGCTGTTGTGGGTATTTCACTATTAACCTGTAATCTGCACCAAAAAAACGATAAGTATAACATAACAGTACTAGTCATCTCTGGCAAAAGTTGTCATTTGTGTGCAGTGTTATAAATGCAATAAATGGCTAAAACAAATCCCTCAGCCCAACAGAACATAGTCACAACTCTATACCTCTCCAACCAACTGAAAAACAACACACTAGCCAAAATACAAAGACCACCCTGATCCCCCATCAAGTCTCCCAACTGGAAACACATTCCTCCAGGAAGAATATCACAACCCACCTGGAGAACACACTCACACTGACGCCACTTGCTGCTAGCTCTGCATGCACCAACAGTTGAACACATCACCTGGTTTTTTACAGACACTCCCTTACCTCTCCACACCCCTGCCCCCCATTTTCGATTTCAGATCCACCTTAGCACGTGGAAACCACAAGATAATGGCAGCAGTGCATGGTACAAATCCCCAAAACATCACATACCATGCCAAATCTCCACCCTAGCAATGTTGAAGGAGCGGCATACTGTGACCACACCAGGGGTATCCAGACCTTAGTCTGCCACAGGAATGTAAATGATAAAGGCAAGATAAAAGGATGAGGAAGTGGGAAATGGATGTTACAAACAAATGAAGGGGAGTTGCAGCGGAGGAAGAAGTGTGCATGTCAGTTCAATTACATGGATTCTAATTCTGCAAAAGAACAGAGGAGGATGTGTCTTTAAGTATTGTGTCTTGCTTGAAGAACCTCCATGATGCCTCAAGCATTCCTCTTGAAGGAATTGATCCGGACATTCAAAGATCAAGCCGTAATGTTCGTCATCCCACCCAGCTAATTGAAGTAATGTTCTGAAGTGCAGGGGAGGCTTGTCCTAATAGGAGAGGGAGTGACAATTCGCCACCCATTATGGAGGAGCCAAACCAGACCAGTGCAAACACTCGGCAATCCCCCAGAGGCATTACACAGCTGGAAGGCTGGAAGAGTGCTCATGGACTGGCTTTAACTGTCAAGGGGAAACATATTTTCCATTTGACATTATGGGTTTCCAGCATGCATGCCCAATGGGCCATGTAAAAACCTGAGGTGGCTTTCCCAGCTTTGCGTGGCCCATTGGGGATGTAGAATGGGAAACAGCAAGCCTGAATGTGTGTAGGGGGAACTCCTGCACCCCTCTACAAATCAGAGGACCTGGGCTTTTATACTGTGAGTGCGGTGCTCGTCCAAGCATGTGCAGGAACCATTAAACTCTTCCTGCTGCATAGTTTGCACTGCACTGCAGCCTGTTGGTCTTCATTGCAGATGGCATCAAGCTGAGCGTATTCCGGACTGAGGCTGCAGGTTAGAAAAACATATGAATGTATGTGTGTATACATGTATGCATGTGTTAATTAGCAAGTGCATGGAGAATGGGTGTGCATGTGACTGAGCGAGTGAATGCTATGTGACTATGCATGTGCCTGCATTCGTGCTGCACAGGGAGGGTGCTGATTTGGGGTGGATGTGGGGGCTCATTTATCAGCCCTCTGGACACCTTTTCAATTCTGTGGCATGACATTTATACTGGGCATTAATGGTAAACTAAACATGCTGATGATAAGTGTTATTATATGGATATACTGGCCTACATTGGAGCAGTCAGTCTGGCTTTATTTAACATGGTATTTCTTACTGGGTATCAATGATAAAGGTAGCACAATAAGTGTTATTATGTGGTTACATATTTTCTTGCTGTGGTATGAAATTTCATACTGGGCATCAATGGAAAAGCAAACAAGATGAATAGAGTTATTACGTGGATAAACTAGCCTACTTTGGTGCAGCCAGTCTAACTTTATTTTCTTACTGTGGCGTGGCATTTTTTAACTGGTCATCAATGGTAAAGTTGGAATGATAACTGTTATTATGTGGATAGCCTGACCTACATTGGGGCATCTACCCTGGACATGTTTCTTCAATGTGGCATGGCGTTTTTTCTGGGCATCAATGATAAAGCAAACATGATCAATTTTATTATGTAGCTAGACCTTCCTACTTTGGTGCAGCCAGTCTGGACATGTGTTCTTACTCTTACATGACATTACTTTCACATGGCATTTTTTTCCTGGGCATCGAGGCTGAAGCCAACATGTTAATTGTTACATGGCCATACTGGCCTAGATTAGTGCTGCCAGGCTAGGCAGGTTTTCTTATCGTGGCATGACCCTTTGACTGGCAAACCGAACAGCTATAATGCTCACAAGACAAGGCAATAGCTCAAAACCTGTGACAGTCTCCAAAACATTAAACCTCTGCACCAGTAAATACATGTCTGTATGCCTAACCCTTCCCCCATTTATTGGGTTTTAGTGCAGCACCGATTATGGAGCACCAGGGCGGAGCATGTATTGTGCCACAGGTGAAAGAAGCCTGTGTGAAAAGTGATGGCACAGCACAAATCTTCCCTACTTTATCTCGTGCACCAGGACAAGGAAAAAGATATATTTGGTAAATATATTACATTTGACAGAACATATCTTTGTCAGTACTGCAGTGCCATGAGAATCCATGGAAAAGGCAACCAAGTCCATCAGAATTCCAGTGCCATTCCCAAGCCAATTCAAGCCATTGTTTTCAGAGACAAGTGGTGAAACCACGCGCAGGTCATATGTAACATAGACTTCTAAATGTATAAATGAATGCACTGTTGTAGGTAATAAGTCCAAAAAAATTAAATATTGTAATCAGTGTGAAAGCCATGCAATGAATTTGGAACCAATTTCAGAACCAACCTCCCTCAGGAACTCAACGTGAGAGCAATGGTCATCACGATTCGCCTCACACAATGGTACCAGTGGTCATGTTGTGTACTGCTGCTGCTAGGTACATGATGAAATAGTCATTGAGAAGGGTAATTCTGTGTCCAGAAGAGGTGGAATGGTCCACCGGTCCAACCGTATCAATTCATCTGTGGTAGAGGTACATGGGTGCCATTTTCTTGCCCCCAACTTTATCATTGACACATCATGTAAAACAACAGATTCACCATATCTTCATTTAACTACCCATCCCGGTAAGACATGTTAGGGAGAATTCTCAAAATGTGCTAATTCCTCTCTACCGTAGAGACCCCAGCCCTTTTGCTGAACTTTGGGACTCTGTACTTTTTCATTCTGTTTGTTTTCTGTGGTTCTTTTCTTTAGTTATGGAGTTTTAACCAACTCCATAGGCATCATCTTTTTTATTTGTATCACACAGCACCCTCAGTGCAGTGACACAAGAATGTCTTTTAGACTTCCCAAAGATTTAAATACCTTCTCTGGGATAAACTATTTTTTACCAGAGAATGTAAAGTGAAATTGACTTTACTAGTCTTTCCAAATTCCTAGACCCAGCACACACCAGCTTACAATGGAGTGCTGGAGGGGTTACATAGTATCCCCTGTGTCTAACTACTCATGTAGCAGTCAAGTGCCACCCTTTCCTATTGAAAAGGCTGATGGCAGTGGTTTTACAACAAACTACCATGATTTTTTCCGACCACGAACACCGGTAGCAAAAAATCACAGGAGCCATGTTTTTCAAGATGGTGCCTTAAGACCCTTTGTTTAAACAGGTCCTGGTCCTTTTTGCCATTTATTTTTGGAAAGGTCCTTCTAGTGTTTGTCTCTGCACGCCAAACCAGATTTGGTCCCTTTGTTCCTGTGCCTTTGGCAGGCTTGAGGACTGAAGACCACCTCTGGCGTCTGAGTGTCTGGGGTGGACACGAAGTGAGGGAGGTGCCTGAAACTCCCTATGCTTAGTCTCCTAGGAGACCCAAATGCACTCTGGTGTGATTGGCTGGCAGACTGTTCATCAAGGACAGCCACCCTGCTGGGTGAGTGACAGCTAGGCTGGAATGAAAGGGAGAGAACTGTTTAAAAGGCGAGTCTCTTGGACTGGAAAGCAGAGTAGACCACTGGAACGAAAGAACCGAAGAAGAGCTGGAAGAGGACGGCTGCTGCAATTCCTGGACCGTTGGTTTGCCCGGTGAGTCTACTTTAAGTACAGAGGGGCCAATCCTTTCCTTTATGGCATCTAATAGTGGTATGCAGGGATATCTGTTTTTTTCTCCTCTAATGCACATTTTATGACATCTACTTCTTTATTAGGTTCTTGTGCCATAATACGAAATTTAAGGTCTGCTCTTGTGACCAATTCAACGTATGGGAAAGTGTCTTCCGTAGGGAATGTCGCTGGTGGCTATTCATTTGGCGAGGGCATAGTGTAATCATCGGGATCTATATCCTCTTGAGGGTTTAGATGCAAATATGAGAGGTCCCTGACTCATGAGGTGTGTAGCGCCTCCAGTGGACATGGTTGTTCATGAATCCTTTCCTTTTTTCCCATGCGATCTCCTCCCATGTAGATAGTGAGGCCTTTTTTTAGGGCGTTCATGGCTCTCCATAAACGAAAATATTTTTGCCAGTCTCTACATGTTTTCATGGACCACTCTTCTACCCAGAGTGGTGTCCCTTGGTGCCCGAGTGGCTGTAGCCTGACTCTGCGTCTTACATTTTGACTTCAGGCCTATCCCCTTCCTGGTCATCCCAATCCTCCTGAGACTGAGATGTCCACTAACTTTAAAAAAAAAACAATCCCGAGTAGGTCTGCCTTTATGTGGTTGATGCTGATGTTTTGGAGGTCTCATTGGCCTTGTGTGAGTTTCCCTTTCGGTGTTGTGTGTTGTAGAGCTCGACATGCAAGTAATGTTGGTCGTTTAAAGTGTAGTAAAGGACCTCTCAGTGGCCTTTTTTAGACTGGCGTCATGTTTGTTATTGTGTTTTTCAGCCTCTTGATAACCGGGGGGATTTCTCCCTAACTCGTTTTGACAAGCTGTTGGAGATGGGGGATCAGCTGTGAGGCTTTCCCTGCTGGGGCCTTTGTACAGCCGTTGGGGTGGGAGTTGGTCTCGACCCCTGTGTGAGAAACTTTGACCACTGACCACAGAATGATCTGTTGCGGTCTCGACCTGTGCCAAACGTTTTTTGCCTATGTTCGCTACGTGTTTTGGCGTGTTTTTGGATTGAACTGCTGGCACGCCTATGTATTTATTTATTTATTTATTTATTTATTTATTTATTTATTTATACCACGTCATAGCCCACGGGCATCAGGGCACACAACTTACAACATATATGTTTTTAAGATTTAATCACTGGTTTACTCAAACACGGTTGTTTTCAGGCTTTTCGTGAATACCTCATAGTTTGTTTCTGTTCGCATTGGTATGGAGAGTTTATTCCAGTTTTTTGCTGCATAAGAGGGGAAAGATCTGCCGGATCCTCTAGTTCTTTTGATCTGTAGAATCATCAGGAGGTGTGAAGCACTAGAGCGCAGAGACCTGCTTGGTGCATATTTTCTTACTGTTTTCTTCAGATATAATGGGGCCTATCCATGCACACACTTATGCTTAAGGGTCATTGGGCCTCATTACGAGGCTGGCGGCTGCGGAATGAACGGTGCCGGTAAGGTACCAGCACCGTTCATTCCGGGCCGCCACATTAGGAGTTTGCTCATGGGTGGCGGAATGCACGTCTGGGCCAGACCAGACGTGCATACCACCAACCGCGAGCAGTCCAGGATGCTAACAACGGACCCGTCATTAACGGGTCCGTTGTTAGCATCCTCCCAATTCCCATTGAGCCCTATGGGGGCTCGAATGGGAATGGGGATGTACCGGTTCTGGGTCCCTAGAAAAGGTAATTACTGAGCTCGCAAAAGTCGGAATGGCCCGGTAATTCCCTTTTTTCGGGACCCAGACCCGGACACGATTTGGAGGAAGCCATGCTGCTAAGAACGGCATGGCTACCTCCTAACTCGTAATGAGGCCCATTGTCTTGAATTGAATTCTTTTTTCTATTGGCAACCAGTGCAGCTTCTTACGATACTGTGAGATGTGCTCTCTTTTTGTAGCACTGAAAATGATTTTGACCGCATCGTTCTGGATCATCTGCAACTTTTGGATGTTCCCTTTGCCTGCACCATTCAATAAGGCGTTGCAGTAATGCAAACGGGGCATAATTATGGCCCTGACCAAAGTCTCGCAATTTTTGTGAGATACTAAAGGATTGATCTGTTGTAGAAATTTTAGATTGTAATGTGAATTTTTAGTTACATATTTGACATGTGAATCTGCATTTAAAGAGGCTTCAAAAATGGTGCAGGGTTTTTGTCCTTTCAACCACTTTTATGTCGCAGGAGTCAATCATAAAACTACTGTAAGATGGGTCAAGTTTCTTTCTAGCCTGGGTAGATCCGAAGACCATAAGCTCAGTCTTAAACTGTTTAAACACATCCAGTTTGGTGTCATCCACTCCTGGGTGACCGAGTAGATGTGGTTGAGTGTTTTGGTGTCCCTAGTGTGGTCCCCACTGAGTTCTAGCAGTGGTCTTCTGAAATGTTTATGTTCCAAATGTACCAAATACTCTGCCTGGCAGTGGGCACCACCACAGTTTTGCATCAACCTAACTCTGACTCTAATTACTTCATCCTCCTCATAGATATGTAAGCGATATTCAATCAACACTACAGCCAAGTCAATGCCTAGTCTGGGATGCTGAGGAAAACCCTTATTAATGTATTTTTATGTCTAGTTCAGTACTCTGGATGACCACCCTTGTATAACACCCCCCTCTTAGAATCCCCCTGACCCCACTGAGCCAAGAAGTAGGTTTGTTTTGCAAATTAAAAAGGTTTATTTGAGAATTTAAACAATATATATATATCACACTTTATAATAAATTAATATCTGATAGTACACTTAGACATATGATGTTGATCAACAATGGGTAATCTGGCACTAGCACACTTCTTTACAATCAATGAGGAGTTAGTATAGGATGGATAAAGTAGCAAAAATACTTTTATGATTTCAAGGGAAAAGCAATGAGGAATTAAATGTAGTACAGAAATACTTTTATATGATTTTAGCAAAAGATAAGATAATCACTTTTTCTCTGGCAATTCACCCCCCTCCCCTATGCAATGTAAGAAATGGAAGGAGATGGAAAGAGGAGCACACAGTTCTCAGGAATGCAATCAAATACAATACGAAATTCAGTTCCCCCCAGCAAGCTTAGAGGAAACAGGTAGGAGTTTGAAACACAGGCCCAAAATGCTTTTTAAATGTGATGGCAATGGATGGGAAAATGTGCCAACTGATTTTAATTCCCTCTAGAGATTCAGGGTGAGTGGGAGATGTGTGTTGGTATTAGTTCAGGCTCACTTTAGCAATGCTCTATGAGTTAAGAATGGAGCTGCTATTTTGACAAGTGGAGAAATTGAGCCAAAATCGCAAATCGCGGTAAATTCGCGAGTGCGTGAATCGTGATTGCGGCAAAAGTATAAGGAGTAGCAAGTCGGTTCTAGGCTTGTTGGAAAGCATAGATTCTAAGCTTTCAGAGGAAAGTTAAATCTTGTTCCTAACGGTTCCAGAGATACGGACGATTAAATAAAGGTAGTTTTTCGGATTTAAAGTAAAACTCAAAATGACAGGTGACAGCTTGCAGCTGCAGAATTGACAGATGACAGTTGTGCAGCTTTAAAAATGACACATGACACGATTTCTAGGAGGCAGTTCTACTTAGGTTAAAATAGTTTGGATTAGGTTATTTTAACTAAGAGATTGGTTCTGCACAGTTCTGCTAGGTACTTACAATATAAATTTGAACTAGGCCTCGTCACGGATCTGGTCAACACATCCGGCTGCGGTTCTGTCTGCTCGGCGGGTCAATCAGGCACCGGTTCTGCTCACAGCGATCTGGGTCAGCTCTGCTGTGCTGGTCTAGCCTCTCTGGATTCAGCGGCCTCTGGTTCTGGATACTGCTCTGCTTTCCGGTCCGGATCAAGTGGATTCTGGATGTAACACTGCTTTCTGGGTACTTGCAAGAGTTCTTAGCAAAAGAATTCAGACAGCTCGCCCGGCTGTGGAATAGTTTGCAAATGATTTTGAAGCCTGCTGACAAATACTTTTGCTTGCAGTGGGCCTTCTTGGTTCAAAGTTCTGTAGTCTCTGTTTAGCTTGGAAGTCTAAGTGTTGGATCTCTGGATGTGAAGTCGTCGGTCAGCATGCTCCGCAGCAAATGGAATTGAATGTCTCTACCTGTCCCAGCAGTCTCTTTTTATGTGTTTTGAAAATGGGTGTGTGCCTGGGCCTAGCTAAGCCTGCCCCTCTCTACTTGTCATTGGCCCAATTCTCCCCTCTCCCATGATTGGGGGAAGGAAATGGATTGTCATCATGATGAGGTCTGTTTATGGGTCAGGGGATCCTCCCCTGGTCAGTTTGCCCAAAAATCTATATTTGATTCAAATACATCTTTCACAGATATACAATTTGTTGAAATTACATGTGCACATTATATATTCCTTATGGTCCATGCTTGTCCGCCTCTGATCTTCCTGGGGGCTTGCATTAAAAAATGACAACATTTTGCGCTTTTTAACTGGTTTTGCAATATCGGACATTTACCCAAAATTACACACATGTGCGGCGCAAGGAGTATGGACATTAATTGATGAAGTGTCAGATTTTTAACATGCAGACATTTGGAGTGAGACCCTATTTTCCGCTAGCAACCCCCCAGAATACACCACAGGGTCCTAACGCCTCTCAAAATGTTCACAGAAAAATCACAAAAATAATGATATTACTTATGTAATTCTGACAAGTCCGCACTATGAGTTATCTATCTTTTTAAATTATGCTCTGGTCAAAAAGGGGTGTGGCTTCCCACATCACATGGTGGAATAACTGGTTTATCCACTTCCCCCAAGCCAGCTTGTTCACAGAGGCACAGCTGCCCCCCAGTTTCTCCCAAGAGGAAGCTATTTTACGACGCCCCCAATATAACATTTGCCTGAGTCAAGGAAGTTGCATTGTTCTGTTCTTTCCAGTTCCCAGGTGCTCCACCCCTAATCTAATCAGAGAGGTGACAACTCCTTTTGGCAAGGGGCAGCAGGATGCAGCTAGGCCTGGGAAGAGTGGCTGGACAGGTTTCTCCTGTCGAGGGTAGTTGTCAGGCAGAATCCAGTTTCATTAAGCCAGGTTTCAGCTAAATGTCACTTTTTGTTCCCAGTTTTCTACATTCAAATCAAACTGACAATTTGTACTTATACATTAAATGATTACTTCCTTCAAGTCATTTCAGAATATAGTTTTACATTCTTCCACCTCTTAGCAAGTCTTTCCTTGGCCTGGTTTTGTTTCATTTGTTCAGTTTTACACAAAAGTCTGGTGGTTTTAAAACGCTGGCTTTCTGATAGTGGTGAGTACTGGTAATGCAACCATTTTTGGGATTAAGAAAATGAATTCCCCACAGTTCTGAGTTGCTTTTTGGCAATCAGCATTGCCATTCCCAATGGTTTCAGGCTACTGTGTGTGCAGCCCAATGGTGGTTTTAGGCATCCCCCTCCTGTGCTCACAACATAGGCAAAAATGGGTGGCAGCCTTCTTCTTCATGTTTTCCCTGTGCACTCTCTGGGGAGTTCTGGCCATCATGATGTTTTCCATGCCAGTACTGGACAGTTTTATGGTAGGGCTTGGATGCATGGGTAAAAACATCCCACAGATATGAAACAGCCAAGGGATGTGCCCAGTAAGTAGGGCCACTGGCAGAACTCCTCCTGTGTGTTATGATCTTATACAGCAGATAAGCCATCCTTATTGGGACCACCTTCATGGCCATAGCTCTCACAGACGGCCTTGTCTGAGATAAGAATGCTGCTTTCCCAACCCCTGGGTCCATATGCAGCCACAGATCACACTCTCGGGTATGCCCCCACAGCTAACCCTTTACCTCATCTCCTGAACATCTGTTTCTGTGCTAGTGTTCTTGTCTGTTCTGCAGACCCGGACCCAGAACCTTCCTGACTAGTAGCTTTTGATCTAGTCACATCCATCTCCACCACTTCAGAATGATGTAGGTCATTGTGCAGAATTCACTATCCAGCTAGTGCAGGGCTAGCCAACAGCCGGCTAATTTCTATGACCACATCTAATAATGAACTTCCCTGCCAAGGAGAAGCACAGCTCACTCCGCTGGAACTACATGTTAACTATGAACTCCCTCACCCATATTCTCCTTCCACAAATAGCCTTCCCTGCACTGAAGTGATTCTTCCACCACACTCCTTTGGGCAATGAACAAGGTCACATTCAACATGATATACTGCAGGTATCTTTTATTAGCAAAAAACCGGAGTCTTCGATGCGAAGAGCAATAAACAGAAAGCAACATGCAAGTCACACTAGGTAGATACTACAGTGTTAAACGCATCCCACGAGGCTTTAGTATACATCTCAGACCCACTCTCTCTAAAGCAGTGGTATTGAAACATTTTTATGCCGCCCCCCCCCCTTGCGTAAAAATATTGGTGCTCGGCCCCCCAGATGCCATTTCTGCTCATATTTTCTATTCAAATCAATCAACATACACCCTTTTTGAAGAGCCTTGCCCCCACCTGGATACCGTCCGGGCCCCTCCTTGGGGGGCTAGTCCCACAGTTTGAAGACCACTGATCTATAGAGAACAGAGATTTTGTAGAAAGATGGGAGCAGATTCTTAATAAATGCTTGCTTGACCTCATACTCCTGACCAGACAAGAATTATCTAAGCAATTTGGCACAGTAGAAGCAGACATCCATAAGATACAGAACAAACTCACTGAACTATTAGGCAAGGAAGAATTTGTACAATCTTAGAAGATATTAATAATAGCCTAGACAAATGCAGAAGGAACTAGAACAGTAGAAGGTACAGACATTTCATCAAGACACCCACGACTATTTAAACGAAGAGGGCTACACCTGGAAGGATAGATAGGAGCAATGTAATAATAAAAAACAACAACAGATAGCAGCTCATTCTAATGCTTCTGCATCCAAGAGGGAGCTTACGCACACTGTTTGAACCCTGTTATTAAGTGATATCTCGTTAAAAACACTGGCACAGACTAGCCGTACATCACTGACAGGGAACAGCCAACATGGTGGTTTTTAGAAAGAATGGCAAGATCAAAAGAACAGGGCGGAGGCATCAGAACCCCTTGAAACCTGCGGATGCAGACACCGTTTCAGCACAAGAGAACTTAGTCGTAAACATTTCCAACAGAACTATGAGCCCAAAACTCTACAAATGGACCTCAGTTTCAAGAAAAAGGTTGACCTTTTTAGATTCACAAGGACACCTAGATTAAAAGTATTCTTTGCTGATCTGGATGATCGTATGCTATGTAGAGTTCAAACCCAAGAGTAATTTCCTACTACCTGTCCACAAAAACACTATAGACAGGGCTTTAAGTGGGCTGGGGCTGAGCGCTGGTAGTCTCTCAAAACGTTGATTGAGCCGGTGCACTGCCAGGGATCCCACCCCCCCTCCATCAATGAAAGATACTTTATTTTGTTGCCCGGTGCTAGCCAGTGTCACATCACACTGTGCTATTTTGGAGATGCTGGATTTGTTTAGTTTTATTCAATAGACTGCTTGACACATAAAGCCCGCAACAGGCTTTGTGTGTCAAGCAGTCTATTCAATGAAACCAAACAAATTAACCATCTATGAAATAGCACAGTTTGATGTGGCACTGGGTGGTCACCAGCAGCGCTTGGGTTCACATCCCCAGCATGGGATGATAAAAAAAAGGAACGCAAGAGCCACTTTGTTTTTTAATGCCCCGTGCTGGAGACACTTCAGGCCACACCCATCATTTAGGCCACAGACCCTCATTACAACCGCTCCATTAGATTTCCCACCCCACTTAAAGCACTGACTATAGATATCACCAACAGACTGCTACTAGATGGTGTCAACAAAATATATTTTAAGAAACATAGACACAAGAACTTCAACAAAGGGGAATTGTCATTGGTTAGGTCTATCTATATATACAGGTCAGAGCATTACCATACATCCAGATAAGAAAGGGGTTGCTCTTGTGATTCTCAATTCCACATATTATGACCTTGAATGTTCAACACAACTGAGGGACACTAGCTCATACCTTAAACTACAGACTGGCCCAACTAGAGAAATTCAAGATGCTCTCAGTATGATCCTTAAAATAGCAGAGGACAACAAATGGATACATGAGAAATAAAGACATTCTTGCACACCCAATTTCCTAAAGTTTCTATGTTACCTCTTTGCTAATATCCGCAAAAACATGGAGAAATCACCCGGCAGATCCTTTGAGTTAGCTGTTGATGGAATCTTACAACCGCTTGGTAGATACTTGGACTTCTTCTTGCAACCATTAATACAGAATACCTTTACTTATTTAAAAGATACTACCCATTTTTTGTACAAATTGAAAGATATCAAAATTGACAACTCAGACATCATATTTACTATAGACCTGAAAAACGTATACACTTCCTTGCCACGCTCATCAAGTTTAGAGGCTGTGTAATTGTTAATACTGCAACAAAACGAAATTGGAGCAAGCAAAGAATTCATTATGGTACTGCTAACATTAGAAAACTCCTATTTCCGTCATAAATAACAGGTTTATCTTCAACCCTCAGGCCCATCTATGGGAGCAACAATGTCTCCCACCTACACAAACAGTTTCGTGTATAAATTTGAAACAACTCGCACGCTGAAACATGCCGTTTGGCACAAATACATTCTGTTTTGTGGGAGATATATAGAGAATGGGCCTCATTACGGGTTTGGTGGTAACCCTCTAAATATTTACCGACGCCTGACTTCCCGGTGCCACTGGGAGATTACAACCCCAGCGGCCCGGAAAGTCAGGCGCCGGTAAAATGTAAGTCCCCATTCCCATGGGAATGCGGACACGGAAGCAACGGCACCATTGCTAATGGTGCTGGTGCTTCCGTGACTGGTCTACCTACCGTGGGCCGCTGTGCCGGCAGGGTCAGACCTGTCGGGCACGGCGGCTCACAGAAAATGTATCACCAACATCTTCCGTAAAACCACAGACAGAAATAACTTGCTTCACAGGATGAGTTTTCATCCACCAGCTAGGATGGAAAGTTTTCCTTACAGTCAACTCTTACAGGTCAAATATATAGTTAGTGACAGAGAAGAGAGTACTAAGCAACTGCAAGAAGTTCTGAACAAATTCCAAGCAAGAGATTAGCATAAGGATGAAGTAGAATGAGCTAGATCCAGAGCCAACACAAGCACCCTGGAATTGTTATTATCTCCCTGTCCTAAAATAAAATCTCCTGCTTTAGTGGATGTATCCAAGGTTTCAATACAGAGCAAAAGAATCAAGATGTCTATATTGAAAAAATGAGAGATCCTCAAAAAGGACATTAAACTGAATTGCCTCTTCAAAGAAAATCTGAGGATTGCTTATCAACGCAGTAATAATCAGATGTATGTGAAAATATCAAATCTTTCACTGTGAATCCCAAAAAACAGTTCTTTTGCACTTTTACGTACAAATAAATGTGGGTGGAGACCCCTGCAGCCCGCCCCACATCCCTCATTAATACCCCTAACCAACTTACCATCTTTATTTGTGCAAAAAAGTGCAACAATTCGACCAAAAACCCCTAAATTTTCAGGTTCGCAGTAAAGGGGTTTGTGACAAATCTCTCAGTATCGTCACTCCCCCAGGAGGGGGAACCTTCCCATGGGGCCACGGAGGTGAGGCTGCTACCCAATAGTCCCCCTGGGTAGGTACTCAGTGGGAGGATCCCATGGGAGGGGACACCCCCTGTGGGAGAGGTGAAGACTTTTGAGGGAGAACGCAGTATGACAATGACCACTCTACTTCTAGAGCTATCTCCCCATTCACTGCTAGAACCACAACATTCTCTTCCTCTGCATCCCTTCATTCTGCTCATAATTACTTCATGAAGTGTAGACCTATTTATGAGTGTGAGGAAAACCATACCATTATGAGGAAGAGTGGGGAGAATTGTGGCTCTGTATATACTGACACGAGGAAGAAAAAAGGAGGAATGAAGAGCCATCTGCAGAACCAAAACAAACATACAAACTCTCACCTGGACCTGCAAAAGATAAAAAGAGAGGAAGGACTTTTCTGAGGCTCTGATCCTCCCTGGAGAAACCATGAGCTGAATGGAACTGCTGTGCGGCAAACAGTGACCGAAGGAGACCGGGATGCCGAGCAGTCAAAATACGCATCCCAGCAGAGAACGCCGCTGACACCCACGTCCCACAGTGGGAGAAGCAGTATCTGGTGGCAAGCCGGCAAGCACGATTTCGAGGTGCGAGAGATGCCGGAAGAAGCCGAGAGCTGCTGAGAGAAACCTGGAGAAGCTGAGAGCTGGCCAGAGAAGCCCAGAGAGATAGCAAGCCGACAAGAGAAACTCAGAGAAGCTGTGAGCCAGAGAGAGAAGCAGTCCAGAAAGCAGCAGTAAGGAGCAAACCCATGGGGTTGAAAGAAACTATAAAGCAAACTGTGATAATGAATGGGAAAGTGCTTTATGATGCAAAAGACAGTGCAAAAACCCCAATCAGACCCTGAGGGGTGGTATAGAACCAAGTGGGGGCAAAAGCGAAATCCAGGGAATAAAACCAATTTCTAAAAACTATTAAGCGGAGTACAAGAGTGATCATCTTCCTTGTACCAGTACGTGGAAGAAAATCAGAGAACTTTAAATGTCAAACAGTGCCTGGCAGGCTAGTGAACCAGGCCCAACTGAGAGATATTATAAACCTGAGAGAGGGGCCTTGGATCTGAATGCTGAGAGGATTGAAAACATGTATGTTCAAAACCATGCCTAGCTGGTCAGTGAATGAGCCTGATTCAGAGACACTACAAACTTTGGAGTGGGGTGTGGGACGCAAATGCTGAAAGGATTACAGAATTGTACCTACAAAACAGTGCCTGGCAGGATAGTGATCCAGGCCCGAATGAGAGACCTTATAAACATGAGAAAGGGTTCTGGGATCTTCATAAGTGGAAAACAAGAGCAAGGGAAGAGAGATACCCTTTTTACAAGAGACAAGAGACAACCAGGGGAGGAAAAAGAGATCCACTGGCAAATCCAAAGACGTCAGTGGGAACACAAAAGGAGAGCCTAAGAAAGGACTGGGAAAGGGAGACATATTCTGCCCTTCTTTAGGGAACTATAAAGAGCTGCCTAAGAGGACCCGGGGAAGGGAGACCTTCCCTTCTAACTGTGTGAAGCTATCTTGAAAAGCCTGGTAATGGCCAAGGTGAGGAGGAGATTGCCCTATGGTCACAAGCTGCCGACACCTGTCCAGAAGGAAGGAGTCATCTTTATGGAATCAGGGTGAAGCTGGTATGTAGATGTCATTGGAAGTGTGTGGGACGGAAATAGGTTTGGGACCTAGGACAGTGGACAATCTTTCTTTTGACTGACATTCTGACACTACCCTTAGTTTTGTTTGAGGCAGGGCAACAACCCCTCTTAGTTATACGGACAGATAGTGTTTCCATTTTATTTCCTTTCAATGCAAGTTTTTGACCAGAAAAATGTCACCTCTGTGTCCCGCATCTACTTCTGCACCCTTACAGGTTCGATATTTGACAGATAAAAGTCCAAATGAAAACACTGACAATACACATACAAAGGCACTTTTCCTTGTTTGAACTATTTCAATTGTAACAATCTAACTAAGAGTAGCAATGTTTCCATCCCAGAACAGGAAGGAATCCTTTTCTTAAACAATTTGCAAGATGTGACTCTAAAAATGTAATATACAGCATCAAATGCCCATGTGGGATTTACTATGCTGGATACACAAGCAGAAAAGCCAAAACCCGATGGAATGAACACCGGCCAAGTGTGAGAACAAACAATATACACTCACTGATGGCAAGGCACTTCCAAGAAGGTAGACAGAGTATTATACGAATAAGACTCCAGATCATGGAAGACGTGGATGCTAAGAAGCAACATATGGACGTAGAACTTGACCTAAAACAAAAAGAGACATTAGGGATTGATTGATTGATTGATTGGGTTCACCTCATCCTAATGGGATGAATGAAGTACAGGACTTAACATGTTTTATTTGATTTGATATATACATATACTTTTACACATGTTGACTCATAATAAGGAAAGCTTGTTCTAAGTTGAGTTTGTTATACTAACGGTTTTATGTGAGGGATGCACAATGAAACTATAGGGAATCTATGACCATAACTAATTTCGACATCTGATACTTGACAATATGAAATGAGGGACCCACTTAGGGATATTCAGGTGATTAATGTAATCTATGGTGGGTCGGAAGATGGAGGTAGACACTTGTAGGCCATTGTGAATGAGCTGTATCCAAATAATAATCATAATAATGCCTACGTTTCCCAATTGCTAGAACGGTTTCCCTGCCTATACAAATAACTCAAGGTGCTTGTCAGTCATCAGAAAGAGTGAACTGAAAAGTGTCCTCTATCCCAAAACTACTCCTACCTGACCGTACCACTATGATAACTAACTTAACTTAGATTGGGAGAACCTTTCCACTGTTCTAGTCTTCTGGTATTTTAATGCCTCTATTCACTCGATAGTTCTATTCTTGGTGATATCTTCAAATAGTCTCTTTCCACCCTTGTGACCAGATCCTGGAGTTCCTTTACGATGTACTTACACTTGGTTGCCCTTCTTGGGGTAAGTATTCCACAAGACTTGATGCCATTCCTTGTTACTCTTTGATTCAGGTGTAAATATTCTTTTAAATCTAGTGATTCTAGACTTCTCCTAAATGTGTTTACTTCCTCCCTTTTCTGGCATATTCCCATTCTGAACACTTACTCGCTTGGGCTGATTCATAACTCTCAGGACAAGTATGTCCCCTTTCCACTTTAAGGCTTTGATCTGTGTTGTCTCGTATATTTCACTGGGACGAGTTTCTCTTCATGGCCACTCCTCTATAACTTCTATTTGGGACTTATTTGTTGTCCTCCTGATTAGGTTAACACAGTTCCACTCAAAACCTTGTAAAGGGGCTTCCCCTGCGTATGCTCTTCTCTCTATGTTCGCACTGCACCTTGGCTAAGCGTGCTCTCCTCTCCCATCCTCCTTGTCTCCATTATTTGTGAGTCTCCTTTTAAAGAGACATACCCTTCTTCTTGTGCATAACAGGTTACTTCAGTTTTACCTTCAGCCATGCTCTATTCTTCATATCTGATAGTCCCACATATGCCACAATGGTGGAGGGTTTAGGGAATTTCTTACAGAAACAGGAGTCCTTGTACCGTAAACGGGAGTCTCTCCCAGAGAGGTCCCACTTGCCCAACCCCCTGGGGAGCATCTTGCCGGGCAGGCTCACCTCCCTAGCCTCAAAGTGTGAGGCTCCCCCTTGGGGTGAAGGGATGAATACCTCTCATTCATCACAAACTATAATGTAAATAGAATGGTTATTTCCTGATATAAACACACAGGCTCTTGGCTCAGCAAGTACACTGGTTACACTAAAATAATGTCTAGATATAATTTCATATGGTGTTATAGAAGGAGATGATCGATTAGAACTCACAGCCCTCATTTGTTTGTTTTTTGCTTTTTGTAAATATATATAAAAGTGAAAATGTGTTTGTTTTTGGTGGGATTTGTGGAGAAGCGTTATTCCTTATTTAATTCTACACTTTTTCACCAATCTGCACCAAATTTTGCATAGTCACCTGTTAGAACCTTCCGTACATTACTGGCTACATGACATTTGGACTCCCCACACCTTTTCCCGAATTTCAGGAAAGTCAACATTTGTTTAAGGGTTTGTGGCTTGGTATAGCGTTGTTCCCTATACAATTCCACACTGTTTCACCAATCTGCACCAAATTTAGCAGTCACCTCTTAGGACCCTATGAACATTACTGGCTACATGAAATTTGGACACCCCACCCCGCTTCTGAGATTTCAGCACAAGTCAAAATTTGTGTGTGGGTTTTTGGGTTTGTGGCTTGGCGAAGCATTGCTCCTTATATAATTCCACACCATTTCACCAATCTGTACCAAATGTTGCATAGTTACCTGTTAGGACCCTCCAGACATTACTGACTACATAAAATTTGGACACCCCACCCCATTCCCTGGATTTCAGCACAAGTCACAATTTGTTTTTGGGTTTGTGGCTTGGCAAAGAGTTGTTCCTCATACAATTCCACAGTGTTTCGCCAATCTGGACCACATTTTGCATAGATACCTGTTAGGACCCTCTGGACATTACTAGGTATGTGACATTTGGACACCCCACCCCTTTCCCCGCATTTCAGCACCTTCACACATGAGATGGTTGCCTGAAATCGGTGAAACATCTATGTGGTCGTAAAAGGACCGGTCCCAACACGAGGAACAAAACTCAAGGTCCAGGCCGTAGGATCCATTATTTTCAAAGATATATGCAATGTACTGCAATGAACTGCACCATGCCAGAGTGCGGCGACAGGTGGGGAGAGAGCACAGAATGTCCAACTATGCAGCAGAACACCAACACTCGCCTCCCCCAAAACTTCTGCTCCGGCGTATGCCAGCCAGCCACACATGCCCATTCTCAGCACAACAAGCAATAAGTCAATCGGAACAGCGACCTACAGGATCAATGTTATCATGTCTGTATACAGAACCAATTTGGAGAACGGGTACTTCTGCTAGTATTTTTATATGACTCAAGCCCTCCCCCTCCTTCCTCTTTTTGACAAGGGTACGACACATACACTCATTTCGTACGTTTGTAAATAAACAGACATGCAACACGTCTATTATTTGTGTAAGAAAGCAAAAATACTGAGCACCTACTCACTATAGGCCTTACCCAATGAGCTTTAGCCTACAGGAGTCACCTTTTTCTTTATTGGCAATGCTCTACACTCACACTAATATGACACATATCACTGCCGTAATATGTTATCACGTGGGTATACACAGTGAAGTATGTATAATAAGGCAAACTATGCCTTGGCCTTATGCGGCAGATGGCCACTGAAACTGCATTTTCAGAGCAGTTTATTTTAATTTACTCATAGTCATTTTTTTAATGAAATTTAGTTTTCTTTCCCTCAGAGTCTGGCTGATCTACACCAATGCCTGAGTGCTGTTTAGCAGTAGCAGTCATTGCACTGTGAGAGCTAAAGTTTTTGCCGGCCAAATTTGTATATGCTTGATATTTACAAAGGTTTCACAGATGTATAGAAGACAGTTCTGAGGTTGCGCGTGAAGATATCCGTTCAGTCATCTTTACAGAAGCTGCCCAGTGCTAAGCAGGCAAATGGCATCCCTGCTGGGTTTATCATGTTTCTATGATAACATTCAGCTGCACACTCAGTACTACTGGGAGAACGACTGCAAAGTATGCAAAACAATGCTTAACAGTTACGTTTATGAGTAACCTTTACATGAATTTGATTAAGAATACAAGCTAGGACTTTTACTGTGAAGCAGTACCTCAGATGACAGCAGGAAACATATACATATAACCCACAAATCTCAAAATGTTCCCACGTATTGGAAAGTCTAACCAACTATAGGGAGATAACAAACATTTTAAATGACCACAATCGCAGTTGGCAAGACCCACAGCCTAAACTACACCTACAAAGGTGATGTTGCTCTGGAAACCCCCGACCAATTACTCAGTTCCATTCTTGGGGTGTTGGGTATTTTGGAAAATGGCACAAACATCAATGATGTAAACAGTATGTACCACTTAATTTGTTATAAACTCTCCCTACACCGAATAGCAATGCCTCCCACCCATGAATGTTCAGGGCCACCCTTACTCATTACTCCACCATGAGAATACTCAGCCAGAGGTTCCAAGAGCCTTCTGCAATTGTCTTATGACCAGGCTGAGTTTACAAATTTCACTTGTGATATTTTTCATCTTTTAATGACATTGTAGCCAAAGGCATTGGACGCACGTGGGCTGCAGAAGGTGGTAGCCTGTGTGAGAAACCTGAAGGTGTTTCCCTGGCTAGACCCTGGGGATCTGTCATCCAGGTGGCCAGGATATGGCCATCCCTATTGGATTCAGTTCCTGGGGGGGACTAGTGAGGGAGAATAACCTGGAGGGGGGGTCCTTGGGAGTTGGTGTGGGACACTGGCAGGTGAGATGCTGAATCCCCCCCTTCCTTCAACAGCTTTTCCCCATCCTCTTCCGTAGGACATTCAAAAATACTGCCCCCCACTTTCTGACACAAACACTTTTGCACGACACACAAGAGAACGGACTAACACAAGAGCGGTTTACTTGACAATACTAGGGTCAGGTAAAGTCACACAATTGATCAGAATCACAAACACCTGATGGCCCTTTCCCTTCCCCACAGGGATAAAAGGTGTAGCAAGAGAGCACGGTACGAGCAAGGCAGACCGCACAACGAGACAGCTAACCAGGCCCCGCAGTTCAAGAGGAGGAGAAAAGTGAAGAATATTGCGAGGCTGACAAGGAGGGACACGACCTTGCCCTTTTCGACACAGACCTGCGAAACCTCTTCAGAGCGAATCGTAAAACCAAGGACAATTGCCCAAGTGTGCTGCAACAGGGGTCAACGGTACACAGAGCGTGTCGATGCTGATAAGCGGGAGCGAGGGAAACACTTGCTACCATGGTACCTGCCTTGACTCCAGTTACGAGGAAAGCCAAGTGGTTCATCATAGCTGGTGAGTCGAGGGGAGAACCGATAAGAGCTGTGGTGAATGAAAGACGCAAAGTGGCAAGTTGAACCAAGTTCAAAGAACTGTAAAAGTGTTGAAGGGGAGACCAGCTGCAGAGGGAACCAGTACCACCACATGGGTGCTAATTCGAGAAACTTTGGTCGATCCCCATCTGACTGAAACTCCAAATACCAAAAGGCCATAGGAGAGCCACCAAGATAGGTCAAAGTGGTCATACGGGAGGTCAGCAAAATCCTTGTACAGTCGAAAGCCTTTGACCTAAGGACTTTAAAGAAAGCAAGGGAAGTGAATCCCGCCACATGAGATAGCAAGGGAAGTGAATTTCGTGAACATTAAATGTGAATGTGAAGTTGGCAAGAGTGAACCCGGAAGAGGGATGCTGAAGAGAATGGGGAAAAGTCTAAAGTCCCAAGAAACAGTGTGTTTACAAACAGGAACCCCGCAGAGGGAGGTCCACTGGACCTGTTTAAAAAGACATTGAGATTTGTGAGTAAAGGAAAAGTCATAGTGAAACCGGCAGAGGGAGGCTGAAAGCAATCAGGGGTCTGCGCCCGGAAGAGAGGGACCAAGGGGTGAATCCATCACCCGCGAAATATGTAGAACAGAACTTTGTGTTTGTTTGTTGTTTTTCTTGGTAAACCTATCAGGCCCTCGGGAACTGGAAACCCCAACCACCGAAGGCCTTGATATCGATTGGAACTGTTATAAGATCCAAGCCCAGAAGAGGGAGATCTAGGGGGTGAAAAGCAATCACCCAACACCACAAGGAACAGGGGTCAGCGCCCGGAAGAAGGGGACTCAGGGCGAAGATTCCTCACCCTAAGTAAGACCAGGAAACAAACTTTCATTTTGTTGAAGGAACGTTTGTTTTATTATTTGAACTCGTCAGACCCTCGAAGGCAAGCGACTTTGAAAGTAGAAGAAACTTGGCCATCGAGGCTCCTGATGAACTGGAACTGAACTGTCGACTTGTGCTGGGAAATCTTGCGTGTGTGCTGTTCTCTAAGATCCCCCTTTACCCTGTGCTTAAAACGTGGGAAAGGAAGACCCAAGCTACCGCATCCTGACATATTATTTGTGAATACTTCTTTCTTTCCTTGAAAACTATCCCACATACTTTTTGTATTAATTGTAAGGTTTTGCAATAGGTTTCTTAGTATAGGAACTGTTTATTTTACACAACACCACTAGGACTACCTTATATTCATTTGCTGGTCAATGATTGCTCCCATCTTAGATTTAGGTTTAGATTAGGTATTTTCCAACCTGCATACAGTTTAATTAACACCCTTGAACTGTGATCACTTGTGTGTCTTTACTGTTGCCATCATGAGTTCCAGGAATATCTATGCAAATAATTGAAGTACCACCTGAAGGGGAAAATAGAATAGTTGATCTCCTAGACTCTGACCGTGTATCCACGTTGAAAGAGGTATTATGCTCTCAACTACAACCATCTAGTCAACAAGATCTATTGTTCAAGACTCAAGTCCTACTAGATACCCTTCCTCTATCGCACTATAACATACACCCCTGGTACCGAATAATTCAAAAAGTTTGGCCAGTCTTTTCTTTCATTAGACCTAGTGCACTATATCCTCCTCCCTCTGACATTTTTTATTTCAAGGTGTTCAGTCTTCATTGACGGCAGGATCACCAGGGTTACAAATCAATTTATCCCAAAACACCCCTTCGACAAACTCAGAATCAGAGCACTCTGAAGATTTTTAAACCTTATCTGAGGAGACAAGAGTTGTTTCTTCTCTGATTCAGACATTATAGAGGGAACTGTTACAAACCCGGAAGAAATGGCTGACCTAACCAATATCAATGCCTAATTAGCGGCCCATCAGATACAGGCTGAAAAAAGGCTCCAAGAGAATTTAACTAAACTCATTGAATTGCATGTAAGGACTTCTCTACTCCAAGGCGTACTTCAACCATATCAAGGAGGCAAAGATTTGGGAATATTTTTTCTAAGCTTTGAAAGCCTGGCTGATCAACTAGGGTAGGAGGAGAACCTTAAAAGATGTTATTTGGGACCTTTACAAAAAGGTCAACTCTAAACATCCTATCAGCTACTCAACCATGCACAAGGAACATCCTGTCGATCAAGGAAGGCTTTTTGAAAAAGGTAGGGCAAACCTGCAATTTTTATGGGCAAAACTTACGAGCCATTAGGTTGAACCCAGGAGAAACTCCTTTAGAAACGGGTGAACGAGTTAAAAACACAGTGGCCCTATGGACTTGTAATAAAACTCTAGTTGAACGGACAGAGATGATTACCTTGGACAAATTTACCGACTCCTTACCAGCTTTTTTACAAAAATAAGTCCTTCAGTTGAATTGACCTACTCTAGCGATGGCTATTGAAACGGCGCAAAACCATTCATATGCGGACAAATATTTCCACCTAGCCCACCGATGGGACTATCATAAAGATCATAAACCCGTCCATCGGCCTCAACCTCAATGAAAAGATAAACAATGAGGGTCATACAAGGTCAAGGAAGGTATACCGCAGGAGAGAGTAGAGATCAGGAAAACTGATACAATGCCTAAAGAGGAAAGTAGAAGGGAGGAAAGTAGAAGTGAGGAAGTAAAAGGAAGCAAACCACCTCCTCTGGTCTGTTTTTCCTGTAGACAAACCATACATCTAACTAAACATTGTCCAAAGAATATAAAAGATGAACCTATGGAAATAGGATGTTTGAAGGGTGAAGAGTGGGAGGAAGTCCAGGAAGAGTTAGAGACCTTTAGCATCTGTTTATGTCAAACCCCTACCGAGTTCATATATGAAACGGCTTGGGTAAATGGGAAACGATTAAGGGCCCTAATCGACTTGGGTCGTAAGGAGACCGCTATATGGGCCGATTTAGTTACAACAAAAGACCTAGAATATGCGGCACTGGTCCGAGTAACTTGTGTACATTGAGACAACAAGGTATATCCTGAAATCTCAGTACACATTGAAATCCGGGGTGATTTCTTTAAATTACCATCTGCCATCATTCAAGGGCTCCCTAAGGAAGTTATTCTGGGACAAGACTTGCCCATGTTCTCTACTCTCTTACAGGAGTCTCTACCTCCCTTCGGAGATTTCCACCACAGAGATCCTGGCAAGAGACGTGTGACTCGTAAAACTCACCCGTGCGGGATTTGGAAAACTCAGAGCCAACAAAACCCAAGACAACCCTTGAAACCCAGTTCTTAGGTTAATCTCGAGAAAGTGATAAAACCACTATACCCCTACCTAATAAAACTGATCAGTCGGAATATTATGCAGAGTTAATGAACATCTCTTATCCCTGTTCTCTGCCCTGTCTTGACCACAGAAGACCTGACCAAAGAACAGGCATAATCACATCGCATAGGGGAAGGATATGTGAGAAACCTGAAGGTGTATCCTTGGCTAAACCCCCGGGATCTGTCATTCAGGTGTCCAGCACACGGCCATCGCTATTGGATCCAGTTCCTGGGGCTGGACTAGTGAGGGAGGATCATCTGGATGGGGGATCCTCGAGGTGTTGGAGAACGGCAAGTGAGACGCAGTATCCCCCTTCCTTCAACACCTTTTCCCCATCTTCTTCCATAGGACATCCAAAATGACTGCCCCGCCTTTTCCGACATGAACACTTTTGCATGAGACACAAGAGAACGGACTAACACCAGAGTCGTTTACCTGACATGCCCCAATCCAAGGGTCAGGCAAAATCAAGTAATTGATCAGAATCACACACACCTGATGGCCCTTTCCCTTAACCACAGGGATAAAAGGTGAAGCAAGGGAGCACAGTATCTGCAAGGCAGACCACATGACGAGACAGCTACCCATGCCCCGCAGTTCAAGAGGAGGTGAAAGGCAGCAAATATCGAGAGGCTGACAAGGAGGGACACGACCTTTCCCCTTTCGACGCAAACCTGCGAAACCTCTGGCATTGCGAAACGTAAGACCGTGGACGATAGCCCACGTGTGCTGCAACAGATGTCCATGGTACATGGAGCATGCTGACACCGATAAGCGGGAGTGAGGGAAACTTTGTGGTACCGGTCTTGACAAGGAAATCCAAGCGGTTAATCACAGCCGGTGAGTCGAGGGGAGAGCCGATAAGAGCCAGTCTGTGGTGAATCAAAGACGCAAAGTGGCAAGTTGAACCAAGTTAAAAAAAAAATGTAAAAGTGTTAAAGGGGATACCAGCTGCAGAGGGAACCAGCACCATGTGGGTGCTAACTCGAGAAACTCTGGTTGATCCCTATGTGAGTGAAACTGCAAATACCATAAGGCCGTAGAAGAGAAGCCAAGGTCAAAGTGGTCATACAGGAGGTCAAGAAAATTCCCAGTACAGTCAAAAGCTTTTGAACTAAGAGCTATGGAGAAAGCAAGGGAAGCAAATCCCTCCACATGAGAAAGCAAGGGAAGTGAATCCCATGAACATTAAAAGTGAATGTGAAGTTGGCAATAGTGAACCCAGAAGAGGGATGCTGACGAGAAGTGGGCAAAGTCTAAAGTCCCAAGAAACAGTGTGTTGACAAAGGTGAACCTGGCCTAGGGATGTCCAATGGAACGGTTTAAAAAGACATTGAGATTTGTGAGTAAAGGAAAAGCCATAGAAACTTGGCCATGGGAATCCAAAAGCAAAGAGGGGCCTGCTCCCGGAAGAGGGGAATCAGGGGCGAATCCATCTCCTGGGAAATATGTAGAACAGAACTTTATGTTTGTTTGTTGTTTCCTTGGTAAATCCATCAGGCCTTCGGGAACAGGAAACCACAACCACTGAAGGCCTTGATATCGATAGGAACTGTTTTAGGATCCAAGCCCAGAAGAGGGAGATCCAGGGGGTGAAAAGCTATCACCCAACACCACGAGAAACAGGGCTCAGTCCCTAAGTAAGACCAGGAAACAAACTTTCATTTTGTTGAAGGAATTTTTGTTTTGCTATTTGAAAACGTCAGGCCCTCGAAGGCAGGAGACTTTGAAAGTAGAATAAACTTGGCCATCGAGGCTCCTGATAAACTGCAACAGAACTGTGAACTCATGCTGGGAAAGCTTGAGTGTGTGCTGTGCTCCAAGATCCCATCTTACCCCATGCTTAAAACATGGGGAAGGAAGACCCAAGCTACCACATCCTAACATATTATTTGTGAATACTTCTTTCTTTTCTTGAAAACTATCCCACACCCTTCTTGTATTAGTTGTAACGTTTGGCAACTTGTTTCTTAGTATAGGCTCTTTTTATTTGATACAACGCCACTAGGACTGCCTTGTTTTCATTTGATAGTCGACACTTGCTTCCATCTTAGATTTAGTTTTAGATTAGATGTTTTTCCAACCTGCATACAGTTTAATGAACACCCTTGAACTGTAATCATGTGTGTCTGTCTTTACTGTTGCTACCATGAGTTCCTTACACTTGCCTTATCTGCCTTATTTTGCCCCCGACTAACACCACAGCTGTAACCATAATAAGGAGTTTAAGATCTTTTCAACCAACATTTTCTTAAGGTGCGCCTGTACCACCTGCATGTACATCACGTGTAAACCTTACCATTTGTCAAGACCTCATGTAGAAATGTCAATATGTTGCCAGAAACATTCATATTACAGACCAGTCTAGGTGCTTTTCATGGGGTGACAACAGGTATCTCGAGAGGAACCTGATATTACCACTAATGCAGAAGTTTCCAACCCTCCCTCACTTGTGTCCAGTTGTCAGACAGCTTATATTCTGATCACTTCCTCTAAAAGATTGTTCTCTGTCCTTAATGAAAATAGGCTATTGGCCTCAACAACTACTTCTAGTGCACTCAACTGTAGAACCTACACAACCTTCTCCAAATCCTGGGCAGCAGAGACCTGAAAACACAATTTCAGCTAACATAACATAGAAGATAGCTGACTTAAATTAATATAGTGGAATCAATAACTTTCTTATCCACACAGCCTTAAAAAAAGGGTCCTTCTTTGGTAAAGAAGCCAAAATGGAACAAGATGGTGGTGAAGGGGCGCAGTTTCACCAAACGGAGAAGAGTCTGTTCAAGAGGCGGAATCTGGTCAAGGTGTAGAATCTGGAAGAGGTGGAGTAAGGTTGTGGAGAGAGGTCAGTGCTTAATTCGTTAAGAAAATATGTGCCAGGGTCCAAATATTTTCTAGCATATCTGGGACACATTGGGGCAGCCAACTCTCAGCCCACTGGTTCCACCATACATGGCTGTGCCCCAAAAGGGACAGAGTGTTTAGGATAAACTCTTACAGGCTATTCCGGGTGATGGATGCACTACCCATGGCAGATGAGCAATTTATAGATACCAATCGGCATAAAATAACCTAACATATAATGGTTAATATTTTGCTTTGGTTCAATAGGTGGCAAGTGGAACATGTTGACCATCTATCCCCAGAAAACCAAGTAAACATGCTTTTATCATAATTGAGAAATGTAGGAAAATTCATTCCTGAACTGCTGAATTTGCTTGTCAAAAACTGCAGCAAAATATATGAGTATAGTTGGGTGCTCATGGCAGACACTCCTCTTAGGCAGTGGCTTTTTCCCTGGCTTTGCCCCTGTGTTGGAGCTGCTGGCTGGTGACAGTCCTCTTATTGACAACCCACACTGCAGTAGCAGACCTTCACCATTGTCATGCAGGGTGACTGGAGCACCCAGCACTGTCAACTTCCAACTCATAATTATCGATGAAAACTGGCACTGTCCTGCCCATCTGGGTCACTAGGTTAAGGAATAACAAGGAACCAGCCAGGATGAAGAGAGAGCACACTGTTTTCCCTTGCTGTGTGATAACTACTGAATGAGAGTTAAAATAATAAAGTTTCCAAAAAAACACATCATAATCAGAATGAAGGCCTCATCACAAGTCTGGCAGTAACCCTTAAAAGTGGCGGTAATGGAATTAGCGCGGCCAATACGGCTCTGATGACTGTAAATTCACCTGGTGCTATTACAGCTGGCACTACTACAGCTGGCGCCGTTACAGCCGGTACTGTTACAGCCAGCCACACGAGGCTCAAACACAGCTGCATTACAAGCCAGGTGTGCCCCGATCCCCAGGGTCAGGCCCTCACATAAGACCCCCACTGACAGCCACTTGGTCAACCTGTACCACCTCAACAGGGAGACCATAACCAAGCTGATCACCACAATACCAGACCACATAGGGAGCAGGATCAACATCCGGACAGCTTTGCCCCCACTGCTAAAACTTGTGTCCTTCCTACCATTCCATGGAACTGGCTTCTTCCAGCACTCTGTGGCCATGATGCATGGCATCACAGAGCCCACATCCTGTGCAGTGCTGGCCCAGGTGCTTGAAGCCCTCCTGCGGCAAGTGCAATGCCACATCTCACTGCCTAACACCCCAGCCCAGGTCAATGCCATGAAGGCACAGTTCTATGGCATTGCCCAAATGCCAAACGTGATTGCTGACCTGGACTGTACGCATGTTACGCTTGTGCCCCCTGTGAGAAACCTGAGGGCTTTCTCACTTATGGACACCAGGGATTCTTTGGTCTGGTGGCCAGGACATTGCCATCGCCTTTGGAACCAGACCTTGGGGGTGGACCAGTGTGGGAGGATCACCTGAGCAGGGGGTCCTTAGCGACAGTTGCAGGAATGCCCTTGGTAGAGATGCAGTCTTCCCCCTTTTCTGATAAACTCATACCCGCCAATTACTCCATTGTTATAGGTTGTTATGAATCCTACCCCGTTGCCCTCTCCCCAATTCCAACAGGCACTTACATAAAAGGAAGGCATGGGTGCCGAAATATATCCCTGTTCAACATCCCCCAGTCACTATGGGACATTAGCATCTAATATCCATTCACCTACAACCACGCATCTGCCCCCTTCACCCTGAAAAACACTTACAGAAGTGTCCCTCCATCATTAGGGAAAACTACAATTCCCATACACCCGCCCCATTTCCTTCTGTCAAAACCATTGGGATGAAGAAGAAGAGGAACAGAGCTATGAAGATTTCCCATATGAACAGTTGTACCATGGATTCCTATGGACAGTCTCCATTTTGTCCCATTAACGAGGACAGGCAGAATCAGGCCTCCCTTTCCAGCCACCCACACCAAACTCCAATTACACTCCCTGTTAGTATAAAAGGTGGAGCACTGAGACACAGTTTGAGCAAGTTGGAGATGCAGTGTAGAGCAGAGGAGCTGAAGAGCAGAGGAGAGTGATAAAGAATCCTTGAGAGCCTGGAAGGGAGCTGAGGGCCAAGATGCTGATGATGTGTCGTTGAAGGGTTACAGCAGGGCCGAGGAGCTGTACCTTCCAAGAGCCAGAGAGGGCTGAAAAAAGAGAGGCAAAACTCATTAGCTGTAGCTTCCACCACATCTCTAACTAAATCAGAATCCTCCCAAATAAAAAAATGCTATTTCTGTGGGAACTGGAGCCATAACTTAAAAGATTGTCCAGTAAATAGGGAGGAAGAAATCATGGAGGGGACAGTTATAAATGTTCCTTGGGCAGAAGGCCAGGATGTTAGGGGAAGGGTATGCTACAAACCTGAGGGCTTTCTCACTTATGGACCCCACAAATTATTTGTTCAGGTGGCCAGGGCATGGCCATCGCTTTTGAAACCAGACCTTGGTGTTGGAACAATGCGGAGGATCACCTGAGCATGGGTCCTTGGGGACAGTTGGAGCAATACCCTTGGGGGAGATGTGGTATCCCGCCTTTCTGATAAACCCCTACCCGACACTTCCTCCACCTTTATAGGTTGTTATGAATCCTGTCCCATTGCCCCTTCCCCAATTTCAACAAGTACTAACATTAAAGGGAGGCGTAGGAGAAGAAATATATCCCTATCCGATATCCCCACAGTCACTATGGGGCATTATAATCTAAAACCCATTCACCTACAACCACACATCTGCCCCTTCACCCTGACAAACACTTATAGAAGTTTCCCTACATCATAAGGGAAAACTACAACTCCGATACTTCCTCCCATTGCCTTCTGTTAAGACCACTGGGACTAAGAGGAAGAGGAACAGAGCTATGAAGATTGCCCATAGGAACCAATGTACCTTGGATTCCTAGGACCCATTAACGAGGAAAGGCAGGCAGGCCTCCCTTTCCAACCACCCACAGCTGACTCCATTTAACACATCCTGTCAGTATAAAAGGTGGGCTCTGAGACACAGTTTGAGCGAGCTGGGGATGCAGTGTGGACCAGAGGAGCTGAAGAGCAGAGGAGAGTGTTTAAAGAAACCCGGAGAGTCTGGAAAGGATTAGCTGAGGGCTAAGATGCTGATCCAGTGTCGTTGAAAGAGACTGACATTGGGAAAGAGACTTTGGCAGAAGGCCCTGATACCTGTGTTTTGGACTGTTACCTTGTGGCCAAGAATCCAGAGTGTGTGCGAACCTCGCAGGTGCTCCCTTGCCCCGTGCTGAAAACGTGGAGAAGGGAAGCCAACTGCTCAACCGTCCTGAGATATTATTTCTTGAACACTTTTCTTATTTACACACACAATTATCCCACACCCTTTTGTATTGAGATGTAAGGATTAGCAATAGGTTTATTAGTAAAGGCCCTTTTGTTTGACAGAGACTTGACTAGGACTGCGTTATTATTATTGATGGTCGTAGCTTGCTTCCATCCTTAAATTTAGATTCAGATAGGCGTTCAACCAACCCATTTGAAGTTCAATAAAAGCCCTTGAACTGTGATCACCTGTGTCTGTCTTCACTGTTTGATACTATGCCTTCCTTACACCCTCTAGGCCCATGAAGCAGTGTACCGAAATCGCAAGCACTACCACTCCCTGAATATGCAGGTCACTTCCGACATCAACCTCATCATCACCCACTGCTGTGCGTGCTACCCTGGTTCCACCCACAATGCCGTGGTCCTACAGGACAGCACACTGCCAGGATACAAAGAGAGGTACAGAGGACAACAGACCTTGATAGTGGGTGAGTAGAAAAGCTAGCACACATGCACTGCGGGTGACATGCCCAAATAGGCGGGGGGTGCGTATGCCCGCACAAAAGATGACGAAATCCACATTTGACCACCACCCGCACCAACATCACAGTACACACCAGGGAGCATGCACATGTCGGACTTACCTGTATGGAGAAGCAGTAGTACACACACAGTATCAACCAAATACACCAGCATGACTACAGGTACCACAATGCAACATGCACCCACCAAAGCAATGCAGACAATTTGCCAAATTGCCACACAGAACAGCATCCCTGGCACTGCCATTTCCACCAGATGCCCCAGCCAGGGCGAGGGTCCGTGGGGAACCCAGTCAATAAACAGGACAATGACACAATCAGGAATGTCCTCGCATTGATGAATTTTAAGGGTTTTCATGGAATCAAGTGCCTTATCTACCTCCCTCCACCCTCCTACTACCAACACCCCATCACACTATCTCCCCTCCCCCTCCCACCACAACACCTCAGCATGGCCACTCATGGCGAAAAAAAGTGTCCTAGATTCTTTCACAACCATGGCCTCCCCCTAACCCTTCTCCCCCTTAACCGCCCCTGGTGATTTTGGGCGCCTCTGTGGGTGTGGATGGGGTGGAGCCTGTCCCCATGTTTTGCTGCCGTTGCACCTCCATTGTCTGACGGAGGGCCTTGGCCAGTGTAGAGACACCTTCTGTCATTTCCCTGACATGTTGAGTGTACAGTGTAAGGGCGGACGTGTTGTCTGTCGTCTCAGCCCTGTTCCGCGCCATGGCATGCACAACCCTGCAGTTAGCCCACCTATCCTTCCATAAGGCACTCAAAACAAAGCTCTTCAACTAGCCCTCTCTACCCTATTGTGCCCATGCAGACATCTGCTCAAGGAAGGTCTTGAGTTATAGCTGGCTCCCTTGTAACCATGGAGCCTCTGCAACTTCCTTTTTTCTTGTTAACAATATCATGTCTAACCACTGTCTGGTATCAGGTTCACTGTGAGCACGAACCTCAGACAGTAGGTCTTGCGGTTTCACGTAACCAAGTAAGCCTTGTTGTCTATCATCTAACTAAGTAAGCCTCTTTGTAACAGCGCCACGATGCCCCAGGGCCGCTTTGTGTGCTTTATCAATGAAAAAAACATGAAAAATAAATGGTGTCCCTGATGGCCTGCAGATCTGTTGTATGTTTGTAGCCAATCTCCTCCATCTCCTGCTATATGTGCTCCATGTCCTTGAACCTCTGTAACATCATGCTGCATGTTAAAGTGTGTTGTGTGGGTGAGGGTGGCCTGTGGTGTGGGCATTGCCTTGACCCTGGACATTCACCTTGGTGTGGCCTGTGTGGGCCTTTGCAGGGTGGTGGTGGCAGACCTTGAGGGCCTGTTAGCAGCGCTCTCTGATGGGCCTGTATCCTCTTCCTCCTCCTCCTCCTCTGATGCCTCCGACGATGTGTGTGTCTTTAGGGAACATAGGAAATGTTGTCAAGTATGGTTCCCCCACGTGTGTTGGCAGGCAGGGCACAATTGCTATGGTACAGAGTGTGACTCCACACATATGGGAAAATGGGCACAGTTGGTCATGGAAAGATGCATGTGGGCTCAGCGCCATGGGGTTTCTTGTAACGATGGGTGTGTGACCCATGGCCTGTTGGTCTTTGGCCTGTGTGTGGGTAGGTCAGGGGGTCCATGCTGGGGCATCTTACCTCTGGCATGCATGCTTGTGGTCCTTCATGCACCCACATCCCCACCCCGTTGGCACTCACATGGTAGGGGGCGGGTGGTTGGCTCAGTCCATGGCACTGTAATGGCTCTATGTGGCACTGCTGTGCAGCCAGCAGGTCTGCTCTGTGGTTTACAGTGATGGGCAGGCTGGTTACTTGTCGTGTGTGGGACGTGTACTTCCCTGTGGCTTGTTTGCCATGATGACGTAGGGTAGGCCTACTGGACCCGCAACATGATGTTGTGACTGCTGCACAGTGTTGTGGTCGATCACGTACCTCAATACAACCCGTACAGGGTGCGCCAATAGGGGTGTGGTGCTCATGGCATTAGTTTGGCTCATTTGCATGCCCTTCCCGCTGCTGTGATGCTCAGTAGTGCCTTTGGTGACCTGCCCCACGGCTGATGTGAAGGGTGGCTGATGTGCCACCCCGTGTCACTCTGCCCTGTTGGCATGCCCAGCTTCTGGGTCTGCTGACTTGTGTCCCTGTCCACTGGGGCATCTCATGCTGGGCTGTCATTTGTGCATGCATTTGTGTTGGAGGGTTTGACTTACCTCCTGTTCTGGCTGCTGGCACCCGCCTCTGCACGGCAGACTCCCTCTATTCCTTTGAGGTCTAGCACCGTGCTGCATTTCTCCTCCCAGGCAATGAGGACCAGTGGCTCTACAGTGCCTTCTCCAGTTGCACTGGGTAGGAACAGAGTAGGTAATCATTTTACTTATGCTATGTTTATTTTCTCCAACTGGACAACCACAAACAAGTTCCGCCAGACAAAAAGGGCCGACACGTGTTTCACATAACTCCCAACTTTACTTTAGTGAGGCTAGGGAGCTTCTTCATGGCTTTAACAATCGTGCATGTCCAACGGCATTTATATCATGTTGCATGTCCTCTTTAAGTATGGTGACAACAAATGCTAGTTAATTGCAATTGGCTGAGTATAGATCACTAAGTTGAATAGGTCTGGGGCGCCATATTGAAAAACATGGCTACCCCTAATTTTCAGCTACCGTTGTTAGCGGTTGCGAAAAATCATGGTAGGCGATCTAAACCACTGCCACCAGCCATTTAAAATAGGAAAAGGTAACATTTTACTGTTACATGAGTGTTTTGACTCAGGGCAAGCTAGGCAACCCCTCCACCACTCTATAGTAAGATAGGGTGTGCTGGGTCAGTAAATTTAAAGAGACGAGTGATGTCAATTCAACTTTACATGCCCTGGGAAACAGTAGTCAGTCCCAGGGAAGGTATTTAAACCTAGGGGAGTCTGAGAGACACCCCTCTGCCACTGCACTGAAGGTGCTGTGTGACACACAGAAAAAAGATGATGCCATTGGAGTTGTTTTAAAACTCCATAACCAAAGAACACAAAAGTAAAACACACATCAAAATACATGAACGAGTGGGAAAAAAAGGCTCACACTCTTTTCAGGTAAAACATTAAATCCTAAAAATCCAGCAAAGTTGCTGGCGGTCTCAAAAGGTAAGGGACATTATCACATTTGGAGAATTCTCCCTAACACCGATCCAGCTGGGTTATCCTCACCAAGCCGGTCCAGGACCACCAGTAGAGGCCGTGCATCTCGTGGTCCCGTCTCAGAACATTCAGATTTCACATTGAGCCCCCAACCCCTCCCACCCCCCCAAATCACAAAGGTTACTAAATCACTCCATTGTTTCAGAGTGGGCATACCCCACTTGAAGATACCTCACCATGGATGTCCGGATAAGATGTGTGGGACGGACCCCTCAGCCCATCAGCTGTGTGCCCTCTTAGCAGCATTTCAAATCATTGCAGGGACCAGCCGCTGGTCCATGGTCTACTGTAAGCACAGTGGTTGATCCACTCTAATGTCTTCCAGTTAGGCAACTCAGGCTCCACATCGGATCTTGTAGACCCGGTCTGGTAACGTAGCACATAGCACCCAATGATGGGTATGTCTATCGTATTGTGAGTTATCACTAGGCCATATTGTCACAGTCGAAGAAGCATCCATTCTACAGTCTTTACTCGCCCCCATGTTCCTCAAAGATTGGCACTCGGTGAAGCGTTCATCCTTCTCTATTTCCTGGACCCTGGGATTCACCAATGTTTCGGACCCTAAATGCGCCATTGCCTGTCATCTTCCCATCCTTCTCCCTGAATTGGCTCAGCTTCTTGGTCGCCCAACAAGTCTGCTATGCAAGCATGTATATCCTTCTCTGATCTCAGCCGAATCATATTCCCCTCCCACTCAAATGTGAGGGAGAATGGGTAGTCCCATCGATAATGGACACCCTTTTCTTTGAGCCCTTTGGTGAGAGGCATACACATTCTCCACATGGCTAGGGTCAATGATGATAGATCCTGAAAAATCATCCCCCTTGCCATGTCCAAAAGGATCTGGTGGCATCGTTTGGCTTTCAAAAGGATTCTGGCTTTGTCGGAGTAGTTGTTAAAGCGAGTGAGGACTGTTCTCGGCCCACCTGCGTCTCTCCCAGCTCTATGTATGCGATCGATCTTTGGTTCATCGACTGAATCGTCTTCAAATAGGACTTTCATGATTGCATGCAGTGTTTTTTTCAGGTCCTGATCGGATTTCCCTTCCCGATCCGGGATCCCAAAGATCTGCAGGTTGTTCCGTCGTTCGCGATTCTCCAAGTCGTCCAGTTTCAGACAGAACTCCTCCTTTCTAGTTTCTATCCCTGCGATCCTTTGATCCATTTGGGACTCCAGAGTACTGAGGGAGGTTTGATTATGTTCAACCCCTTCTAACGTCTCTACAATTTTTTTGAATCTCTGTGTTATCTTGTCGACCTTCCCACCAATGTCCACCCTCATGCTTTTCATTTCACTGAGCAAGGCTTCGACATCGGCCTTAGTCACTGCCGCCTCCACCCCTGATGTCGCCATTGCCGACTCCAGATGTAGGCCTGGGTCGGGGCGGTGTGGATTGAACCGATATGTGCCAACTTCTGGTGTATGTCCATGTATTTGTCACATCGTACTTGGCGGGTGGAATGTGTTCTGGTTCCTTGGGTTCGTTACTGCACTAGCCGTGTTCATCCTGTGCACAATCGCCTAACAAGGACAGAATTTCTCTGGTGGTATTGCACCACCAATACGTGCGAGTGACATGTCGAGAACTTGGAGGACCAAATGCAGAGTCTCACTGGTGGGTAAAGCAGGCATTCCCCTGGAGTCGGTTCAATAGGCAGCTCGTGGTGTTCAGTAAGGGCCGTTTCCTGCCATTTCATGAACAGCGGGTGCATGCGGAGGAGGGCACATGCCCCGTTGCTGGGGGCCCAACCCTCCAGTTATCTCTAGTGGTTTGTTTCAATATGCCCCTGCATTGTTCACGTGGAGCTTCTATGACCCCCGACACTTCCTTGGGGTTTGCACTTGTTGTTATCATGTGGGGTCTTCACAGGCTCCGATCCACTATATACGGGCGGGTGAATGCACCCTGTGAGGTGACTACAGACAACTTATTCCACTATGGCATGGATCACTCTGCCGGAGCAGGGGTTCAGGTTTTGTACCTGCATGGGGCAATGTTAATATTGTTGTCCTTCCGGTCAAATAAGGAACCACATCACGTACCTCCATCCTCTTTGCTTTGTTCATGTGTTGTATTGTTGGGTCCGCCGTGGCGACTTTATGAGGTCACACAGATTGCACAAGACTGGGCGTGTAGATATCACCTCGACTGTGGGGGCAATTCAGAGTCGGAAGGCCCCAGAATGATTCCAAGAGTGTGCGCCAGCACAAGTTGGGTCCCTATGTCTGATGATCTCTTATTAGGGCCCTCTTGTCTCCTGTCGTTTGTATGAAGGGCACCTAGCGGTGGCTACAGAAAGTGCGCTTCTGTATGGTACTGGGCTCTCCCCACATGTGTCTGTTCTCAAGGGGGGAGCGTGTTCAATGTCGCACTTTTATACAGCGGGATCCGTCCTCATGGGCGAGCTTGTTCTGTGTCCCGCTTTCATTCTATAGGGACCATTGGGCCTCCTATGCTTCTCTTGTTGCTCGTATTAAATGTAGCTAGAGGGTCTGGAGAGGATCAGAGCGTGTCTTCGTTATCTGCTGCAGCGCCCCTGGTCCACCACGTGATGTGGGGTGTTTGTGGTGTCACACCCCGCACCTTGCCGGTGGTAAGCCTTATGGGCCGCGCAAGTTCTTGGGAGGGGAAACTGTGGGCGGGCCGTCATGGCCTCCAGGTCCCGGTGTCTATGGTCGTGGGCTCCTACCTGCCCGGCTCCACGGTGCCTCTTCCTTATGCTGGGGCGAGTCCGGGACTGTACTCCTCGGGAAGCATTGAACTTGTAATATAATAGTGAGGGCGGGCTCGTTGCGCAGGGATGGCTAATCCTCCTGGAAGACCCATAGTGGCTGGGGTGAACAGTGTATTGCAGCAAATCGGAAAATACATTGATTACTTTTTACAACCCCTCATCCAGAAGACTACAAAGTACATTAAGGACACAACCCATTTCCTGGAATTACTAGCAACAGTACCACATTCATCGTCACATATTCTGTTTACTGTCGACGTAAAGAATTTATATACGTCTATTCCTCATGACCTAGGAATTGAAGCAATAGAATGGTTACTTTTAAACACAGGGGAGATCGAAGCTAACAAAGAATTCATCATTATTCTATTACGATTTATTTCAACAAATTCATACTTTAAATATAGGAACCAATTCTACATGCAAATAACAGGAACTGCTATGGGAGCCACGATGGCTCCCACATATCATATGCCAACACATTTATGCACAAATTTGAGTCAGACCATATACTAAGTCAGCAAAGATGGAAGGCACATGTGGCTATTTGGGTTCGTTTCATAGATGACATATTTGGAATTTGGACAGGTACTGAGACAGATCTATTGGAATTTTTCGCATACCTCAACACAATTAGTGAAAAAATTCAGTTCACCTATGAGTTCTCTAAAAAAAGCATTCATTTCCTTGACGTGAATATGGAGTGCATGGAACATGAATACAAAACTAATATATACACAAAGACAACGGATCGCAATAATCTGCTACATAGACTGAGTTTCCATGAACCTAGCTTGATCAGGAACTTACCGTACAGTCAGATGCTTAGAGTGAAGCGCATTATCAGTGATCCGAGAGACTATGATAAAGAACTTCACGAAATGGGCGAAAAGTTCTTGAAACGTGGATACAAGGAGGAGGAAATTAGAAAAGCCAAACACAAGGTAGAGCAAAAAAACAGGAATGAATTACTTACAGCTGCAAGGAAAGCGAAAACAGAACCATCATTGGTATTCGTCACACGGTTTTCAACACAAAGTGGCCGCATCAAATCAATTATTAAAAAACATTGGCAAGTATTATCTTGCGATCAGAAGACCGAGGATCTTTTCAAAGAACCACCTATATTTGCTTACCAACGAAGCAGGAACTTTTGTGACAGTTTGGTACAGACAAGACAACGCAAGAAACAACCTGAGACAAAACGTGTTGGAACCTTTCCGTGTCTACAATGTAGTAACTGTAGCTATGTGCAAAAAGGATCAACTATCAACCATCCACATACAGGAAGAAAAACCATGCTGAAATCATTTGCAACTTGTGACACCCCTAACATTATTTACGGTATTAAGTGTCCCTGTGGACAGTTTTATGTGGGACAGTCTCAAAGAAAAGCGAAACTTCGATGGAACAAGCATCGCTCGTGTATACGGAACAAGAATCTAAACTCTGCGGTCGCAAGACACTGGATCAAAGAGAGACATAACTTGACACAGATTTGATTCATGGTGCTGGAGGTTGTCTGGAGTAATGATCCTGATGAAAACATACAAAACAAATTAGACAAAAGGGAATGTTATTGGATTGAAACGCTGGGGTGTCTCACCCAGAGAGGAATGAATGAAGAGATAAACTGGGCATGTTTCTTATAAACATGCTAGTGTTTATGTAAAAGGATGGGGAGGGGAACACCAACATGGACATATCTATTGTGGCTAAATAACAGTTGTGGATACATAAAAAGAAAAGTGGTGCAAGGATGAGACCTAGGCATTTTAGGTCCGACAACCAGATCCAGACAGATGGTTGCTACACACAATGCAATATACATGCCTGATAGAACATGCACAAGCTATCATCATTACTGTAAACTACACATACAGAGTAACGTACATAACATTTTTGGGCGCAAGCATTACGGATAGTGCAGAATATCAGTCATCATTTAACTTCACCTGTTTACGTGATTTTGTATGTACGAATTAATATTCAGTTTATGCTTAGTGTAACACACTCTTAACGAACATGTAGACAGAAGTTAGAATATAACTTAGTATATCTGAGGCTTACGTAATGACATCGGTTAATAAGTAATCGTATGGGAAACATAAGCATATATGCAGCGGTATAATTGAATGTAATTACCCCCAACATCCCGTCTCCCCGTCTCCATGGGGACACGGGACCCAAGGCGTCGCCACACAGGCCATCAGCCAGGCGCGAGCATACGCTCAATGGGGCAGTTACATTTATTTTTGTTTAATAGCATCACCGAGTCACTATAAGTCTCCATTGGAACCTGCACGCAGCAATCGTTATTTGAAATACCTGACAGCAGTGCAGTATGCGCCAGCACTTTTTCTGTATATTTATCGTCCGGCTTCCTGGTTTCCATGGAAACACGGGACGCGTGACGACGTAGTACTGAATAGTGGTCAGGTGACCACGCACAACGTACGTGGTTACCTCAGCAACCACTTAGAAGCCATTTTTCACCTTTTTTGCTTGGAACGCGGCTCCCCGTGGACCAACGTATATGCAACACAGGCAGAGCGCGAGTGAAGCGTTAGACAGAAGCTCATCCAGACTTTTAAACAACACTACGGGTGAGTCTGTGCCCCACATTTAAGAAGAATTAGGAATAACATTTGTATACATATAGAACAATGATTACAGTATACATCATTGTTAGTATTACTTTTCTTTAAATGTGGAATACAGATGGCTGGCTGGAGTGCTGTACGTAAGAAGTTGTTCTTTAAAGAAGGGTGCTAGACACCACAGGAAAATGATTAAGGTAATTTTGAAAACATGATAGTTATGTATGGGATTTATTTTGGATTTAGAAATGAATGTGCGCAAACATGTACCTACTTTTACCTAACAAGGGCTCTATGTTGTTGTTGTTTTCTTCCCCCCCACCATCTAATCTTCCATCTTTAACGAATTACCTTTACTGGGTATGTATGTTTTTCAATTATTCATTTTATGCATTTGTTGATTTGTGTACTCAACTATGGTGAACTATGTTAATATTGGTTATTTACTCTCAAACTATTGATTGGAATTATAATCTTGTTTGGATTTGGAATTTTCACATGATGTGGATTGAAACATTTTCATTTATTCTCGTATTATAAATATGTAAGAATTTACAATAAGTGGTATGGTTAACGCCCTGAAGAAGGAGATACGCTCCGAAATGCATTGGCATTAAAACAACCGTACACAAAATGAAACAAGTCTGCTTCTTATTTAGCAAAACACCCAGCTGTTGATGCTCCTCAGATTCAGGATTATACTCTTGAAAGTTTTCTAAAGTGGCTCTAAATACGATTTTAGATATCCATGAGCGATGAACTCTACGTTTATTAAACATTAAAACAAACACAATCTGAACAGTGAGCTCCAGAAGAGCTCCAACGGAGAGCGCCGGACTTAGCTGGATGTTTTCATCCAACTTTTTCTCATAAAGCCCCAGTGTGCTAGGCCCACCAAACGTTCTAAATTAACTTTGAATGTGTGTCAGAGCACACCATGTCAGCCCATCTCACCAAACGACTTGTTTAGCTCTCACGATCGTGACTGCGAAAGGTCGAGCAGTATGGTCTCCGTAGGTTTGGGCGGGTGCAGCAAATCTCACTCCTATGGTCTGCCTCCAGATTCAAGTAGAGACCTACGTGTAGCACCACCGCGTGTTGTCTCTGCATTGGGTTATCCTCCGTGCTACTTTGCCTCAGGAAGCGCGGTAGGAAGGCACAGGCCTCTGCAGGGGTCCACGGTGGCTGGAGAGACCAGCCAGCTCACCTTCGGTGCCAGCTCTGGTTGTGGCGCTCCGGCTGCACCCGCCCCCATCGCGCCTCTCCACTTGCAATCCAAGGGGGACACTTGTGCCGTTCCTCAGAGCTGGCATGCCCTCTGGGATGGCAGCTCCAGCCCAGCAACTTCTTTGGGGGTATCTTTTGCCTCTGCTAGCCTTCTACCATGCCATTCCATGCAGCGCCCTCTTCTGCGCTCCCAGGCACAGGCTCACTTTCGCTTTCGGAAACTGGGTCAGGCCGCAGCAGGAGCGCAGCTCATTGCAACGAGTTTCTCTCAAAACCTTCACCGATTTTCATCAGACTTTCGCTCCCAGGGAGGGGGGTATGTTCCCATATCAATCTTGCTGTATTTTTCCAGGATGGGGCGTCCACAAGTGGGGGCCCAGGACAATTGTAGGACTGTGGGACGCGGAGCTCACACAGAGGTTGGACTCATCCGTGCACCCCCTGGTGGCCAGTACCGGAAAGGAGTGCAGACCTATTCTCACCAAATAAACATCAACAAAATATTTGTAAAAGAATTTTGAATTAGCGCAGGGAGATCTACTCCTAAGGAACCTATCTTCTGTCATTATCACCAGAGTATGGATTATTCATTTTTCACCAATCAACATCGTAGTTCCACAATTGATAAGGGAATATTGGTAGGATGCGGGAATGTGGATTTTTTTACTGAGACACTACTTATTTAACAGAAAAGCGAGGATGGACAATGACATGGGAAGGGGGAACATCCTTCCGACAGCCCCGGCGAATGATTCAACTGATTTTATGTCGATACTAGACTTTAAATTGAGACGGCCGGAGCTTTCACTGCTATGATATACATAATTTCTTACATGTTCTCTATGTTGTATGTTGTTGTCTTTGTCTTCTCTTTAAACCTATATTGTAAATAACAAAATGTCCATTCAACAACGTATAGCCAACTAATTCATTGCAGCCACAGTCCCTATATATCATATCGCAGTGGTGTGTAGCCAGTGGGATTTTAGGGATGGAGCAGGCACTCAATTGCCATCATGTATAATCATGTGTGGCTCACCTTTTACTGCAAAGAGGTCCAGTATGGTGCGAGGCGGTCGTCCTTATGGATTATCACCCCCATCCTACCTTCATTAGTCTGCATTTGCATATTTTCTAGTAGAATGTGAATGGTTCAAGTCGACCAGTGAAGCATTCAAAGTTGTTGGTACGGTGCGAGAGGAGCCGGCATCATGTTCCCCTAGGAAACACATATCCTGGAGGTGAATAAGGAATGCATTCTAAATAACAAATGAAACAATTTCTTCTTAATCATGCGCTCCTACAATTTTTCTCCATTGAAATGTTCACTAAGCAACTGGCATGATAGTTATATACAGTGGGGGGAGGTATGTCATAGGAGAAGTCATAATACCAAAGACCCCTACAATCCTGAGTTATGTTATGAATGCTAATGGGAACACACATGTCTTTTTGGAGGCATTATTAGGGGCACTTACATGTGAATATGCTTATAAAATGAAGGGACTTTAATATGGTTCAGGACAACAAAATGGATTGCTTTCCCATAGTAAGTACTCAGGACATAGCGCAGTTGCACTGCTCTACTTTAAACATGTGCTCAACCTGAAAGACATGGTAATTGCTCCACCCTAACGATAGACACTATGAGGGTCATTATGAGGTTGGAGGTAATGGAAAAACGATGCCGGTAAAAGATTACCGGCATCGCATACCGCTCCGGGCTATTCCGACCCAAGAACCAAGTATTAGAGGAGTCGCTAATAGCGGCATGGGCGCAGGCACGTGGCCCTTCAGGCCAGCAATACAGGGATGCCGCTAACAGGAGGACATCACAAGTCAGGCGGACATGCAAAGACTGGCATCATGGAGGCGCTAATACGGGATACCGGCATGCCGGCAATACCGGCATCGTGAAGCACCCGTAAACTGCTATGTGCAGTGTTCCAAACTACCACAGTGCACACAATCAGCACAAGTGGAGGCAATGGAGTCTGGGCCAGCACAAAAGGAGCACACCCACACACCACACCCCCGTCCCACACCAAAATGATACCACTAGTAGTAGCAATACTGGGGCTGGAGGACATGCTTGAATTGCTACACCAGCAACAACAACAACAACAGCAGGCACTACAGAGGAGACGCAGGAGGAGAAGGAGGGTGAGACAGGTCCAGCATGCCCCACCAGTGCAGCCATTGGTACCACGCAGGCAGCCCCCAATCCTTCGCATCAGAGCCAGTCCATTCAACCTAACCCCTGAGCAGATCCACACCGTGTACCGTCTGGACCGGGACACCATCACCACCATTGTGGACATGCTGCACAACGACATTGTCAGCCTCATTGAAATACGCACCGCCATCCCCCCTCTACTGAAGGTAGTGTCGGTGCTCCGCTTACTTGCCACAGGCACCTACCAGCACACAGATGGGCACATGTATGGCAAATCACAACCCATATTTTCTCACATGCTGAACTAAGTGCTGGTTGCCCTCCTGAAGAACACAAGGGACTACATATCCCTACCACGGACTCCCCAGGAGATTTTTGATACAAAAGTTGGCTTCCATGCACTGGCAGGCATGCCGAATTGTATTGGTGCCCTCGACTGCACCCACGTGGTGTTGGTGGTCCCGCATGCCATGGAGGTGGCGTACCGCAATCACAAGCAATACCACTCCATCAATGTGTAGATGGTATGTGACGCCAGCAAGTTCATCACACATTGTTGTGCCCGATATCCCGGATCAACTCATGACTCAATGGTCCTGCGGAACTCCACTCTATCACGCTACATGGAGCAATATGCAGAACAATGTGCCTGGCTGCTTGCTAAATTGCATGACAGGCACATGGCAGTGAAATGGGGTGATAGATGCACACACCACCATGGTGTCATTGTTGATGTGACAGCACAATGTGCCCATCCCAAAACACTGTGCCCCAAAGCATCCTGAACTGAACATGACAGCCAAATCCCATAGCAATGACGTAAGCTGCACACCTATCACAACATGCCAAACTTAAAACCATCCCACATCCCACAACACATGCACCACCCATCATCGTACTTCAACCTCTGTAACACAATCCAGCAACAGGCTGTGCATATACACTATGTAAATGTCTGCAGCAAATCATCACACAGGACAAGCATCCATGGGAGTGCACTGAACAAAACCACCAAGGGAATCCACTGCTTGTCACAGGGCCACCACCACCACAGAAATGCAGCATGTCATCATATTAATAATCAGCGCTGAATGGCAAATAATGCAGAGAGTACTACACCAATGCTGCCAGTCAGAAAATCATACAGAACACTACACATTACATATGCAACACAAACACAGCGGTATGCGTCCACAATGCATGAGCAACATCAAGGCAGTGTCCACCATGTATCATCTTGAAGATTCAACCCACACCATAAATCCATGACACATAACGCATTGAGGGCCTGAGAAATGTGTGCATGCAACCAGGGACATGTGCATGTGACCATCAATTATCAGCAGGCATGTGTGACAAATACAGCTGTCCATCACAAATCGACTAACATGTACCTTTAATTTCCTCTCATGCAATTGATAGTGGCTAACCCTTGAAGCCGTGGCTCCTAACCCCTGTCCGAAACCCACAGAACAGGCACGAGGAGGACTACAATCGTTCTCATACCCGTACCCGTGTGGTAATCGAGCAAACCTTTGGCCTGTTGAAGGCATGGTTTCACTGCCTTAGCCGGTCGGGTGGGGCACTCCTCTACAGCCATGAGAAGGTGGCCAAGATCATCATGGCATGTGTCATGCTGCACAACATGTATATCTGACAGAACTTGTCCCTGCGCCCTGACATTGAACTGCAACCACCTGGTGATGATGAAGGGGATGAAGAAGATGTGGGGGCATATCATTGCAGTGCCGATGCACAGGAGGGACGTGCTGTGCATCAGTCAGTGATTGCACAATATTTCTAACACAAATGGGTGCAGAGGGTCACATGAATGTGGGACAGAGGGCACTGTGTGTGGGATTACATGTACACTATGCACTGTATATCAATAAATGACACATGAAATAAGGAATGTCCACTCAAGATTTTATTTTACACAACAGGTGTATTAAATTGTTCAATGGAGTTAAGTGCTCAAACCCCCCACCTCTCACACCCTCTTCCCCTTCCCCCTCCCCCCACAACTCCCCCACACACCCTCTCCCCCCTCCGCCTCCTCCACAACTCCCCCACACACCCTCTCCCCCCTCCGCCTCCCCCCAGAACTCCCCACACACCCTCTGCCCCCTCACACTCCCCCCACAACTCCTCCACACATGGTGTCCAAGCAAATGCTTCATGTGTCAGCATCTATTGCCTTAATGAGGCTGCCCCATCTACATCCTTCCACTTCCTGCACCTGGTGGCGGCATGTCCGATATGCGCAAGGTGCGCGCTGACCTGCGTAGGGGGCTGGTTTCTTTTGAGCTGGATGAGGAAGGGGTGGCTACTTGCTCCAGTCTGGGGGCCAGATGCTCAGACTCCAAGGAATCTGCTATGCGGGAGAGGACCTGCCTCAGTGCAGACACCTCCTCGCATATTCTTGTGGTGCTTGCCTCAATGGCCTGCCTCAGGGAAGCAGTGTTGTCGTTCCCCTCCTGCATTGCCTGACCACCGTCTGCAACAAACTGCCTCCATAGGGCAGTGAGCTCCTCCTGGCGCTGCACTTCATGTCCTATCTGCTGCACGCCTGCCTGCACACCAGTGAAGGTGGAGGGTGCATGTGTGACATCACCACAACCATGTGGCTCCTCTGTGGGACTCATGCTCCCTTGTACGTCCTCCCTTCCAGACTGCTCTGATGTGGTTTCATGGTCGGAGTACACAGGTGTGACCTGGAGGGATGGTGCGGGACTGGGTGTTGCAGGGAGGTCCGAAGAGTCGTCCTCGATAGGAACACACACCTGCACCTGCGCATCATCGTCTGTCTAGGGTGCCGTAGCTGCCACCTCCCCAACAGAGCTGTTCTCTGCTGAATGTGTCCCATCGCCCACTGTCTCCTGTGCAGGTGACACAGGTGTTGTGGGGACTGTGGCAATGGGCCTTAGCGGCACCAGTGCCGTGGCATCCTGTGCTGTTGGCAACTTCATTGCCTGTCGTGGTTTGTTGGGGCTTTCGATGTGGAAGGCTTGTTGCCTTCTTCCCTGGCCCTCTTCCTGGGAGTTGTTGCCTGTGGGGGTGTGTCCCGGGCCTCGCTGTCAGGATCGAGCCTGTGGGGAACCAAGAGAGGGACGGCATGAGTGATGGTTTGACAAGCATCATGCTTAAATTGGTATTATTGCTCTACTACACATTAGAGGGGATTAGGCATTGGAGTTTTGGTGATCGCGTTGCTTGCTATATGGGTGGAGTATGCAGGCATCCGTCAGGGTCACTCATGTTGGAGCTGGCGTATGCTACGTGACATGCATTTCTGTTGTGGACTGCGTGCAGTGTGACTTATGCCATTTTCATATTTGTGTGGTGTGTGTCAGGTATGGCATTGCCATTCTGCATGCATGTGCATGTGTCAATGCTGTGGACGGCATCTAGGCAGGGATGTGTCAAATGTGTATGTATTGGGCCATGCATTGCCTCTTTGGACGGGAAAATTGGTGGACTATCATCATACTTTGCATTACAATGTTTTCTTAGGACACTCACCTCCATCCGATGATGAGGTGCACCACGTTCCATCTCGCCGACTCCTTCTATGGCTTTGATGCCAATTATAGTAGCGCAGATCTCCTCCCACCGGCTCAGCTTTATGGGTGAGCTAGGACTACCGCCAGTAGCCTATGCCTGGCTTCGGTTTGCGGACAGGATTTTCCTGACTCTCAGGCGCAGGTCATCCCATAGCTTGCGGACATACTTGATCGTGAGAGGGGTGTTGTCTACGGCACTGACTTTTTGGGCAACAAGTTGCCAGATCCCTTTCTTTTTTATCTGTGCCTCCCTCTTGAGGCTGTTTACAAAATCAACCTCTACATTGTCTGCCAGTTTCTCTGCCAGCATAGTAAGTTCATCCTCATTGAAGCGCTCTTTGCGATGCCGGGAAGCACCTTTCTTTACTGCCTTGGGCATGATGCTGGTGCTGTAGGTTGATTTCTGTACTCAGAAAAAGGATCCAGATCCTGTGTGGTGAGAATGGCAATGGATTGTGTTTTTCAAGATGACCGCCGTTCTCTTTCCCGTTCCTGAGCGATGACGCTACTTCCGGTTCCGCTTATTTACGGTGCCCGCTAATGCCGTATCCATTGTTGCCGGGTGTGCTGTCTGCGGTTTCCATGATGCCGCCAAGGGCCATTTTTGGGACTTTAGCGGCATGTCGGTAATGTCGTTACCGGCATGGCGCAAAGCTCGTGCATGCAAACTCGTAATTGTCCTCTATTACTGGGCTCTTTACTGCATGGACACAGTATTTACTCCATGCCGGTAAGGACTGTTACTTACCTCCAACCTCGTAATGACCCCTTATGTATTTTTTCTACCCCATAAAAGCCCCAAGATGATCTTGACTCATTCATGAATTACACATCGAGTAAGATAGACATCTCCGACACCACAGCAATATCTACAGAGCTGAATCTTTCAGCAGGAGGGGGAACAAACTTGTTGGAAACTAAATGTAGTCTTATTGTAAAATCATACATTTCCATGACTCTTCGAGAGAGGGAACATAAGACTTAAAAGTACATTGGGTAATTTCAGAAAAACGTTAAATGGAATCAAAGCGTATCATACCTGAGGGCTAGTGGAGGATTGGGGGTTCAGCCTGTCTTTTTAGAGGAGAAAGGTGCCCACCTGCACACGTTCTGGTCCTGTGCTACACTAAGGAAATGATATGATATGATATGGCATTTATAACACGCCTATACACAAGTGTTTCAAGTAACATTTGGACTGAAGTCTTACCCTGCATTGAACTAGTCTCCCCATGTAAGCTGTCTGACGATCATCTTATACACTCATGCTAGCTTCTATCCTCGCTGCGGGGCCACATCGCCCCCTCTTTTGGTACTATAAATCACTGATCATTCCTGAATAAAATCCATTTTGAAATATTGCTAATCAAATGGGTGTCCTCCGGTGGATCCAGGACTTATAACTGCTATCAGAAAGAGAAAAAGTTTCCTTCTTTAAGAGATCCCTGCAAGACAAATGGGATGCCATAAAATATCTCCATTTCATGAATTGTACCCATCAACATGTCTTGTCCCCACCCTGGTGCTCTTGTGTCACCTGCACGGCTTGTCGCCATGTGTCAGAATATCTGCCTACACTTGTTTGTCTCGCCAATCAAATTAGAACATTGCAGAGTAGCACTGTTGGGTCATGCTATTTTTGTGACAACCTGTTTAGTGGTTCTTGCCTTATGTGAAGTATGACTGGCTGAGTGGCTGTGTACTGCTTGGAGTTGTAAATCTTGACAGTGCCACTTCCTTATGTAGCTGTCAGAGGCGAGTGCTGTCAGAAGCCGCACCTAAACCGGTCTGCTCTCAGGATAGCTGAGTCATGCTGGGCCTGGTAGCTCACACAAGCCCATCCCACATGTACGCCTTCAGCGCCCGAGGGACAGGATCTTTACTGCCGAGTCCACCGCTGGCTGCAACCTCACTGGCCTTCGAGGATCTAGGCCGCCATATGGAGCATTGATCTCCCATCCTTCCGGCACCACCAACCGAACGTACAATGTGTTGGCACTCAAGACCTGCAATGATGGGTTAAGAAAGCATATTGGGAAAAGGCCGTGATGTGGGCCTAACAAAAAACTGAAATCTGTGTGCAAGGGGACGAATGATTTTCGAACTGTCCATTCCAGAAATGGATTTTAAGATGGCAACTGTGCATAATGGAAACTGGCTAAGGGCCATAGGGCAAGTCAATAACTGGCCTGAATACATTGTATGCTTTATCTGTTTGATGGGAGCAGGCAATAATGTGCTAACTGGGTTTAATGCAATCTGTAATCGTGCCAGCTAAATTCAAATATACCTGCATAAAGTAACAGAATGATATATATCCAACAAAATATTCGATGTGTTATAGTGGTATTGACATGCAATTTTCCTGGTTAGAACCTTGCTGAAGTTCCCACACGTCCTTCAGGTAAGTCACTAGTGTCTTCCCTGTAGGCACATGAATAGCCTTTTCAGTTTAATCCCCAATAGTCGTGTTGACTCACTGGTTCAGCTTGCCATCTTGCATTACAGTTTCTGCCCTCTTCCAGAGTTCCTCCAGAGCTTCCGGTTACAGTATTGGGCACTTGATGGCGTTCCATTATCTCCTCTGTCACATGCAGTGCTTAATTTGTAAAAAAATAAGTGGCAGTGCCCAAAAAATATTGGCCCCATAATGCAGTGCATGGCGCTGCTCGCAGTCTGGGCGCGCGGTGCTGCCCGCAGTGATGGCACGCGGCCCGCGTCAGTTCAGTGCTAGACCTAGATCGCCCCATCACTCTGCTGGCACAGGCTATTAGTGGGATAGATGGGGAAGGCCACACATGGGTTGAGAAAGTATATTGCTTTAAAGTTGGAAAACACTTGTTATGGTAGGTGTAGTGGTTCCAGCATTCCGGCAACCCAGAGGCAAAAGACTGCATTTGAACACACTTCTAAGTTCTAGGCCACACTTGTTAGATGTCTGGACCATACTTGCTGTCCTGAGTAGTACCCACAGGGGAGGCTTTTTGATAAATTGTGAGGCAAATTGTGCATTTTAAAGAGTATTTTTTTCAGTGACACTGGCCCAAACTACTAGCCGAATGGTGAAGTAACTCGTTCTTTCTGAATATCTTCCTTCTCAAGCTCTTCGCTCATCCGCCTCCAACTCCCTCAGGGTCAGCCGCTTCTCCAAGCTACGAGTTGGGGGTAGATCTCTCGCCACGGCAGGGGCCTCCCTCTGGATCAGCCTTCCTGCCTCCCTGAAACTTGAGGAGAACCATCTCCGGTTCCGGAAGCACCTCAAAACCTTCCTCTTTGCATCTGCCTTCTCTCTGCCTCGGTTCATAGTCATAATCTCGAATGTAAAAAAGTCGAAAGTCAAAATCTCGAAAACAAATAGTGCCCCAAAAAATTTCGAATGTCCTTTTTTTTCTGTTTGAAATGGGGGGGTTCCCCCTCAACCCCCCCCCCTTTTTTTAAAAAAACACGTTTTTAAATGCACGAAAGCCAAAAAAATCATGTAAAATAAAAAATGACATATTCGAAGAAAAAAAAATGTGGCTATTTGTTTTCGACATTTTTGTAATTCGACCTTTTGCAGTCGAAATTATGACTGCACACCCTCTGCCTCTCCCCTGCTGAAATCCTGACTGAAACTGCATTGAATCTGCACTGGACCACTCCCACTGATCTCAGTCCCTGGCCCAGCCACTTGCCCCCTGCACTGCCTCCCTGGCAACCCCTGCACTGCTGGACTGTCTCTGTATCCCTACAGCCCCCTTCCCAGCACTTGTCTGCACTTACCCTGTACTTACCACCAGCTGGCCCTTTATTATTTATCTTGTTATTCTACTACCCCTGTACTGCACTTTCCCCTCTCCCTTTCCCCTTGCACTTTCCCTTCCCCTCTTCCCATGCACTTGCGCGATCTGAATGACACCTGGCCTAGTAAGATCGCTGTCTGTATTCCCTTTGTTCCCCCTCCCTGCCTCGTCGTGCCTTGAAACAGTTGTGTATAGGTGTGTTACAAATGCCATATCATACATCATATCATATCATAACTGGCCCACATGGGACAAAAAAGTGGCCCACATGGACCAAAAAAGCTGGCCCACAGTAGCATTTTGTGTTTTTGGTTTGTGCATTGCCCTTTAGGCCAGTCTGAGCCGAATGCTATCTTTGCCCTATAGGCCAGTCTGAGCCGGTGCTATCTTTTCAATAAAAACAAAACACTCAGCCCCTGCATCGCCCAAATCCTTTCCGGTACTCTGCCGGGTGTGCATTTTGGGGTGAAGGAAGCAGTGCAGTGTGTTAGTGCAATGGAGAGAGGCATAGGTGACAAGACCATGGCTGCTCCTGCCTGTAATCAAAATGGTGTCAAACGGGCGGACGGGAGCCAGAAGGATCGCAATTATGGAAAAATCCCAAATATGCAAGTGTAAAAACCTGCACATGGCCATGTGGTGTACCGTGTACCGTGATGTGAAGGGGGCTAAACGCACGTTACTTGGGCCAAGGATTTCGGGACCCCCATGCACCTTCCCCCCAGGATATTGCGACTCTGCTCAGGTGATGTGGGGCTGGATTGCTAACTGACACAAACGAAGCTGCATGTGCTGTGCAGTCCTGAGGGGCTGTGCTGTGCACACAGTGTCCTGGAGAGCTGTCTGTGCACATGCTGTCCTGAGGGGCTGTGCATGCGTTGTCCTGGAGGCTGAGAGCTCCCAATGTCCTGAGGGGCTGTGTACGCTGTGTCCTGGGGGGGTGCATGCAGTGACCTGGGTCCCTGGGGGGATGTGCACGTGATGACCTGGGGCCCTGGGGGGCTGTGCATCCAGTGTCCTGGGGGGGCTGTGCATTAGTGATCCCCTTGGCTGCCTGTGCACGTAGTGTTCTGGTGGGCTGCGCTCACATTGTTTCAGGGGACTGTGGCTTTGCTCATGGAATCCAGATGGGATGGGAGGGCTGTGCTCACAGTGTCCCAGGGTTGCACTCATGGTGACCTGGGGGCTGTGCACGCAGGGTCCTGGGGGGCTTTGCACGCAGGGTCCTGGGGTGATGTGTTTAGGCCCGAGGGTAAATCCTGCATGACTGCTTCTCCAAGAACTCCCAATTGCTGTGTAGGGCTGCAGCACCAGGGGGGTCCCCCGGGAATGAGACGCGAGCTGCTGAAGGGAACATCAACAGCCTCAGTGCTTGGCTGGGCTCCCCCTCAGAGGAACGGGTGAAAGCCTGCCCAGTGCCTAGTGAGAATCTATTGGGTTAGTGGGCAGTTAGGGGGGTGTTGCAGGGGCCTGAGGGTCCAGGTGGGCATGGCAAGCACAGGGCGATGAGAGCTTTGGGTTAGGGGGGCAGTTTTCTGCAAACCTGGTGGGGGCCAGGGGGCTGTTGCAGAGTAGAGAAAGGCTCTTGTTTTCATATTGCCCGAATCTTTAATTTTGACAACCAGGACCACTGGTAAGACCTGCCCATGCCTCTCTCAACTCACAGGTGACGCCTCTCAACTCACACGCCTTGGGGGGTGTCACTTTGTAAATTAATCATTTTACTCATCTGCCGGCCGCCGCCCCCGCACTTCAATGGGTTGTCATGTCAAAGTGCAGAGAACAAAAATTGGGCGATTTCACCCCCTCTACCCCCCCCTGGGACAGAAAAGGCTTAACAGATGGGACACTTGCCTAAAGAGCATATTCCAAAATGCACCCATCCACATGTGTATAAATAGAATAAAATGCACCCATCTACATATGTGTAAATGAATAAAATGCACCCATCCCATGTTCAATACTCACAACTTCCCCGAGACATGAGGGTCACCCGGCCACGGCCACCCCAGTCGGACTCTAACACAAAGGGGTCACAGTAATGTTCGCATAGTTTGATGGCTCAGCCCCAAGGAATTACGTTTTAAATTTAAACATAAGTCTAGTAAGGAGCCAGTATTATCAATCGTGGATGAGTAACATAGATCGTTTGAGTCAGAATGTATAGGTGGTTCCGTAGTGGGAGGTTGTTCCGGCACCAATACGGTTGCCGAAGGAGAGGGCGTAGCTTTTGTCAAAAAGCCATTGATTTTAGGCTGCCGTTCGCTGGTTGTATCAAGGTTTCCAAATGTATCCCTTTTATCTTTTTTTCAGACATGGTGCGTCTTTTGACCCATCAGTGTGCCTTCCTGGGCTCTGAGGACGCTTACCCGTATTGACAGGTCCACAACGAAGACCATATGTACGTTGTCAGACACATTTCACGATTCCAACTGCCACAAAAATAACAATAGCTGTGATGAGTATGAGGCAAACTTGCCGGTTTCCAGAGGTAAAATACTGGTGGATGAAGCTCAAAGAAGACAGGGACTGAAGGGCAAGAAAGGAATTGCAACCCAAGTCCAAGCCGGGCCTCAATAACAAGAAGAAAGGTAGACCTTTTTACACCCACACAACCAATCCCAAGAACAATCTGTTCACTCCACCAAAAGTGGTTCCAAGAGCATAAACCCAGCGCTCACCATTGCCACCCTCATTAAACGTGTTAAGTAAAACACAGAATTATACTAGTCAGTACCCAGTGTACCAGCGCCAGGTGACAGCCTTTCTATTCCATATTAGAAAGAGTAGTGTATGAGCGGGAAGCAGATGGCAGATAACAAACCGATACAAACCGGTAAGCTGCCACCATCAACAAGGTCCCTCCCTCCTCCCACCGGGTGCTTTGTATGACCACACTCACCACATGCTAACCTATCACGGCCACAGTGCACTCACCGCTCAGACCTAGCAGGACTCCACCAGGGACAAAGACCAAGCTGCTGCCTGTGCCCCGCCCGGTCCAGGGCCTTGGTGCCTGAGCTGAACTGCCTCAATCACTTTAGGCTACCTTCCGTGGGGCCGCCCGCCACAGCCACCGCGGCCATGCTGATGACAAAAATAGGTGCGCAGCGGGAGCGGCCCCATGGAAGGTAAGATTTTAAAAGAAAAAAACCTATATTTGTGTGGCTGGTCCCATCACTTTTGAAGTACTTATTTCCACTCAAAAATACTTATTTCTTTTAAAACCTACCTTCCGTGGGGCGGGCCCTGGCCACTGGCCCCACGGAAGGTCAGGTTTTAAAAGAAAAAAGTAAAAAATGTACTAATTTGGGCACAAATAAATCCACGGGCCCGCGCCGCGGCAGAGTCATCCAACTCAGTATGGGCCGCGGCAGCCCTGCCTGGTGGTTGCAGAAATGGGCCTGGGCGTGGCACTCCGGTCAGCAGCACACAGGTCACACAGACAGAAGCCCAGGTGCGGATGGGCCCCTGGTGGGGTCCTGACTCTTGGCAAGTCAGGATACCACCAGGCGACCGCGCCACCGCCCGGGCCCCGACCTGGCCCTTCCTTGCCTGTTCACTGTGACAGGCTCAGGGCAGGCTGCTGTTTTTGGTCTAAACTTACCTGCTTTGCTGACTGGGACTTGGTCTTCTCTCCTGTCGGGGCACCCGAGTGGGCGGTGGGGAGGCGCCCACTGGCATGCACAAATGAAAAAGCAGGCAAAGGGGGGCCCCAGGGAGCAACCTGGCCGCACCACGCTGTGCAGCAGGGCAGGCTCTCTCTCTCACACGCTACGGCTAGACACCTTCACTTCACAGCAACTCGTGAAATGAAGGTGGCGCCGCACTGCCTTCTGTAACAACAACATGTCACCATGTAATTTCACTGGCCCAGAAGAACAGCCAATGAAAACTGCACATTCAGTGTTACTATACAGAACGTATCAAATACTGGATAGTAGCAACAGAATGGCAGTTTTCATTGGCTGTCTGTAACTTGTTATTCATTGCTATTGCTGGCCCCTCCCAGGCCCAGCCAGCCACGGCCTGCACCTCCAAGCCAGAGAGATCACAATGACAAACAAACTCAATGATTTATAATGAAGCAAAGTGAAGTGGAAGAACAAATAAAGCAATTACACGTACGCTGTCCCCCCATGATTAGTTCCGGTGCCCAAAAAAGAGTGCCGGTGTTGGGCACCGGCAACCACCCCCACAAATCAAGCACTGGTCACATGTCATGAACCCCGTGCTGGATACTCCCCCTGAATGGTGGGTTGCCATAGGGAAGGGATGCAGCCATAAGCCAGGTGTTGCTGGATCTGCGTGGGGCGGAGCCCGGGTGAACCCACCATGTCACCCAAAAGAGACATGGTCGCCACATGTATTCTATAGCGTTCAGTGTTCCCCAGAAGGAAAAGGTGTGAAGCTTTGATAACCACGCCATTAATATCCAGAAGACCAGGTTGGGGCGGGCATTAAAACAATCTCCATGGACATGTCATCTCTCCCATTGTAAAGGGCATGGCGGCATAAGAAGGTAAAGATTAGCAGAGCTCACTAGCAATTTGAGCAGATGGTCTGGGCTCAATGATGCCGGTGGATGGAAAATGTAGGACAGGTGTGATGGTGCGCGAGCAATGCCAGCACTGCCTGCAGAAAACCAGACAGTTGAACATTCTCACTTGCGCAGGACACACACAAAACCCAAGATGACCACCCGGTCTCTTGAAGGAAGGAACATCTGTGCAGGAAAGAGAGAAACACTGTGTTCTGACTTGAGAGTCGTGTAGACCGATGAGACCTCCGTCCCCAAGTGACGCACAGGGGAACTAATAGAAACCCGCTGTGCGACCTTTGAGGCCACAGGTGAGAGATGTCTTCCCAGATCCACGGAACCTCTGGAACACCGATGCTGCTGTCAAAAGGGAAGGAGGTTAAGTACCAGGCAATTACAATACAATCAGGTAAACGATAGGATCCAAAGAGTCTTACCTATCTGGTGTTGCGGAAACCCAGGTAACCTAGTAGAGAGGTTCGAGACTCAGATGATGCGGCGGTCCCTGGAATAGTAGAACCGCTGATGAGCGTGGATGGGGGGTTAGCCACCTGTAGGAGAGAGGGCTTGACTTGAATCCCAGAAGGGAAATGGCGTAGTAGTTCAACAAGGTAACAGGGGATGATCCAAAGGCAAGTCGAGGTGAAGTCCAAAATCCGGCAACAGGTACACAGTTCCAAGCGAAGGTACAAAGGGGTGTCCGAAGGAGTCCGAGGAGAGTTCCGTGATCAAAGTAACAAGGAGCAGTTCGTAACGCCAAACAGGGTCTGAAGACAGCTGAGAAGCAATGAGCATTCTGTCTCTCAGACCTTTATACTGTGTGTCTCTGGGTCATGTGACGTCTCTGGGTCATGTGACGTCCACCAAGGTCACGTGAGGAACGCCACACTGGATCACGTGACCGACGTGAAGACGTAACGCCGCCCCTTCTGCTATAAGTTCTCCAAGGCAATTGCCAATGCAGAAAGGGTTGCAATCGAGCCCGTACACCAAAGCTGGTACGGTGTTTTCGGTCCTTTGGGTTCACCGAATCACTTGAGCCTCGAACCGTGGGAGGAGATGTTGGGGGAATGTGTGCAGTGTTGTGACGTGGAGTGGACTGGTGTGCAGGGGATCGCCTAACACACTGGAACAAAACAAGTGATTGGTGATATGTGGAGTTAACCATTAAGCGGAGAGAGGAGACAAGGAGGAGGAGGCAAGAAAAGCCAACGAGGAGATGGCAAGAGAAGTTCAGCAGAAGGTGGCGGAAGAAGCACCGGACTAGGTGGTGTGAGAAGCTAATGAGGTGGCGGTGAGAGGAGCTTAGGAAGAGGTGCCAAAGAAGCAGGTCCTGGATGTGTCTTAAAAGGTGTCGATGGAGAATGAGGAGGAGAAGGGGCAGAGAAGAACTGAGAGGACGGGTTGGAAAGGCTAGTTGGAGAGTAGCTGACTGAGGGAGCCATGCACCCAGTGATGAATTTGTAAAGAAAATAAGTGTCAGGGCCCAAATATTTTCTAGCACTCCGGTGACACTGCGGGTGGGCACAATTGCTGCCACCACCCATAGCTGCATATTTGGGGTTACACTGCAGCTCACACCTGCTCATTGTGGTTGATGGATGCACTGACTATTTCCACATCATAATTAAAGTGAGTCTGAGACAATAAGTGCCTGGCTCAAAAAATAAGTGCCAGGGCTGAGCACTTGCAAACACCCCCACAAATTAAGCACTGCATGTAAACCCCATGCTTACTGGATGTGCGAGCAAGGTGGGTGTAGGAACGATCATGAGGAGTAAAAGCAAGGAGAAACACCAGGAGCCAGACCATCTTAAGTAATAGTCTGATACTTTAGGGGGGGAGTCCCCTAGATACATGCCTTTAGCAAGCTGCCAAAGAAGAGAGGCAGCGTGAGTTGGGCAACTACATACTTCGGATCCTTAGAGAGGAAGGCATAGAGACGTCCAGTGAAAGGCCCACTGGTAGCTAAGGGTTGCTTCCTGTATTCCTATGGCCCTGGGACTTGATTTGCAGCTAATTCCATTGTGACACACATTTAAGAACCAACCAGCAAGCTCTGGCTCCGACCTGTGACCGGGAGGAGATCTCGTGTCAGCAGTCAGGGGATAAGAGATAAACAAGGAAGGAAGCTGATGAGAAAATGACCGCAAAAGGGTGGGACATCTGACCCTAAAAAGAAGTTTTAAAACAGTTAATTTGCAAAGGCTTGTGTTTGATCTGATCTGACTTTGTGGGATACATAACAGCAACAGAAATGCACCCTGGGAAGTCCTCTCAGTTATGTCCCTTCTTTCTATTTTCCCTGAACTGGTGTGTCATTTGCCTATCCTGTCCCTTGAAAGTATCAAGTGACCCTGTTCTGGCTCCTCTTTGGCTGTTTCTCTTTGGTGGGCTCTCTTCCTTTGCCATCTCAATATATGTTCTCCAGGAAATCATATAGCCAAGACATAATCTGCTCCACCATTTACTTTTCTCTTTGTATACGGCTGGTGCAACCCAATGCTTCAACATTCTACAGTGGTGAAGAGTGACTGTACTCCTTGGTGCTTCTGATCGCTGTCGACTGGGAGGTCGTTAAAGTAGACATAGAGGCAGAAATTAAAATGTTCCAGAACTCAGTAGTCTTTTGATCTGCAGAGATAAAGTGTGAAATGTCTTCTTGTATCCTCTTTACGGCTGCCATCTTCCTTTTCTGAGATGTTCCTTTACATCATTATGCTACTTGTGTTTCTCCACGTGCATGGCATCCATTGATAGCGTGCAAGGCTATCACTGCTCTATGCATCCCACCGCTTAGCACATGTTTCTGAACTCGACCAATGGGGGGCTGCAAGCTACCACAGGATGTACCTTTCCGCTAGCTGTCAATTTGCCTGCTGCAACTAAGGTTGGCTTGGAGCTTGCCAGGGACACCCTTACCTGTGCCTAGGGTTGGATGATATGTTGGTCACTGGGACGTGTTCCGCCACTGCATGTTGGATGTTGGGTTCAATGTAGCTAACTGGAAATCTACAGAAGACTCCAACCTAACCCAGGACTAAGGCCGGAGATCATCACAAGATTAATTCTCCTGCCCTTTTAAGGGAATCTTAGATGCCACAGGCGGGTCGACGCACTAGTGACTGTGCAAGTTATAGTTCACCGCTGTGGCCTAATAAATGGAAAGGAATAGCTGAAATGCTTCCTGATACTGTTGAGCCCAGCAGCGGCATGCTGAATGAATCAGGCACTCAGCCTGCATGGCCGTGTGCAGACTAGGAGGGAATGCACAAGGGTGGTCCACTCTGGGGACCTCTAAAATAGAAGGCAAGTCTGAAAAGTCAATGGAAACAGTTGAACTTATTCTCGACCAACCATCAAAGGTATAAAGATGTTCTCACTCCCAAATAAGACAGCTCTGCGGGAGGTGCTAGACTTCTATAAGAGGAGCAGGGAAGTTGGCAGCACTGTGGTTGCAAGAAGTTGGTGACCAAGCTGTGGAGGCGATTGGAAGCAGAGACAGGTGGAGAAAGGAGCATGTGAAAAGGGGGCTGGTTGAAGGAGGAGAGAGCTGGAGGGAAGAGTGCGGAAGGAAGTGGTCAGTAGGAGCAGGAGACATGGGTTGGGGAGAGCATTGTAAGGAAGGGGCAAAGGAAGATCATGAAGGCAGATGGAAGAGAGCAAAGTGAGAGGTGGAGCAGGGAGTCGAGAGAGCGGTGATTGGAGGACGGATGAAGGAAAAGAGGAACATTGGGATCTTGAAAGGAGACACGAGTAAGAGGAAGAAAAGGTACAGCTGGAGGAAATAATCAGGAAAAGGAGAGAAAGAACACCACAGAGGAGAGAAGTGGGTGCACGGAGGAGATTGGAAGGAGACATCAGGAGGAGGTTAAAGGAAATATTAGAGAGCGCGTGGAATAGGTACTCAACAGGAGGCTAGAAAGAATATCAGGAAGCATAGAAGGAGATATGAGGCAGTTGGAAGGAGAGAGAAGGAGGAGGCAAACCCATTGCTGGAGAAGGGTGAGCCTGGGAGGAATGGAGGAATAGGCACCTGCCAAGGTATTGAGGAGGTACCGGAGGAGAGACAGATGGAGAGATGAGGTGCAGCAGAGGCTCCTTTAGACACAAGACCATTGCTGCCCATCGAGGGGGAAACCAAGGACAGAGCCTTGGGGAACAGGACCAGGACCCTATGGATAAGCCATCCTGTTGTTGACAACGTTTTACTTTCAATACTCTTAGTTTGTCCCAAATATCTCCAGGTCATCAGAAACATGGATCCTCTTCTCGCTTGGCTGTTTCAAACATCAGCTTCAGAGAGGCACCTCCCTACTCCCCCCGCATTGACGCCGCAGTATGTATTGCCAAACTCAAAAGCCCAATTCAACTACCAGCCGCTCTGTCCGCGTCCTTCTTCAAGATGCTGCTTTAGAGGACGGACTCATCAGCTGCCTCTTCAACATCAACTTGACCACTATGTGGAGAAAGGGTTCAGTTAAATGCACTCCACTAAACAGCCTTCACTAGCCACCAACTTCAAAAGCACCACTCAAAGCAGCCACCTCCACTTTCCACATTCCAAATAATCTTCAGCCATCTTCAGAAGTGAACCACAACATGCTGTTGAATGTTTAGCAATGTTTTTGCACATCTGACTTCGCTCTCTTTTGGCTCTCCTGCTGCTGTGATGTTGCTTGGTAGGTTGGTGCTCATTCGCTGGTTCCCGACAATTCAGGGGAATTTGACCAGCTTCTACCGCATCCTCACATTCTCATAATTCACCACTCTAGCGATAAAAGACAAGGTACCATGGTCAAACGGCTGCTCGGGGGCCTTCCACCACTGCAATGGGTGAATCAGCAGTGACCTCCAGAGTCCATGCATGCATGTGGAGGAGGTCAAGCAATGGCGTGCATGATAGATACCTCAGGACATGGCCTGCTTTTTCACGACACAGGAAAAGTGGCCACAGCTGGCGGCAATCCACCCGCTTCCTGGGGATCAGGATATGGATCCCCCCCAGACCGGCCTTTGGGGTCACCACACATTGTGCAACCTCTAGGCAGAATCCCCACCCCAAGTTTTCACAACATCTGGAAAATCATTCCGAATTTGAGGGATGCAGATGCGAGGTCATGTATTCTTTCCATACTTTTTCTAGATGTCACCCTGAGATTGGGCAATTCAAGAGTCCCCAAATAGACCATTCATAGCCTTTTCATATTTTTGATATGGTCCACCTTCTTTGGTGACATTGCCTTCTCATCCAGCTTCTACTGTGCCAATTACACCATATCTTCTTATTTCCTTTAATTGCGTCTTTTCTCAAGGCTGCCATCATTGGCTGCCAGTTCCACTTCTTGTCCTTGAACAAATACTCTGCCTCTCGATGTCTCTTCTAAAGTCAATCGCTCAAGCGACCACGTGTCGCCGGCTCTCCCTTTTGACATAGCAACCTTTAACACATTCAAAGAGGCCTTGAACTATTGCCTCTTGCAAGTGTATGGTCTGCTGGTCTGCATGCCCCGCACCCACACACGATATAGAGACCCGGTTTCCCACTCAATAGGTTTAGTCTTGTGTGCCGTGTTCTGGAGCCCATTTGCATCGTTTCTGGAAGACCTGCTTAAGTGTGCAAGAACCTACATTCCAGATCTGCACTGACAGAAAAGACATTGGGCCGGATTGTCATATAGTTGCAATGCATCATATCAGAGATGCCTATGGACATTTCGTATTTGAACCGGCTATGTTATTCCTGGTTCACAAAGGCTAAGACTGGAGCATCTCTGAGATAAGGGTTTCCATCAAGGGCACCTGAGAGATGCTGCAGGCTTCTCTACGTGTGCTCCAGTTGTAAGCTTTGTGACTCGGGTGTAAGGTAGCAGGGGCAAATCGGAGATGCTCACAGGCATCTTCTCTGATAGGCTCAAATGCAAATCCAAATCAAGCGACCAATAGACTGAAAGAAATATCCATGCAACTTGGCTCAGAGGGAAACCCCTCTTCCATTTCCATGGCAGCCTCTGGGACATGTGAGGAGCGTATGGCAGTACCGCAACCCATACAGGTAAGTGAGGGGGGTCAGGCCGGGGATGGCATGGAGAAGAAAATCAGTGAGGTTTGGGAAAGGAAGGGAAGATGGGGTGGGCACAAGCAGCTGTGCGATTGCTCGGCACGTGGATTTACACCATGCGAGCACAGGGCTGTCAGAAGATGTGGTGAGGCCCGGGGCAAAACATTTGGTGAGGCCCCCTTACAGTTTTTTGCACTCGGCCAGCGGCGGCATATCCGCACACAGGAGACTTGAGAAAGCTACCCTTGAGTTTGTGTGGAGGATCCCAAATATGGTTTATTACTACTTTCTCTACTGAAGAAAGGTTCATGCCAGACTAACTTTTTTATCATATGAATAAATATATATAAGATGGCATGAGCTCTCCACTGCGCCACCTCCAATTCTCTGAGGGTCAATCACTTTTCCAAGCAAAGAGTTGAGGGCAGATCTCTTTCTTCGGCTGGGGCCTCCCTCTGGAAACAGCCTCCCTGCCTCGCTAAAAACGAGGAGCACCATCTCCGGTTCCGGAAGCACCTCAAGACCTGTTCATTTGCTTCTGCCTTCTTTCTTCCTCTCCCTTGCTGATCACCTGCCTGATCCATGCACTGGTCACCTGGTCAAGCTCTGAATTCGGGCCCAGGTCCCTGCCTGTACGTCCTATTGCAATCCCGCACTGCCTCTTGGCTCCCCTGCACTTGTGGTCTGTATCTGTAACCCTACAGTCCCCGCTCTTGCTCGTATTGTCCACCTGTTGGCTACACTTATGAGTACTCACACTTGCCACCAGTTGGCTGCACTCTTGTTTCTACTTTGTTCCTGCACTTCTGCATCCTACCCCACCCTCGGCACTTCTCCCCTCCCCATTCCCTGCTCTTGTACGATCTGAATGACACAAGGCCTAGTAAGATCTGTGTTTTGTCCTACTCTTTTGTTTCTCCCTCCTTGCCTTGTCGCGCCTAGAAACACTTGCATACAGGCACGTTATAAATGCCATATAATATAATTAAGGAGCACCCTGCCCCTGTTTGCGCATTAAAACACACATCATACACAGTGACAAATGATGTAGAGTGGAGGCTGGTACATTTCTGAACTTAAGAGGCTTAAATGTTTGTTCCAATTAGTCAGGATCAACAGAGCACAGTGAGGGAGCCCAAACCAAAGGGTGGCTTGGGGGTGGGGGGGGGGGGTTCTCACTCCCAAGAAAATGTTTGAACATTGGGTTAAAAGTATGCATTTTATAGCACTTTCTTTGCAAAATTGGGTAGAAATCCACACAGTTTGCAATTAGTTTTGTATGGAAGCACATGGAAATTCCCAATAGTTGCAAATCACAAATTGTGCATAGGAACATTTTCCAATACATTTCATGCCGCCTTTCCACACGGGATATGCTAGTATAAACATATATTCATGCTGGTTGTTCTAATTATGTTGAAGCAGGCTGCATCAATATTTTCCATTATTAACATGTACGGATTCCCAACCAGTAAAAATGCCATGCCACAGAAAGTATATCCAGGCTGACTGTGTACCATAAGTGTTATTACTGGCTAGATTGGCCTACATTCAAAGTGGGCCAATTTAGCCAAGTAGTATGTTTGCTTTAACCTTGATGCATAGTCCTGTGCATCAAGGGTAAAGCAAAAAGAGCACTGGCAATGCTAACAGTTTGGGCATTTGTGTAGGCATGGCAAAGGCACTTCTGTATTGGTATTAGCTGGCCATTGATAGTGCCAGTGCAAAATGGTTTGAGTACCTGAGCAGCTAATAGCAGTGCCTCGTAAATGCCTAATACTTATACATAAGCCAAAACTGTTGGCTTTGCCAATGCTTATTTTTAAAAGAATTTCAGCAAAAGACATGCAGGGTGTTTTTAAATTGAGTGGCCAAAGGCAGACCTGATTAAGACATTTTTATTACACCAGTTACGTGTTTACAACTCCAATGAAGTCATGAACTCTTAGAAGACTCCTTTGAGGAAACACTTGCAGGCACATTGAGGGCAAAGTTTGATGGCTAGCCATGTTTAAAGCTAGCCCAAAGAGTTCCAGTGAGGAGTTGTTTTGGGTGGGGAGGACAGGGACTGGGTGAGAATGCCATAGGGATAAGCATGGCCATGAGAAGTCATTTCACTTTTAGCACCTGCATTCATATCCATACACTTTTAGGTGATTGAAATCGTGATGTGGGGTTAGCACTTGCATGCTAGGGGAGTGATTAGAAGGGAAGTGGTGACATGAGACACCTCATTCTCACAGCAGTCCTTAAGTGTGATGTTTCAGAAATGAAGGCAAGAGGTAGCTGCTTGTAACATTGAAGCTTCACCAGAATAGTCTCATTCGAAAAGTGGAAAGATTTTAGGTGCCCCCACACAAGGAAGTTTGCCCCTTCCTCACAGCTACTGACGTTAGCACCTCTCCCAACATTTGAAGTATTAGTCCCCTTTCCCCCCTGACATTTTAGCCTAGGTGCACCTCTGATGCCATGAGCCCAGCCCTTAATGAAGTGGCCCCCAGGGTGGCTACATTTAGGGGTGGTGCTGAACACACACTCACAAAAAACACTTTCACCCATGCATTCAACCACCAGTTACACAACTCCATACATGCATGTATACATAAAACCAAACACAGCATTGACACAAACATCAACATGCATGCATGCATTCATACATACATACACATATACATATTAATTTAATTTAAATACACATACACACTTTTAATTTAAAATAAAAAACACTTACCTTACCTCCATGCACCCTTAAAAAGCATCCACGCAGCCGACACGTAGACATGCTGCCTGACAAGAGAGAACTCCTCTCCCAACAGTCAGCGGGGTCACGCTGAGCAATGTGAACACACTGACTGACAATAGAGAACTCCTCTCCCATCAGGCAGCGTGGTCACGCTGAGCAACGTGAACACACTGACTGACAAGAGAGAACTCCTCTCCCATCAGTCAACGTGGTCACGCTGAGCAACGTGAACACACTGATTGACAAGCGAGGAGTCCTCCCTAATCAAGATGAACACACTGACTGACAGGAGAACTCTCCTGTCAGTCAGCGTGGTCATGCTGAGCAACGTGAACACACTGACTGACAAGAGAGAACTCCTCTCCCATCAGTCAGTGTGGTCACACTGACAACATAACACACTGACTGACAAGAGAGAACTCCTCTCCTGTCAGTCAGCATGGTCATGCTGAGCAACGTGAACACTGACTGACGAGAGAGAACTCCTCTCCCATCAGTCAGCGTGGTCACACTGACAACATGAACACACTGACTGACAAGAGAAAACTCCTCTCCTGTCAGTCAGCGTGGTCATGCTGAGCAACTTGAACACACTGACTGACAAGAGAGAACTCCTCTCCTGTCAGTCAGCATGATCAAGCTGACATGAACATACTGACTGACAGGAGAGGAGTCCTCTCCCATCAGTCAGTGTGGTCACACTGACAACATGAACATACTGACTGACAAGAGAGAACTCCTCTCCTGTCAGTCAGCATGATCACGCTGACATGAACATACTGACTGACAGGAGAGGAGTCCTCTCCCATCAGTCAGTGTGGTCACACTGACAACATGAACACACTGACTGACAAGAGAGAACTCCTATCCCATCAGTCAGCGTGGTCACACTAACAACATGAACACACTGACTGACAAGAGAGAATTCCTCTCCTGTCAGTCAGTGTGGTCACGCTGAGCAACCTGAACACACTGACTGACGAGAGAGAACTCCTCTCCCATCAGTTAGCGTGGTCACACTGACAACATGAACACACTGACTGACAAGAGAGAACTCCTCTCCTGTCAGTCAGTGTGGTCACGCTGAGCAACGTGAACACACTGACTGACAGGATAGGAGTCCTCTCTTGTCAGTCAGCGTGTCCACGTTTTCAGCTGAATGACGGGAGGCAGCAGAGCTCACTTCTGAGCCCTGCTGTCTCCCATTATTTTGCTGTTTGTTGCGGAGCCAAACGGCTTCACAAGAAACAGCAAAATCATTGCAGGGGCAGCACAGTCCCCCGTGTGAATAAAGGACACGGGAGACTGTGCTGCCTTCCACTTAGGAGAGGGGGCCGCGAGGCCCCCAGCAAGCGCGAGGCCCGGGGCAGTTTGCCCCCCCTGCACCCCCCTCGTGACGGCCCTGTGCGAGCAAAATAGGTGGCTGCGAAGCCTGCCCCACGCGCTAATTGCTATCATGTGCCCCCGCCAGCCAGGTCAATTGCCCTGAGGACGAGACCCATGTGGTCCGGAAAGCTAGCAGGAAAAAATATGAAGTTGGCCTAATAAAAGTATCATCTCTTTACGATATGTTGTTACTTTTTAGCTTTTTGTAACAGCTGCTGTTTTCTACTTCAATTTGCACTTAGACACAGGTTTTCTGAAGGGTTGTCCCCCGGCTGCCCCCATAAATTCCACTATTTCCTGCACTGCTCCTGATACTAATTCACATTTACAGACTCGTGCTCTGCTCACCATGTCGCTGCCCTCCTCGGGTGTCAATCTTCCCTGAATTGGTAGTCTGCCAATTACACACATGCGATGTTCTTGTACCTCCGCCGCAGGGTGACTGCCGTGTGAACCCCCCTGTGGTTGTCACTCCGTGGCTGAGGGCAGCATTGGATGCAAGCCTCTTGCCAGTTCACACATTGTATATTGAGGCGCCTGTTCGGTCCTTGTCCGTGAGGGGGGTCAAAGATTCATATCTCCCCAGAACGCAATGTCCTATTCCTGCCTCTTCCCCTGCCCTGCTGCCAGTGAATAGAGAGAGCCAGAGATCCATCGCCAGATTATGCTGGAGTCACTGATGCACGGATAGCCAAGGCCGGGTTAAGGTCACTCCTGCACAGCCATCTATTCACACAGAAACTGCAATTTTAGAAGAAAAAAACATATCACAGAGGATTTCTTGCTGAACTCGTTGACAGTGATGGTAACTCACAGGCAGTCATCGCTAGGCCGGATTCATCAAGCACTCGAGCTGTTAACTCCTTGTAGCATGGCCCCCTTACTCACGGGTGCACCACTCTGGTCCTCGAGGGCCACAAACCGGTCAGCTTTTCAGGGTATCCAACATGAATATTCATACACACAGAGGATCCAATAAGGAATTCCTTTGCCCATGAAATGGTCTTCTTAAAAAACCCATAGGATTGAAGGCTCTATGGCAAGAGTTGGGCACCGATGCTCCAGAGGCTGTTGCCAAATTAAGGACTATTTATTTTATTTATTGCTTCATGTTATTTATCTGAAATCCAGAGCATCAGCAATGAGAATGGCTTTCGAACATTGCAAAAAAGAATATGGAAAAACAGAATGGCTGAGATTTTACATTAACTTTTGTTTTTTATACATCCTTTGCTGAGCAGCAGACCATCCTTAGCATGTTGGTTATTTTGGGATTGAATATTATTTATTGAATTGAACATACATTTTATTTGAATACAATAAATAATTGGAGGTTTATGGTTTTATTTACTGTGCTCCTCCATTTCCCCCAGAATATTCGGGCCCTGATTCTGAGGCGCATGCAAACATAGGAAAGTGTTCTTCCATAAGGTAAGAACACTTTCCTTAAAAGCACCATTTTCTTTCAAAGTGAACATGCAGCAGCCTGGCATCAAAGGCCATGGTTCTGAGGTGCATGAAAACATAAGAACGTTTTCTTCAAGGAAGGAAGAACACCTTCCTTAAAAGCACCATATTCTGTTAAAGTGATAATGTGATGGCCTGGTCAGAGATCATGATTCTGAGGTGCATGCCAACATAGGAAAGTGTTCTTCCATTAAGGAACAGAACTTTCCCTAAAAGTACTGTAGTCGATTAAAATGACAATGTAGCTGTCTGGTATCAAATATCCTGTTTCTGAGGGACATGCAAACATAGGAAAGTGTTCTTCCTTTAAGGAAGAACACTTTCCTTAAAAGCACTGTAGTCTATTAAAGTGAAAATGTAGCGGGCTGGCATCAAAGCCACACTTTTGCATGTGCCTGATTTTCTGCTTGACAAAAGCCTTAGCACCCATGATGAATGTAGGGCAGGCACTGTGAGGGGATTCTCCTTTCAAAAGCACTGGTAAAAAAAGGAGATAAAATACGAGACCTCAAAGGTTTCGTTATTCTCTACTGCACCCTTTCCCCTGTCTACAAATAGCATTTCCCAGACTGCAGCAACGCTTTTCTAAATAGCTGAAAGCTTGCTTAATTTAAGGAAACTTTTACAAGTTAGAAAAGTGGCACTTTTTAAATAAATGCTTGTACTGCCACTGATGCACATATTTCTCCCACAAAGAGAGATTTTAGCAGCTTTTATTGCAGTAAAGCACATCTCCCCTTCAATACTTCCACCCACCTCAGAATGGTTGTGCTGGAAAGTCGAGGGGAGAATGTCGGCTCTCCACACTACTTTTAGAACAAGCTCAGAATTGGGCCCTCAGTTGTTTATTTAACTGTATATCCTTACTCCCCACACACACAGTGCCTGTGCTAGCAGATCTAAACACGTTGTTGACCCCCACAATTCCCAGGTTAAATGACAGACCAGGCATACATTGGGAGGTGAGGAAACACATAAAGTGCATTTATTTTATTTTGGGAATGTATTGTGTGATCCAATTTTTGTTTTTTTATTGTATACGGTTTTAAAAAAAACCTTCACAACATCATAAAACATTACTTTAAATGTATACATTTATAGAAAATAATTAAAAAAACAGGAGAAATATAGCAAAAGTAGTAATAATAAAGATGCAATCGTAATAAAGTATTTAAAAATCTTTGCACTAATTGTAATTTAGCAGAAGAATCAATTTAAAAAAAGAATCACTTTTAAATCATAAAAAAATTGATTTTAAAAAACATGCAACCGCTAACACATCGAATACGTTTGGTGAGTTTAACCATCTTTGCCACAGAGAATCAGTATTTATCCAGTTTTCTGAAAGGAACAACTTTCCTAAATAACTAATTCTCTCAACATTTAGAGCTGAGCACGCTAAAATTAAGTGTTTCGTTGTTTTAATATTCTCATGATCATTACGAATCTGCAAATGTGTTCAGCTATTTAAATTTTCCCTCGCCTTTCAAGAATCTCGCGAGTAGGGAGGAGATTCCATCGAATGCGTATAAATATCGCTCTACGAGAAATGCAGGGGAATAGAATGAGATATGGAGGAACAGACCCTCTCTTTTTATATTCGTATCTAAGGTAGCTCATGGAGGAATAACTATTGAATTTTTCGATCGTCTTAACCCAGTCATGGTCATACAAATTATTTTTAACCTTTGCAGAATTCACTATGAGGATATCAGTGTCCACATTTAACTCTTCCAGTATTTGGTCACACATGGGCCTCATTACGAGCTTGCCGGTCTGGATACAACGGTACCAGTAAGCTTGCCCGTACCGTTGTATCCGGACCGGCAAACTCTGAGTTGTGCTCGCGGGTGCCTTTCATTCCACCAGGTCTGACCTGGTGGAAAGAAAGGCAACCGCGAGCACAGCATGTCGGATACACCAGCACCGTTATAAATGGTGCCGGTGCTACAGGCATACCCATTCCCATTGAGCCCTGGGCTCACTGGGAATGGGGAAGAAAGTTTTCCAGCATCCAGGAATGGGCAAATACCGTGTCTGGCAAGCCCATAAGGACCCAGTAATTGGCCGCCGGAAACAATTGAATATTGCCGGCAGCTACCTCCAGCTTCGTAATACCCACTCTGTTTCACAAACATGGCATTACCTAAAGATTCATAGAGCGAGGATTCCATAGGGGACAACAATTTAAAATACAGTTGCAGGCAGTTCCACTTTACTCTGCTTAGAGCAGGGAATGTATTGCCGGCATACTGATTAGGGCAGTAGAGAATAGTTAGCATTTACAGTTAGTGGGGAACATGTGACAGTGCTGAGAGGGGGCTTGGTGGTGGAGCAGAGGGTTAGACTGTAAAGTGTGGTCCTTAGGAGGAATAGTTGGCTGAGTAGGTTCAGTGGGGTATCCAACAGGGTGTCAAGAACATACTTCTTCAGGAGAGGATCTTAATTTGATTTCTGAATAGGAGGAGAGAGGGAACAGGTGCGCTGTTGATGGGTATGAGGTTCCACATACCTCGAGAGTAGACTGAGAATGCTTGTTCCTGGCACTTTCATTTTTGCATTTCCTCTGCAGTAGTCTGGCCAGGACTTTTTCCTGTTGATGATCTCATGGCCAGAGAAGGAGACTTTGTAATCCAGGTGCATGGGAGCGCTTATAGTTGACAGATTTGTTCATTCTTGATGCAGCTGTTTTTGGTGATTTGTGGTTGTAAACATAGCCAGTGAAAGTCTATAGTGGCTGCTTTAATACGATTGTGTTTGCAGAACCCTTTGATGGGACCGGCAGCATCACAAATTGGACCAGGGTCTGTATTTTGGATCCGAAACCTGTATATGGTGGCCAGGGTTTTATTTTCTGCATGGGTGATACTTGATACAGTGCTATTGAGGTTTTATGTGCTATGGGTGCTTCGAAGTAAAGGTGGCTATGTGGAAACTCACAAACATTATTGAGGGTGTCAGCTGTCCAAACAGCGAGGCTCATGACAGACAGCTAGGCCTGAATGCAGGTGTGTTTGACGTTATTGTTGATGAGCAGGAATTCTGTCTTAATGGTGTTTACTTTGTGGAAGAGTCTGGACAGCCATATCAGGATCAAGTCCCTCATCCCTGGAATATGGATTCTTTCACCCCGCATTGAGATTCTGTTCCTCCCTCTCCCTGCTCTGGGGTATTGAGCCTCTCACCCTGCCTTGGGGTGTTATTTCTTTTACCCTCCTTGGGATATTGTTTCTTTCTCCTCACCTTGGTAAAGTGTTCGGATTCACGAAGAGTTACACTCCAAACCAGGAAGAATGTGTAATAACTGGAAGCTGATGAGCACCCGGACCAGCAAGTACGTTATTAAGTAGATTTATTGAAGTTCAATGCCAGGAACAAAACATTAGCATGTCCTATCCAAGTCAGCATACCTCCAACTGCCAAACATAGAATCCCCTTCAGATCACAACACACCAACACTCCACTCACACTGACCTCACTACATTCCAAGTACAGTGATGTCATCCCCTCAGCTAGCAAGACACATTACAACACTTCTCCCTCCTTTCCTTTATTGAAATCAGAGAAATTGCACACCAAAACCACCACCAGACAAAACTCCCACATGTACGTGTGGCCAGCACGTACTGCACCAACTAGTAACACCACTGGCGACAAGAAACTGCCCCAGAGAACACCAAAACCCTGGACACTACAAGGTAAATCTAGGAAACAGGAAAGTGCTCCACCAAAAGAATAAGGACCCAACAATACCTACATGGCACGCCAAGAATACTAACAACTGTGCCAATTGGGAAACATGACACCCCATGTCAACCAATACCCAAAACCAACTCCAACACCCAACTACAACACCACTCCTCCCTCCATAAACAAACAGTGAAGAGCCCAACGCAATCTACTAAGGGTTCTCTCCTCCCAGAACAGAACTGGACAACCTCCGAGAAACAAAAATAAAAAACTAAGCACCTCCACCTGTTCCAAGCTGCCCCTTGGAACCTAGGTCCTGCCACGTCCCAGCATCCACATGAAAAACTACCTAACAATCCTCATCCCTCAGTGCACAAACCTCCTTCCATCCTAGTTTGCCCCCTAGGACACCAGGGCTGCCACCCCCGGGCACGAACCACACAGCTCAACAGAACAACAACAAGCACAACAACGCAAACAGTTCACCACAGCACCCAAAGGGTACCCAACACCATAAAACCATGGACATTCGAGAACACACCCACAAGGATTGCGAAAACACAACTACCACCAACCAGACACACACACACCAACCACCACGGACCCCTGGTCCAGCCTACTGCACTAGCAGCACACCTCCCACTCACCTAGGCCCCCTGGTCCAGCCTACTGCAGTAGCAGCACACCTACCACTCACCTAGGACCCGCGGTCAGGCCTAGTGCACCACGCAGCACACCTACCACTCACCTAGGACCCCAGGTCCAGCCTACTGCACCATGCAGCACACCTACCACTAACCTAGGACCCCAAGTCCAGCCTACTGCCACCTGCAGCACACCTACTACATACCTTGGACCCCAGGTCCAGCCTAACTGCTCAGCGCAGCACACCACAATGTAATCACTGACCCCCCCCAGTCTTACACACTGCACTATTCACCTCACGGCAGACACAGGATAGACGGGCATACACGCACATGGCATAACAGATAAAATACTGTGACATAAATGTGCCATAACACACCATTGTAGTGAAAGAAACTCCCCAGAAATAACGCCGACAATAATTGTCAGTAGAGCAATTCATCATGAAAATGCTTTTGGCACAAAATAAAGTATGCAGTGCCCAATAAATCATTCAACAAGGAAGTACCCCACCCATGAGTCCGTTCATGAGAACCCCACCCACGAGTCCGTTCGTGAGAAACACGACCTGCAAAAAAAAACGTTAGGCTATACACATTAGAACACCATGTCCAGACCACCAACCATAGGTCCACCACGTGTAAATACCCGCACCCACAAGTCCAGGTTCCCAAAAGGTTCCGTCCCACCTGGAAGAAAAGATCATGTAGAAGTAAACAACATGCAATTTCTGGCACGTTAATGCAGCAACACACCAAATAACATCTACATAGCAATTTATCAACACAACACAAACATTCAATCATACATAACTTAAGCGCGCGCGCACTCACACACTCACACAGGCGCATGAAAACAACCTAAACACATATGAGACCCCACAACAGACACTACTCATACACAATGGCCTCACACAGAATAAGCACACACTGATAAAAAGGCTCACTGATATTCTGGAAAACCCCAGATGTCCTCCTTATCTCTGCGACCAGCAAACATAGGACCCCCACTCCTCCAGGGTCCAAAAATGCCACGAAACATCAGAGGGTTCTTGACACGACCTCATTCCCAAACAGTAACCTTAGTCCTGGGAAAATTGAACACGGGAGTACAAACACATATGCCCGCCCATGCCCTTGGGCTCACACAACGCTGCTCAGCTGCAATTGTCAACATTTCGCAGCTTCTTTCCTGTAAGGCATTCGATCGCTTGTGCGTGCATCCTGCGAACCGAACAACGAGTGCCTCACAACAACCCAACCGTTTCTTGCGTTCCAGCTGCACCCGCTGGAACGCACGCACTAGCGAGGGCAACGCGATGATGTCTGCACATTCAGCCCTTCCTACAGGAACAATTCTGCATTCCAGCATGCCTTGCTGGAATGCACGCCCATCAGGGAGCAACGTCATCATTTGGCCCGGGACACGGCCAAAACAACATTTCCGCTGTGCATCCATGAACGCAGGTACACTGGAGACCACACAACCGGGGAACCTCTCCCCGGACCTCCTCCTCAAAGGCTCACAACAGGAACCACCACGCCCACCTGAACGGGCAACCGGCATCATTTCAGCATGATTCTCCATGCTCACCCGGGCAGCCGACTTCCTGATAACTGACCCTCCTTCGCTCCGCATGCGAACAGGAGCCCTACAAGGATGCCACCGGTCTGAGGTAGAATTGTACCGAAAACTGCAGAAGAGCGCTGATCCCAGGCAACAGCCGGACATCCGCCAACCACAAGCTCCACCCGGCCGGCTTGGTCCATGTGGCAGACACTCCTTACATTACTGCACACTGACTTGTGTGCCGGACAGATTCATTACTCAGCACCACCCGGCCTGCTGAAGAACCTGCAAAGTCCAGATCAAAACAGCACTGGACATCAACCCGCTGAACTTGGCACTGGACATGAATCACTGGAGGGCAATGTTTCCTGGCTTCAGACTGTCCCCTCCTCAACAGCATCCCATCCTCGTCACCAGTGTAATAACTAGAAGCTGATGAGCACCCGGACCAGCAGCTAAGTTATTAAGTAGATTTATTGAAGTTCAATGCCAGGAACAAAACATTGGCATGTCCTATCCAAGTCAGCATACCTCCAACTGCCAAGCATAGAATCCCCTTCAGATCACAACACACCAACACTCCACTCACACTGACCTCACTACATTCCAAGTACAGTGATGTCATCCCCTCAGCTAGCAAGACACATTACAACATAATGCTTCCCACTGGCTGATGTAGCAACACATTGGAAACCTTTACCCCTGTTGGAAGTGCTACTAGACACAACCCCTGAACTGGAATCATGCAAGGGATACTGGAGCTGCAGTGGGGAGGAGAGAGAGAACAAAGAATCATTGGAACATATAGAAAGGTGGGATTACAGATAGGTTGCAGCAGGTTTAACTGTAATTAGGCGTACCATCTCTCTTAGTATCCATTCATAGGAATGGTCCCTACAGGGAAGGTACCGGCTCAATTGCCATCAATTAACAAATAACAGTGGAAACATATCCATGGAACAGTGAAACTATGACTTATCTAACACTAATACCTACAGTTCTATCCACAGTGCAGAACAAGGATACCTGTAGCTGGGTTCCATGCGGTGAACCGTTTGCGAGAAACCCAGCCTCGTGTCTCGCTTTCCTTTTTGTTGTCATGATTCAGAACTTAATCACGCTACGTGCATGCGAGGAAAGAACCTATGAATGTTGGCAACGATACACCATAGACCTCGCATTGTCCCCTGTTGAACTGATTTCAAGAGTCACTGGGTCGGCATTTCCACATGAAGTGTTTTTAATGAGGAGTGAGATGCTAAGGAACACGGTAAGCACCCATCTAATAACGTAGTAAATGTTTGCCACAAGTTGTTGTCCTAACAGGAAGGTCTTCTCATGGGATCTTTCTTCTCACAGCCCAACAGGGGGTTTTCTTTTTTGTACCCCGTCCTGTGTTATGGTCACTCTCACCCCACCATGGGCCCTTGTATCTCTTACCCTATCTTGGGCTCTCTGGTCTGCATCCATCAACCCTCTTGGGGTCTCTCGTCTCCCATCCCGCCTTGTGTTCTCTGCTCTCTCACCCCTTCTGGTGGTCTCTCGTCTCTCCTCATCTAGGAGTATGGCCAGTGCTTAATTTGTGTGGGGCTTGCCCGTGTTTGATATGATATGATATGGCATTTGTAACACGCCTATACACAAGTGTTTCAAGGCGCGACGAGGCAGGGGGGGGAACAAAGGGAGACAGACAACGATCCTACTAGGCCAGGTGTCATTCAGATCGCGCAAGGGTAGGGGCACTGGGATAAGTGCAGGGAAAGGGGACAGGGGAAGTGCAGTACATGGTTAGTAGAATACAAGATAAATAATAGGGCCAGCTGGTGGCAAGTGCAAAGATAAGTGCCGGGAGAAGGGGCTGTAGGATACAGAGACAGTCCCATAGTACATGTAGGCAATGCAAGGAAGAGTGGCTGGGCCAGGACATGAGATCGGTGAGTGGCCCAGTTGCAGATTCAGTGCAGGTTCAGTGATTTTAGCAGGGGAGAGAGGGAGAGAAAGCAGAGGCAATGAGGAAAGTTTGAGGTGCTTCCAGAACCAGAGATGGTTCTCCTCAAGTTTCAGGGCGGCAGGAAGGCTGTTCCAGAGGGAGGCCCCTGCTGCGGCGAGAGATCTACCCCCAGCTCGTTGCTTGGAGAAGCGGCTGACCCTGAGGTAGTTGGAGGTGGATGAGTGAAGGGCTCGAGAAGGAAGATATTTAGGAAGAGAGAGTTGCAGGTATTTTGGCCCAAGGCCTCAGAAGGCCTTGTGGACAATGCAGAGGGTTTTGAACTTAATCTTTGCAGCCACTGGGAGCCAGTGTAGTGATTTCAGTCCTGGATAGATACGGTCCCTGGCCTTGAGGCCAGGGACAAGTCTCGCAGTCCTGTTCTGGATGAGTTGCAAAGGGCGGAGAGTAGAGGCAGGAAGATTTAGATAGAGGCTGTTACAGTAGTCCAGCCTAGAGAGAACCAGAGCTCTGGAGACAGTGAGCTTCTGGGGGAAGGAGAGAAAAGGAAGGATACCTCTGAGGAGGTGTAGATGGTAGTGTGACTTCTTAGAGACGTCAGAGATGTGAGGAGAGAAGGAGAGTGTGGAGTCAAAGATGACCCCGAGGTTTTTTGCCATGCAGGTAGGAGCAGGAAGAGGGCCAAGGGAGGCTGGATAGAGAGCTGCAGGGAAGGAGGGAGTGGGTGTGCCGATAAGTAGAATCTCAGTCTTACTGGAATTAAGGCAGAGGTCGTTGGCGGCACACCACTCCTGGATAGCAGAAAAACAGTCAGAGATGAGGGAAGTGGAAGAGAAGGCCGAGGGTAGCCTGAAAATGAGCTGGGTATCATCCGAGTAGCACTGAAAGTTGGGACAGAGAGCGGCGATGCGGTGAGCAATAAGTGCCAGATACTGGTTGAACAGCGAGGGGGAGAGGTTTGATCCCTGGGGGACACCACAGGTAGAGAAAAAGATGTCAGAGAGGAAGGAACCCAGTTGGACCAGTTTAGCCAGGGCACTTATTTTTAAGCCCAGCTTGCTTATGGTTTGGTGTTTTGCCAACGTTATTATTTTAATTGTCAGTCAGTCTTAGGAACATAACAATCAACAATCCTGGGTTCTGGTCACTCTCACCCCACCATGGATAGTGTATCTCTTACCCTATATTGGGGTCTCTGGTCTGCATCCATCAACCCTCTTGGTGTCTCTCGTCTCCCATCCTGCCTTACGTTCTCTGCTCTCTCAACCCTTCTTGTGGTCTCTCGTCTCCCTCTCCTCCTCTATGAGTATGGCCAGTGCTTAATTTGTGGGAGGCTTGCCCGTGTTTAGGCTGGGCACTTACTTTTAAGCCCCGCTTGATTATGTTGTGGTGTTTTGCCAATGTTACTATTGTAACTGTCCGTCAGTCATAGGAACATAACAATCAACAACAGTGTGCACAGGCCAGGGCATCTGCATCCTGAGCAGGCTCATTGTTATTCACAAACCTGATGACCCAGGTTGGCAGGCCAGGACCATTTATCAATTATCATGGAAAACAATGAGATGTAAGGTAACAATCTTGGACGCTGATACTGGTCATGTCCACACACTGCTCCACTGTGCCAAAATGACATTGCTGCACATTCTCTAGTGTAATAACCAGCAGGCTGGGTTGACGACAACAGTCAACAGCCCCTACACAGGGGCAAAGTTAGTGACAAGACCCATATTGAGCAGGAGTGCCAGCAATGAGTGCCAACCTATGGAAGACGATCTTGCTGCAGTGTTTGACAGGCAACTCATCAGTTCAGTTATGAGTTTGCCTACATTCGTTCATCAATTTAAAATGGGAGGAAAGCATGTTTGCTCTTTTTTCCTGTGGATAGATGGTTAACATGCTCCACTGGACACCAATAGGATTAGGGTAAGATGTTAACGATGATATGCTTTAAAGAAACACCTTTTATTTCAACACACATCCAATATGTTATGTTGATTTCACCTTCAATGAACCAGTGGTAGTTGGAGCTTTAACTCCAAATATGTTGATACCGTATGGAGCAGCCGTGTGACAATGTATGGGGCAACAATGGGTGGTGTCAATGGAAGATGGGGAGTTGCAGCTCCCAACCTGCAAGAAAATATTTGGGCCCTGGCACTTATTTTCTTACAAATGATGCACTGAGTATGGCCAGTCCGCTCCACCCTTCTCCCTGCACCCTGGGACAACTGCATTTCTTGTTTGTTGTAGCGCTGTTAGGAGGAGCAATCTCCTTCGATGGTGCAAAACCGTGGTTCAGGTTCTTGTTCGGTACTCTGTGTTTGGTCATCGGTTTGGCTGCTTCCACCAGTCTTGAATGATTTACCAGTGCCATGATGTGCATTCACTGTTAAACCACTTCTAGCTTGGTTGGGACTTATCTTCCCCTTCAGTCGTGTTGAGCTTATGGCCCTTTTGGAACGTTTATGCAAGGGATGGATACACAGAATAACTCAGAGTCCAAATAGTAAAAAAAAAGTACAGTTTTATTAACAATTATCAAAAACAGGGAGTTAAAACAAGCATCAACGGATGTACACTCGATTTCTCTCAATGACTTTTTCGCACAACATATACCTTATAATAAGAACACGTCAGAGGTGACGTCATTCTGCGTGGAAAATAATAAACCTACTGGGGATCAGGATAGGCCTAAGAGGAACATCTAAGTACACATTATATAGGAACAAGGATTGCAATTGGCTGCCCACTGTCAGGTGGGCAATACATGCCTACCTCCAGAACATGTCATCTTTAAAACCATTAGATACATAGTTTCTAATTGGTCTTTAAACCATACAGTCCTTCGTTATATGGACCACAACATTTGGTTCATATAGCAGCACATAAGCCCTGTCCCATGTGTAAGGAGGTGGACTTGACTCTACCCAATTAGCCCAGCATCTCTCATCATCTAAGCCTTCTGCCATGAAGATTGTCTTTGAACATGGCCTTGCAAAGTATACTTGTCAAGTGCGGGCATTCACTATCATTTTCTGGACTCCAAGTCCGACTCCATTTTCATCAATGGCTCACGTGACAGGAGACCACAATTTGGTCCATTTTGCAAGTCTTAAATGCTGTAACTGAATAAAACTTAGCACTCTTGGTGTTCTTTCTCTGCACCTTAAAAAGGGATGATTCATCCTTCATACATTCACTCCTTTCCAGAATAGATAGCCAACCTTACCTGCTTCAGTCTTGACTCCAGGCCAGACAACCTCGCCATGCAGCTCCAAAATTTCAGCTTATTCTCGCTGTGACACAATTCTCATTTCTTCTTCATGGGTGTTGGCTTACTAAAATTCATGATACCGATGTCCAGCTCCTACACAATGGCGTCTCTGCCTGCATCCTATTCACTACATATAGCCAGATTCTTTGATGAATTAGTCTACCTGGCGTTTTAGTGTCTGCACAGTTATGAAAGGGTTGATTCTCTTCAGTACTTCGGGCATGTGTAATCTTCTTTTTAATATTAAAAAGTTCACTTGACTCTTTACTTCATCATTAGTTTCTGTAGGATTCATACATCCTCTTCAGCCAATATCCTGAGACATCAGTCATACTCTCTTATGATGTCACAGACTTCTTTCTTTGCTCTTTTTCATATTCCTTCCGGGAGTTACTCTCACAGATTATTGTCCCTTCAGGGATACATTCGATAGCGTTGTCTCAATGGGTAGCTTCTTTCGAATATACGCTGTGGTATTGGCACAACTGCTGGTGTAAAACATGGCACAATCGCAGGCTTCCAACATATAGGAGGTAGGGGGGCGGGATTTCCTGCAGTGGCATGCAGCTACTCCTCTACATTCCCCTCTCTGGTCAAGTCCTCGACCACCTCAATTGTTTCCACATCCTTAGATTTTTTCATGACAAAGGGTTTCTTTGGTGCCCATATCTTCATCACCCCCGTTTGTGTGCCAGCTGATTTGACATGTTCATCTACACTCCAGGTCATATAGTTACATTGCTCATTCGGGATACAATAGACCTATCATCCCACATACTTCTTATGATTCTTTGGATACAGGAACTTCGTTCCCTCTGGTGCTACGATGCTAGCCTCTAAATATTTTCTGACAGCTTCATCAGTCAGCTCTTTGGCGTTATGTTCAGGTTTTTTTGTAAATAGCCATGACTACCACATGTATCTTAATTAACACAGATAGTGATATCGTGTTCCCTAGAACTTTGAACATTCTCAGACTTGATGAAGAAAACATGTGTTATGGAAATCAAAATAAAAATAGTAAATATATGGATGGTAGACAATAACCAGAATAAATGTATGGTAGATAACAATCAGAATGTGAGCATGTCCTACTGGATAAACGCATGGATGACTTTTTGACATTTTTTTATGAACCACACCTTATCCAATACATTTTTGCTCTATGAATCATTACTCTCCCCATCTTCACTTGACTAGAGGTACTAATCTCCCATAGGTATAGAATGTATATTTAAAAGAAGGAACACATTTAGACATTACCAAAACACCCCTTATGGTTAAGAAGTCCCAAGGATGTAGATCAGACATGTTTATCCTTTAAATTCAATTTGACCGGAACCTATTTCCATCAGGCCCCCATGTAGACCTGACATCAATTTATAGTTATTCCACCTTAGGTATGTATATGTAGTCATTCACAAGCATAAACACCAAATGATACTAATTGCCTCTAGATCACAAGTTTTATTATCATTAAGCTGCTATGATAATTTAACCAAAAATATTAATATCCCTATAAGGTCAGTATACTACTCATTTATTATAAGTTGGCAAACTCACTACTTTCCCATATTTGAGTCATACACACCCTAAATGCAGACAGGATCAATATACACACGGTTAGTATACTACTTATTCATCACCAATCGGCAAATGTACCCATATTTGAGTAATACACACCCTAGACGCAGAGAGTATCAATGTATACATTGACACACATCAGTTATACAGTAACCCTGAGTTTATTGTAATTCTTGAATCTGATTAATGCATACTTTCAATGTGGATATGATCCACATGAACAATGCCACACAATGATTCACTATTTTTCGAGTTTGCAGAGATAATGTAATCCATTAACCCGATTGTGCATTCATAAACAAAGGGATGACGCATCAAAACAAATTGCGGCCATTTTGAATCGGGGACACCTCGCGGTTCTTACTGGCAGCACGGCTCATTGCAGGAAGAGTCCCTTTCGGTAGGCATTTTAGGAACACTTCCTTAAATACTAAAACAGGGTCTTTTGAAGTGGTTTAACACTCTGGAGAAAACCATAAGATGGAACCTACAATGTTCCCTTTTCTGATTTACTTTCACAGGGTTACACCTTGTAGCAGGATATTGTTACCAATATTTACTAAACAACCAAGTGCCCATCAAAGAAGATTGAGGATATTACACACCACAAGGGCAAGCCTTTGTAATCATGTGTGAAATAGATAAAGATGAGTGAACTAGCATTGAAATTAGCAATACTATCAGCAGATGAAACTATATTGACCTAAACCATCCTTCTTATTTATGGTTACATCTGGTTGATGAAAGGATTACATGATAAGGCTAAAATATCTTTTTACAAATATCTCTTTTTGCATCCTCTCTTCAAAGTGATTGTGCAAAATAGGGCTAATCATATTCGTTTTTAGCAACAAAGACATAAACATGCTACTTTTAAACATAGGGCCTCATTATAATACTGGCGATAGCTGGGGGCGTGGCCTGGAGCCGATGGCGTGCAGAGGCTGATCTGCCGAGCTCCGGCCGAGACGCCGTTTCCGAATCCTTTTTCTCTGGCTTAAGTGGAACAGCAGCCCGCTGAGAAGCACACAGTGGTGCGAGAGGCGATCCCGGACAAAACCTGCTTGAGGGGTCGGAATCTCCGGCCCCCTGGATGGTAGCGCAGGCTCTGGAACGCGCTCCCTCCCCCTGCCGTGCCTGGACCCAAGATGGCGCCCCACACAGCCTAGAGGGGCGTCCGTGCGGAGCACCCCCACCAGCACACCCTTGTGACGTGGTGACGGCTGGGAGCACTGAGGAGGCGTACTACAGCGGAGCTGGCCTCCTTGCGACATCCGACTGCGGTCGGCACCAGACCCTCGCCCTTCTCCCCCTTCGTCACGCAGGACTGCTCCGGTCGACACTACGCGCCGGAACCTCGCACAATACGCGAGAGCCGCCGTATCCCCGGAGCTCCGCTCCACTGCTGCACAACGCACATCCCGGGGACGGCGGAGAGGGTCTCCACGCAACATCCGACCGCAGTCCGCACCAGACTCTCGTCCTTCCTCCCCATCGCCGTGCAGGACTGCCCCGGCCGACATTAAGCGCCGGCGACCTACACAAAAAGCACGGCACACATCCCGAGGACGAGATCACACGGCGGCACCACTAGCCTCTGCCCACCACTAGCCTCAGCAGAGTGAGAGGAGCAACAGCCGCTGGGTCACTGCGATCCGCCGCCTTACCCCAAGGATCGGATTCCGGCTCAGAAACCAGAAACGACACGGAAAGCTGTGACGGTGGAGCCCTGGGGGACGAGTCAAACCACGAAACAACCGTGAGTGCGGCCCCTGTCACCCCCCCCAGCTACAGCCTGCATTAACTCTGCGGCTGGGCCACCCAATTAGGCTCACACATCAAGGGGCGACAACTCCTGCCCTCTGGTTGCGGCCCACGGCTGAGCCCTAAGCGCTCCAACACCAACACGCCCGAGTCCAGGGGCAGCGACATAGGCGCCAAGGTAGCGGCTGAATCATTCGAACGTACAGTGGAACACACAACACCAGAGAGCTGCGCCCCGGACTGGCAATAATAAACTCTCGGGGCACAGTCCACTCTAGAACCCCATTCCAGGCCACATAAGCGAGTGGCCCTCACTCCCACCCCACCAGCTTCAGCCTCCAACATGACCGCCAAAAATAAAACTAGAGCTGCCACCATGGACTCCTTCGTCTCAGCCCGGGCAAAGACTCCCACTCAAGCCAGGGCTGGCTCCACTGAAATCACTCGCTCGTACGAGACGGAGCCCAACGATAATCACTCCCAGATAATGGACGCTATTGCCTCATTAAAGACTCATATAGACTCCAAGAAAGACGAGTTCAAAATAGACATACAACTCATTCGCCAGGATGCCCGCAACTTAACGGAGAGGGTGACGGCCATGGAGAATTCAACAGAGGAAAAGTCCGGGGCCACTGCAGCCCTACAATCCGAAGTCTCGAACCTGAAAAGGAAGGTCGCATTCCTAGAAGAAAGGGCAGAGGAAGCCGAAGGTCAGGCTAGACGGGGGAACATCAGGATCCTGGGCATCCCGGAGGGAAATGAAGGCCTGAATACCACGTCCTATGTCGAAACCCTGCTGCTACAGGAGATTGGGGCCGGCAAGCTGACTCAGGGATTTGCGGTGGAAAGGGGCCACAGGTCCCTCCAGAAACGACCTCCCCCTGGCTCGCATCGACGGCCAATAATAGCTAAGATACTAAATTTCCAAGACAGAGAAACTATATTAAGACACTCCAGGGAAACAGGCCCTATCGTACAGGGCGACTCTAAGATCTCTATATACCCTGACTATACCCAGAAAGTGCAGAGGGAGAGGAACTCGTTTGTTCCGATTAAAGCAAGGCTCCGTCAACTGAACCTCAAATACAGGTTGCTGTACCCGTCCCGCCTAAAAGTCATCCACAAAGGGCGAGCAATATTTCTCGAAAACCCGGAAGCAGCCAACATGTGGCTAGAAGACAATAACCTCGCTGACGGCGGGGACAACCTAGGGGAGGAAGACTGAACCCCGAGGGAGGATGACTGGATCCCAGGGACCTTTCACACCACCCACACATGAAGCATAAACAGCCGGACCCAGGAAGGTAATCCAATTAACAGTATATCGTATGGAAACGACCCTCGTTCGGCCTCGCCGTCTCGCAGCAGCCCCGCCCCCAGCGAAAAATCCAACAGGGCTAGTTCGTTCTTTTCTGCCCGACCCAACTTGCGCCCGATACCCGGATGGGTTCAGACGGCGCGGGAGCGCCTGAGCACCGCGACAGTGTTGTAGTCGCTGGGCGCACCAGTTTGTGTTATGTTATTAGTTTTGTTAGTTTTACAGTCTTCGTCCCATTGATGCTTGAAAAAATCAAGATGGCCAGAAGATACGCTCCAGGAATTGATGAATCAGAGGCCCATCGCCTACAGCCCACCAACCACGCCTTGATGTCGTACCAGGCCATCGTGATTGTGCCTCACGCCAAACCCAGAACACTGAACCAATGGCATCACAACTCAACGTGATGACATGGAACGTGAGGGGAATGGGCTCGTACCTCAGGAGGAACCGCATACAGTCTTATCTTAGGAGGAAGAAAGTCTCGATTGCGATGCTACAGGAGACACACCTCACCGAGGACGCTCTGTCCAAATTAGCAGACCGCTGGGAGGGGACTGTGAGAGGATCCCCATACTCCAAATACGCGAGGGGTGTGCTAATATGGGTAAACCCGAATGTGCCTTTCCAGTTACACGGATGCGAATCTGACAAGGACGGAAGATACGTAATAACGTGGGTAACTATAGAACAGACCCCGATCTGCTTGGCTAACACATACTTTCCACAACATGGAATCCCGTCATACCTCAGTGCACTGAGTCCCAAGCTGGCACACCATCGAGGCCAGACCTTCATATGGGGAGGAGACTTTAATTGTGTCATGGATACAGCTATGGACAGATCACTCCCTCCCCCCCAACCGAGCAATCCCGCAACCCGCACTATGGCGGAGACACTCGACCAACTCAATCTGGTGGACATCTAGAGGATACAACACCCAGCTGACAGGACCTACTCACATTACTCAGCCCCACACAGCGTCCATACAAGAATAGATTATTTGTTCATTGACCGGGACCAGGTCCCGCTGGCGATAGCCACAGAGTACCTGGGGAGATCTATCTCCGACCACTCTCCGTTAACCATGCAATGGCGGCAGAGGGGACCCAGACCCCCGATCCCCATGTGGAGGATGCCTTCTGCGACATTAGAGGACCCACAGTTCAGAGAAGACCTTGCCGAGAGACTAGAGGAGTACGTCGAAATCAACAAAGGATCGGTGTCCACCTGGAGCACACTGTGGGAAGCCATAAAGGTGGTTACCAGAGGAGAAATTATATCAAGAGCTGGTGGCACCCGCAGGCAATTAAAGACGTCACTTGAGGCCCAAGAATCAGAGATTACTCGCCTGGAGACCACTTCTGACGCCTCCCCAGAGGTCGAAACGAAACTGAAAGTAGCCCGTGAAAAATGTCAGCTGTCCTGGGACAGGCTGGAAAAATTCGACTTTGCCACGCACACTGCCCGATCCCACAAAGAATCAGACAAACCAGGTAGGCTGCTGGCCTGGTTGTGCAGAAGAGAGCACCCTAAACACCTACCAACGGAAATAATAGACGCAGAAGGTGTATCCCACAGGACACAAATGGGGATCAACAAAGCATTCGCTGAGTTCTACTCAAAACTATACGCACATGAAGCCCGGACACCCACCACAGAAATAATAGATACCCTGGAAGAGATTGGTCTACCCCAAATATCCAGCGAACAGAGAACAGAACTGGACATGGAAATTACTCTCGACGATGTAAGAGGGGCTATCAGGTCAATTGCTACCAACAAGACCCCTGGCAGCGACGGACTTCCGCCGGAATTTTATAAAACATACGAAGCCATCCTCACCCCCATCCTACACGAAGTCTACCAGGAAGCTTACGCAAACGAGATCCTCCACAACACCATGAGAGAAACTATAATCATCCCCATGCTTAAGCCCCACAAACCGCCCACTGATTGTGACTCATACCGACCTCTGGCCATGCTCAACTACGATAGCAAGATCCTCACCTCAATACTGGCTGGCAGACTTGCTAGAGTGGTGGGATCTATAATTCACGAAGATCAGAACGGATTCGTTCCAGGGCGCAACACCACAGCTAATCTGAGGAGGCTTCAACACATCATGGCCGAAACCTACGATTCCGAGGAAGACCTAGCGATATTGTCGCTTGACGCCATCAAGGCCCTCGACTCCATCTACTGGGAGTGGCTAGTGGAGGTCTTGAGGGGTTTTGGCTTTGGAAATGGCTTCATCAGATGGGTCCAGGTTCTCTACAATTCTCCAGTGGCCAGGGTCAAGACAGGCGGAATAGTCTCGGAACCCTGGGAAATACAGAGAGGCACGAGACAGGGATGCCCACTTTCGCCCATGCTGTTTATACTGGGACTAGAACCGATTGCCATATACTTCCGTCAACAGCTCTTCGACGCCGGCATTAAGGTGGGCAACGCTTATGACATAATATCATTGTACGCAGATGACGTCCTTCTGTACTTAAAAGACCCCGAGTTCAACGCACCGACAACACTGGAGGTACTCGACAACTACGTGAAATACTCTGGAATCCAATTTAGCAGACACAAATCCTCAGCGTTCCCCCTAGCCGGATTGAGAGACGTTTTAGCAGAAGACCTCCCAAATATGGGGATAAAATGGCAACCCGAGAAGTTCAGGTACTTGGGGATCAATGTCGGCCACACCCCGCAGCTCACACATGAGCACAACACAGAAGTCGCTATCACCAACCTCCGGCGATCTATAAAATTCTGGTCCAAACTCCCACTGGCAATGGTGGGGAGAGCGGCGATTGCCAAGATGATAATCCTCCCCCGTTTCTTGTACTTCTTTGTGAACATTTGCCACTACGTACGGCCTCCCTTCTTCAAGAAATTGGAGGCCATCATTAAGGACTTTTTGTGGGGGCCCCACAGGCACAAACTAACACTAGCCACGTTAACCCTGCCACATAAAGAAGGTGGAATAAAACTCCCAGATCTCCAGCTCTATTACCTGGCTGCCCAGCTCAGTCACATCACGAAGTGGCTATCAGACGAACCTTCAGCTGAACTGGGGCTCCTGAAGCAACCTTACACCAACCTAATTCCTAAAGAAACCCTATGGAACCCCCTCCGCCGCTCCTTGGAAACCCCTTTAGTTGTGGAGCTTGGCAGACAGATATGGGCCAGGACTTGCTACATTAGGAAGGTGCAACACCCGTACTCCCCAGACAACCCCATAATGGTAGACGTGTGCAAAACGGAGGCAGACCTCCCCATAGCAAGGAGGTGGGAGGAAGCTGGTATATATAGATGGGGAGACCTGTTTGAAGGAGGAGAGTTCAGGGACTTTGAGTCGATACAAGTCATCGAAGGACTATCCAAAGGCCAGTTTCTCTGGTACCATAGGCTCAAACAAACCGCCAAGAAGCAGTGGCACTCCTGGCCAGAGGAACCCACCCCTGACCCTTTGCTACAGGAAATGTATGACCTCTCCGATGGATGGAGACCGGTCTCCAGGTTGTACAACAAGCTCATCGACAAACCTAACCCTAAGGAAGCGGCACTGAGGGCGAAATGGGAAGCAGATCTAGTAGCCCCACTCACTGATAAGGAATGGGAAAGAGCATTAATATACCCCAAGAAAGTGTCAAGAAACTCCAGATTTGGCCAAATACAGCTGAATGTCCTTGATCGGACCTACATGACTCCCCACAGAGTTGCCTCGTTCAACGGGAAGGTCTCACCGGTGTGCCCATGGTGCGGGAACGACAGGGCAGACATGATCCACATGTTCTGGACCTGCACTAAAGTGATGACACTCTGGTCAAAAGCTAAGCAGTCCTGTAGAGACGCCGGAATGGAGAGGTACGACTGGTCACCCGGAGAATGCCTGCTAGGTACATACCCCAGACCAAGCAAACTCAAACACCTTGTGAAGTTAATGGACATTTCATGTATACTTGTTAAAAGAACCATAGCGATGGCCTGGAAGACACCCGCAGGCCCCAGGCACGAACGTTGGTTAAACGAAATGGCGAGATGGACAGCCGCAGAAACCAGAGCCTGGCAGGAAGGAACCACATTCAGTGGGGACGCTACAAGCGGCACTCTTGACTCCTGGAAGGCTCTTCTGAGGGATATGCACTTCGACGCAGACCATAAGCCCCCCTGAGCACCCGTAGTGTTTTGTAGTAACAGATTCCTTGCATTAACACAATGTAGATGTCCCCTGAAACTGTTCCCCTCCACTTCCTGAGAAGTGAAAACTTTGTCTGAACCACCATCTCGAACCCCACATGTTACATCATACGAAGACTATTGTTGTTTAAGTTGTTATTCTCTTTGTTTGTTTTAATCTATAAGTTTGAATTGTTTCACCTTTGCCACAAAACCAATAAAATACTTTGGAAAAAAAAAAATGATAATACTGGCGATAGCTGCCACTCATCATTTTTTTTCCGGTGCCAGCGGATGGGCAATTAGCAGGTCATTCTGGCCTTGCCAGACCCAGTATTTTCCCATTCACAGGCGCCGGAAAATATTCTCCCCCATTCCCATTTGAGTCCCATACGGCTCAATGGGAATGGGGAGGTTGGATGCACGAGGGCAGACCTGGCGGGCAGAAAGGCACCCGTGAGCACAACTTGCAGTTTGCCGGTCCGGTAGTAACGGCGCCGGTAGCTTACCGGCGCCATTACTACCGGACCGGCAAACTTATAATGAGGCCCATTGAGTCCTTTCATTCACTTAACACACTTTTCAGGAGGAATCTTACCTCATCCAAGCAATTTGGATATATGAAAATTTGAAAAGTACCTGTACATGACAATATCATCCAGGTGATTATATGAGCAGGATACATGACAGAAATTATCACCATTAAATATTTTGTAACATATCGTGGAAAAATAATTTGAGTCTAACATATGACTATTATATTTTATATATTGTAGATAAGAAAAATGATTGACAGCATACACAATAGGAAGCTTGTGAAGAAGGGGATAATTCCCCAAAATGCTTAGAGCAAATACCCAAGAAATTGTAAACACTACCAATATTATTAACCCAGCAATATGAAAATGTGTTCAGGACTCATTTATGAATAACTGTATTGGTAGTTGTGCAATAGACTCAGGAGATAGAACACATGTTGAAGCAGAATTGGATAGATAACTTTATTCATAAGGTTTCTCTTTCTTTGACAAAGCAATTGAATTATATGTGTTTGAATATGATCAAAAACTGTTCATATGAAATTTAATGCACGCAAATAGTAAAATCTATATTTTTTTTACAAATTACATATCTAATTGTATTATTGTATGCAATTGTATTATCACTAAAAATGTGGTTGTTTTTACAACAGAAAAAGGGTGTGCAAGGGACAGGAGGGTTCCACAAAGGTGTGAACCGCTGCTGTTATTCACGTCATGTTCAGGTTTGACATCGATCATGATCTTCATTCCTAACACCTTTTTTGCCATTTTCTTGCATTGGGCAATCGGTATCCTGATTACACAGAATCCGAATATCACCAACACTAATATTACTCCAATAATTTTGAATAGATTTGCCAACCACTGCGGAATCCACGAAAACAAGGAGGCAAACCAACCGTAATCTTCAATGTCATCTGTCTCATATTCCATCGTGTCATGCAGGTCTGTCAACAACGTTATGGCCTCTGTCAAGGTCCCATTTTGTTCATCTTGAGAAGGTACAAATGTGCAAAATGATGGCCCGATTTTGGCACAAACTCCTCCTTCCATTGCTGTGATCATAACAAGGAGATATCGGTTCTGGAGGGTCATCAGTCATATGGCCCTCAGCTTTTCCTTACTAGCGTTAAATCCCTTTATGGTAGTATTGATTGTCTGCAGAAGCTCACATCTGGTGATCTGTAGCCACTTGGAGTTTGCTACTGTCTGGATACCGGGCATGTATATAGTTGTCAATATTGAAGCAGTCTTGCTGAACAACCAGTGTTCCTCAGGAATAGAGTCATATGCTGTTATTGATTTGGCTGAGAAATAATTCTCTCTTTTTGTCTGACTGAGAAGTTCAAGGGATGTTCTTTTTCTCAAATGGGCATCCTCTCTTGGAAATTCGCCAATGTTCAGGTCACTTTGAGGAATCACTAATTCTGGACAATGGATGAGCACCAAAGAGCACACTGCGCCCCAATCCATGGGCAACCTCATGTAAGCTCTAGATCCACAAGCCCAATATCGGTCCATAAGGACGGCTGTCCCTTCTCCCATCCTTGGATCGTTAATTGTGGTATTGCATTCTTTGTTATATCCCACTTGATTCTTTCCGTGTCTTCAGAAGCACAGTATTGCATTAGCCAATTGGATTACAACTACTGGGCCTGGTTTGTCTTCTAACCATGTCAGTAGTTTGGAGTGTTTGGCCCATGACTTGAAACACTCATCATTCACCTTCTGCACCTCTTGTACATAATCTGTTTTCAGCAGGTGAGCTGCACAGGACATCATTCCTTCTTCCCATCCCTTCTTGGAATTCACTCATCCATAGATCAATAATTGAGTTTGTGCCCAACATCCAGGTGATCTGGTTATTTCTGTCACATCAGGCCAATTCATTCTCTTAATTTCTTCAATGATCACCTCATCCTGTCCTGCAGCAGGATACACAAGCATCTTGCTCTTCCATCCAGGCTCCTTTTCCATTTGTAGCGTTTTGATATAGTTGTCGTGGTATGGAAACAACCATTTCGATCTACATTGCAAGGTCGCCCAGCTTCCTTGAAATTTTCCACGAGTTGTACATGTTGCAAGATGACTGAGGCACTTTGCATAGTGCTCTGGAACCTCTCTGTCAATGAAAGTTCATACTGTATTCATGGCATACGGGATGAGAGAGCAGACATAGCAACCCTCCTTAGATTCTTTCTCCCCCACTTTTCTCGTGTGTTGGTACCACATGTTATTCCCCAGGTGAGCTGTGTTATCCAGATAGGTATTTATTCCTTCACTATCTTCCTCTGCACCTCTTTTGTGTCTACCAAAATCTGTATAGAACTCATAGATTAGGTCAAATGTCGTTTTCACAGTAGGGAGAACCATAGGGACTACTTCAGCAGAAGTACTAAGATGATAGAGACTATGAAAGATGAAGAAGAAGAAGAAGAGAAAGACAATGAGAACAATCATGCAAGCGTATATTATACATAAGAATCTGGGCATCCATCTCTCATGCCACCCTACTACTTGTTGAATGTGTTCATTCTTTATCACCATGCCACTCTCTTCATTATTGATTTTTAATACAATCATCAAGTTTCTTTATATTTGCAACTGTAAAATGTGTTCAATTATAGCAATAAGGAGTCTTCTTATGACTGAACCATTTTCAGGATCCTGCAAGAAAGTGTGAATATTAACCTTTCTTGTAACAAGAGCAGGGTACGACTGAAGTATAAACACAAAGACAGCAAGCACAAGCCGATGAACGTCACTATCAGCAGGTACCACATGTTTGATCACTTAAAACAAATATTCTCCACAAAATGAATCTGAATACTGATCTCATTTCCAATTTTCGATCAAGAACTGTCATTTAGGCATAGCTCTGATTCATTGTCTTGGGATGATAGCTCAGGGGCAACATGCTTGCCTTGCAAGCTAGACAACACAGAGCAACACAGGTTTGATCCCCGGGCTCGCGATTAGAAACCTCTGGGTATTAAGTGCGTTATAAATAAACTATCATGTCATATCATTATTTTCTGCTTCAATATGTATTTCTAAAAGTTAATTTCAAAATTCCTGGAATTCTCTGAAAGTTTTTTTCACTCTCTGCTAGAATATCTGTAAGGAGTGTCTTATTGAATTCCAGTCCAAATGAAGTACATACTAATCGCTAGTTGTTTTATTGTCCTTCTTCTTGGTCATCGATCGGGTCTGCACATGCTGAAATTCCTCTTCTTGTCTTGCTTCTGGCTCAACAACGGTGGGTGGGAAGGTCTCGCCTTTATAAATCTTCACATCACCCAGGTGCAGCCAGGCTCTTATTCCTTGTACCTTGCCAGCTGAAGGAGACACTTCTTCGATAATAAAACGGCCATGAAAACTTGGCTCATGCCACTTCCTGGTAAAAGGTGTAATTAACACTAGGTCCACAACATAGAACTTAGTTGATGGTAATAGTTGGCTTGGATTGGGTGCCGAATTATCATCCTCTGTGTTCTTAGACTGAACCCCCTGGCGTTTGACTTGATCGGAAATGAAAAAATACTAGAAGTCATACATGTCAAATAATCACGCATCTCATCACCAAAATCTTCAGCTACGCTCTGGGCATCACTTCTACTCCTAGATGGAGGTGTAAAGGGGTGTTGTCATTCGGCGCCTTGTTACTTGCTCGTGCGGGTGAGGTGGTGGTCTGATCCTGGCTGATTCTGAAGGGTATATAAGGCTAGGGGTAGGCAATACAGCCATCCCTTTTTCAAAGTCAATTTGATCTTGGCAAGCCTTTCCTTGAGGAGGCTGTTGAGTCTCTCACATATCCCATTCACTTGTATAAGCAGAAGAAAACTTGTGCTTTATGTTTAATAGAAGCCCTATTTGCTCAAATAGCTCATTCACAAAATGCGGCCCATTATCAGATCTTAGTGCCTCACACACACCCTCCCATCTCGGGAACACCGCACACACAAAAAAAAAACCTTTTGCTGCGCAAGTGGTATCAGGGTGAGTACACGGACCCGCCATGATATACCTAGATAAGGGACACATTACCACTAATAGATACCTATATCCATTATTGGTCCTCTCACCCCGCCTTGGGGTATTATTTCTTTCTCCACTCCTTGGGATATTGTTTCTTTCTCCCCACCTTGGAGAAGTGTTAGTATTCACATAATGCTTTCACAGACGGCAGGAGGACTTCTCAGGAGCACGAAGAGTTACGCTCCAAACCATGATGAATGCTTCCCGCTTGCTGATGTAACAACACAGCGGACACCTTTCCCCCTAGCGGAAGTGCTACTAGACACAACTCCTGAAATGGAATCAAGAAAAGGATATTGGAGCTGCAATGGGCAGGAGAGAGAGAACATAGGATAATTGGAACATATGGAAAGGTGAGTTTACAGATAGGTAACAGCAGGTTCAACTGAAATTAGGCACACCGTCTCTGTTAGTATCCATGTGTAGGAATGGTCAGTTTGAGAGAAGGTACTGGCCGGCTCAATGGACATCAATTAACAGTGGGAAAATATCCATGGAACAGTGAAACTATGACTTAACTAACACTAAATACCTAAAGTACTATCCACAGTGCAGAACAAGGAGACCTGTAGCTGGGTCCCATTCAGTGAACTGTTTGCGAGAAGGCCTGCCTCTTGTCTCGCTTTCCTTTTTGTTGTCATGATTCAGAACTTAATCACGCTACGTGCATGCAAAGAAAGGAACATTTTAATGTTGGAAGAGATACGCCATGGACCTTGCATCATCCCTGTTGAACTGATTTCAAGAGTCGCTGGGTCAGCATTTCCACACAGAGGGTTTGTAATGAGGATTGAGATGTCAAGGAACATGGTAAGCACCCGTCTAGTAACGTATTAAATGTTTGCCAAAAATTGTATTCCTAACAGGAAGGTCTACTCATGGGATCTTTCTTCTCACAGCCCACCAGATTTGTTTTTTTCTTCTGCCCCTTCCTGGGTTCTAGTCACTCTCATCCCACCATGGGGTAGTGTATCTCTTACCGTATCTTGGGGTCTCTGGTCTGCATCCATCAACCCTCTTGGGGTCTCTCGTCTCCCATCCCGCCTTGCGTTCTCTGCTCTCTCAACCCTTCTTGTGGTCTCTCGTCTCCCTCTCTTCCTCTAGGAGTATGGCCAGTGCTTAATTTGTGGGAGGCTTGCCCGTGTTTAGGCTGGGCACTTACTTTTAAGCCCCGCTTGATTATGTTGTGGTGTTTTGCCAACGTTACTATTTTAACTGTCAGTCAGTCATAGGAACATAACAATCAACAACAGTGTGCAAAGGCCAGGGCCTCTGCATCCTCGGCTGTCTCATTGTTATTCACAAACCTGATGACCCAGGTTTGCAGAGCAGGACCATTTATCCATTTTCATGAAAAACAATGAGATGCAAAGTGACAATCCTGGACACTGACACTGGCCATGTCCACCCACTGCTCCACTGAGCCAAAATGACATTGCTGCACATTCTCTAGTGTAATAACCAGCAGGCTGGGTTGACAACAACAGGACAGTCACCAGTCAACAGCCCCTACACAGAGGCAAAGTTAGTGACAAGACCCATATCGAGCAGCAGTGCCAGCAATGAGTCCCAATCTATGCAAGACGATCTTGCTGCAGTGTTTGACAGGCAACTCATCAGTTCAGTTATGAGTTTGCCTACATTCGTTCATCAATTTAAAATGGGAGGAAAGCATGTTTGCTCTTTTTTCCTGGGGTTAGATGGTTAACATGCTCCACTGGACACCAATAGCATTAGAGCAAAATGTTAACAATGATGTGTTATAAAGAAACACTTAAACATTTATTTTATTTAAACACACAACCAATATGACATGCATTACTTACCTTAATAGCATTTCTGATGATTGTATCTGCTGAGATTCACATGCTGTGCATATAGTTGACATCTAGTGGTAACCGTAGGGTATTTCATCCTGTCTTTCGAGGAGCGAAAGGGGACGTCGACATGGGCGTGCCTGTTACACTATTCCTAACGTGACATGTAGTGTACCCAAAATCCTTCATGCTTTGAGGTCCCTCCAATTGTATTTTTTCTGCCGTGAGTGAGCCTTATTACTATCGTGAGTACAGAAAAGAGAGAAGAAGTAGTAAGATGTCTATGTTCCTTCCATCCGAGCGGGTGGAAGGGTGGGCGCATGTGAATCTAAGCAGATGGCCCCTCCAACCGCATCTCCTGCACGGCACTCTCGTGGACAATGTCCCTTTGTTGTCCCTGGCAGACTGGATTCCCCCTGCCATTTTCTCCTTTTATGGGTCTCCACTTACCTTCACCAACACCTTTCTTGGCTCTCTATTGTTCCTTTCAGTTACTTCTTGCACGCTTATCCACGATTCCTCGATGGCTCTCGCTATTTCAATGACCTTCGCAAGTGGGGGATCCTTTTCAATCCACAGTCTTTCCCTCACCTTGGCGTTAATGGTCTTCATCATAACTTGATCCCTTATGTACTCCTCTGCTATGCCCGTAAACTTGCAGGTGGAAATTAGCGCTCGCTGAGCCGTCACATATACATCTATGCCTTCACCCACACCTTGGGTGCTTGAGAAGAAATTGTACCTCTCTAGTACGACATTTGGCCTCTTGCCAAACCGATCTTTGAATTTCTTGAGCGCAGCCTTGTATGCACTCACTGCTCTTTCTTCATCGCCAGCCGTACGTAACCCCTCTGTTCCCAAACAGTAAAGCAGTGCCGCCTTTTTCGTCATCGTATCTTGCTCCTCCTGCCGCCTTGAGGTACACCTTGAAAGTATTTATCCATAGATCCCAAGGTATGGGAGGTATGGGAGGTTTGGATAAGAATGTGGGTGGAGGACGAGCGCTGCTTCGCTGCATCCTTGAGTGCAAAGGTGCTTTCTGCTAGTTGGTGTGGCTTGGGGGTCTACTGTATGCGCTGGAGTAGCCAACTGTGCCCAATGCTTCATAAGTTATCTGGGAACACTGTGTCGAGCACTCCTAGAACTGCCAATGCTCCACTTGATATCAGGAAGTACTGTATCCTGCTTCCTGGGCTGCCTTCGTATTACAGTAGAAGGGTGTGGCACACAGCTGATAGGCCGGCTCATACAAGGCCCTCCCAAAGTAAAAAAATCTTCCTCCATCCTGCCCCAGGTGGTGCCAAGAACTCATGCAAAGGAGCTGATTGAGGCTTGCAGGCAGCCCATGCTGCTGCGGGAGGTGTCACATGCCACCACTCTGCTGTGAGTTACTGCGCTTGGAACCAGGCTTCGCCACGCTCACTCACCTCTATGAGCGAGGCGGGGATCCGTTACCTTCCTCTATGCCTTCTCCTCCTCTTATACGCCTTCTGCTCCTTATCTCCTCACCTCGGGCTGGGCACCTGAAACGCTGGACATACCCAGGCTTGCCGGGGCACTGCAGACCTGCTCACCAGCAGATTGGTTCTGCGCGGGTTCCCTTCAATGTGCTGGGGTTTGCCGTTGCCGTCCTCGTCGCCAGTAAAAAGATTGAAGGTGAGTCGGTATGGTGGGTTGAACCCAGATTTAATTAAGCAAACCCCAACGCCCTGAAGCGTTCGACCCTGACCAGCAACTGCTTGGAACATGGAACCTTGGACATGAGTAAACAGTCCAAGGTTCCATTCCACAGTTCCATTACAACAATGTCTTCTGATGCTTGTTAATCTGCTTAGAATAACATGCTGTGCATAGATTAGCAAGCAGTACCCGGAGTTGGAGGTGGGATGTGAGAAGGAACAATAGGGAAAACATTGTCCCACCTGAGAATCAGACCGAGAGTGAGTGTCTAGGCAATAGTATTTTGTAAAGGTGTGTACAGAACTCCAGGTTTCCGCTTTACAAATGGACTCGAGAGGAACATTTGCAATTAATGCTATGGAAGCCCCAGTGCCCCGAGTACAGTGTGCTATAGGCTTGAAGGGCATATCTCTCTTTGCAAGGGTGTAACAGAGTGTGATGCAATTGACAATCCATCTTGAGATTACTGATTTAGAAACAGGATCCCCTTCTCTACCAGCTGCCAATGAAATGAAAAACTGGTTCATCTTTGTTAGTGGTTTAGTTCTTTCCAGGTAGTACATGACTGCCCTGTGCACATCCAGTGTGTGTAGGCTTATTTCTGCCATGTTAGTGGGGTTCTGGAAGAAAGCTGGTAGTTCAACGACTCTCCTTGTCGAAGTGACTGCCACTAGGAAGGCGGTCTTGTAAGTAAGAGCTTTCAGACTTGCCTTATGCATAGTTTCAAAGGGAGACCCCATAAGTCTGGTTAATACCACATTTGGGTCCCATCTGGGAGCCGGGTTAGAAATGGGGGGATGAGTTCTCTTAACCCCTTGCATGAAAGATTTAATAACTGGGATCTTCCACCAAGGCACCATCTGTTGGGACGTGGTATAGGCTGAGAGTGCAGCTAAGTGAACCTTCAGGGAATTAAAAACCAGACCTGAGTCTTGTAAGTAAGTCAGGTATAACACAATATGAGTGGGAGAGCAGTCAATGGGATTGATGCTCTTGGAATTGCACCAGATGATGAAGCACTTCCATTTATTGGAGTAGCAATGTCTGGTTGGAGATGCCAACACTCTATGATCTCAGGAGCCAGGTGCTAAATTGAGTGACTTTGGGCATGGATGAAGTGTTTCCCCCTTGTCCTGAGATAGCATTTTGCATGGGCAAGGAGGCAGTTTCATTGGAGGAGAGAGAGCCATCTCCATCAGATGGGAGAACCAGGGTTGGTGTGCCACAATATCATGGTGACTGGATCCTGGTGCATTTTGTGCACAATCTTGTTCAGTAGGGGAGTCGGGGGGAAAAGCATAGACAAATTTCCCTGACCATGTATCCAGAAACTGCTCCCCTTGGACCGGTTCTGAGGGTACCAGGAGGCGTAATATGGGCATTGTGAGTTCTCCAGGGTTGCGAACAAGTCGATCTCTGTGAAGACCCATTCTGCAAAAACGTTGGCAGTAACCCTTAAATCCAGCGGTCGCGCTATTACCGCCGGATTTAAGGGTCCGCCAAATCAGGACTTCTGCGGATTTCGCCCCAGCTCTTGGCTGGGGGGAAATCCACCGAAAATGTGCGCTATTACTGCCGGCGTGAAATCCACCGGCGGAAAGAGCGCAAATTTTCCCCATTGAGCCCAATGGGGGATGGGGTATTCCCGAATGGGCTCAATGGGGAATTACATTACTGCCAAACTCGTGATCCGGCGCTATTAGCGCCGGGGAGTTCGGCGGTAGGGCTAATACCGCCGGCGGTAATACCGCCAGCGTTACTGCCAAAGTCGTGATCAAGCCTAATGTCTTCATGTAGTCGCCATTCGTACCCTAAGGGCAACAGGAAGTCTCTGCTGAGCACGCCTGCCAGAAGATTGAGTTCCCCTGCAACATGTTGAGACAATAGAAACATCTTGTGTTTGAGAGCCCATTTCCAAATGTTCTGTGACAGTTTAGACAGCCCTGGAGAGTGAGTGCCCCCTTGGTAGTACATGGCCATGGTGCTGTCTGTGAGGATCAGTACTGTCTTTCCCTGCAACTGTGTCTGAAAGGCCTTCAGTGCTTTGAATACCGCTAACAGCTCCAACAGATTTATGTGGTTGGATGCTTCTGCTGGGGACTACACGCCCTGTGCCGTCTGTTGAAGAAGGTGAGCACCCCACCCCATGAAAGATGCGTCCGTCGTGAGAGTGGCTTCTACTGCGGGGGTGGTAAAGGTTTTCCGATTCAAGAGGTTTTCCCTCGACCACCACTGCAGAGAGAGAGAGAGAATGAGGACTGCCGAGACAACCACTAGATCGTCCCATTGTCTGCTGGCCTGACACCACTGTCTGTTGAGCCCCTCTTGCATGGGGCGCGTGCACAAACGTGCGTAAGGAACCAAGTAAATGCAGGATGCCATCGTCCCTAACAGTAGCATGGCTTTGCGTACCATCACCTCTCGACTGGCTACATACTGAGGGATCTGAAACAGCATGTTTTGAACCCTCTCTTTGGAGGGGAAGACGAGGCCGTCTTCTGTACGAATTAGAGCCCTCAGAAACTTCTTGACTTGGCTGGGGTTTAGGCTGGATTTCTTCTCATTTATGGAGAATCCCAGACTACTGAATAAGAGGTCTGTCAAAAAAGAGGAAGGCGAGGCACGCACTCCAGTTCCCAGTCAAATATATCAAATGCAAGTAGTAACTGGAATAAGAGGTCTATAGTCTTTTGAGTGTTTGACAGGCATGTTCTGTAGGAATCCACTGTTAGGAGCCAGTGTTCGAGGTAAGGATAAACTGGGATGGATTGCTTGTGCAGGTGTACTGCTGCAACTGCCAATACCTTAGCAAATACCCTTGGGGCTGAGGCAATGTTGAAGGGAAGGACCTTGAACTGATAGTGTTTGTCCTCTCAGGTATTTTCCTGTGTGTCGGCAACATTGAAATATGAAAGTGTGCATCTTTCATGTCCAATGGTGCCATGTTATCCCCCTGCGTCAGTAGAGGAATTACCTCTTGCAGTGTTACCATTCAAAACTTTTCTGGTTTGACAAATTTGTTCGCTGGGCGCAAGTATAGCACAGGGCGCATGGTGAGAACCTTTCTGGGTACAAGGAAGTACACTGAATAAATATCCTTGTTTACCTGTAGAACAGGGACGACTTCGATTGTGCCCTTTTCCTGCAGGATCTCGACCTCTTGCAGCAGGATCTTCAGGTGTTCCGGTATTAGGCACCTGGATCTTAGAAGTCTGTATCGAAGTGGCTGGCCAAAATTGATGCAATAACTGTAGATGACGGTCTTGAGCAACCACTGGTCTGGGGTAATCCCCTCCCATGTGTGCAGGAATGATGGTATATGTCCCCCGACCGGGGAGGCATGGGAGGGTACCTGGATTTGAGAGTCATTTCAGACTGGAGGCCGGGGAGCCTCTGGTGGTGGTGTTGCAACCCCTTCCTTTCCCGCAGCTTTGTCCTCTGGGTGGATATGGGTTTGTGCAGGCAGACCCCTGTCATCAGGACCAATTGTTGCCTGAGCCATATTGGTTGTGTGGGGAATGAGAGTAGGATTGCACACGAAAGGAGCGGTGAGAACTTCCCCCTCTCTGTTGTAAGGGTCTTTGAGTGATCTGATTCAAAGTCTTTAAAGTCTCGTGCTCCTTCCTGGCCATTTCCAGTGTCTCATCAATGGCCTTGTCAAATATGTTTGAGTCTTCCACTGGTTTGTTGATTAAGGATGCCTGTGTCTCTGGTTTGAAACGGTTTTGCTATAGATTTCGAAGCAACCGGAGCTTTAAGCGTTGGCACGCTCTTAGGAGGCGTCTCATCGGCCTTGTGGGTTTTGGTGCTGTCGCCCTTACTCATAGACTGCTCGGATGAATGCTACTTACGCGGTTGCTGGTAGGGCTGCCGATCACGCGAATTGGCGGGTATCGACAAGGAACTCGACGTACCCGTTGGCGCCTTTGTCCACTTTGACGTATCTGCCAAGGCAGTACCGGGGGTTGTGTGTTCTTATGGGAATCCTATGCGTCCCTGTCGCCTGGGTGTACCTTCCCCATAGCACGACTATCGTCATGCCTGGTGGGGTCAGGGACGGACTTCGTGGAGCGCAAGCTCTCCGATGTGAGGTCAATGGCAGCCGGTTCGAAGTCATGGCCGTCGCTTAGCTCCTCATCACTCTCGGCAGCAGCTGCACAGGGGGAGCTACCTTCGGCCTGTGACATGGCGTAGGCCGCCCACCACTTCACTTGACGCTCCTTGATCATTTTAGGATGCAGGAGTTGGCAGTATTTATAGGACGCCTCATCATGATTGAGGGGAAGACACTTATAGCACTGCCGGTGCTTGTCTTTTCAGGGGTATTTTCCCTTACAGGAAGGGCAACATTTAAATGGTGTACTCTCCATAGCTCAGGTGGGAGTTGGAGCTTTAACCCCAAATATGTTCACACTATATGGAGCAGCCGTGTGACACTGTATGGAGCAACAATGGGTGGTGTCAACGGTTGACGGGACGTTGCTTCTCCCTCCATGGAAGAAAATATTTGGGCCCTAGCACTTATTTTCTTACAAATTAAGCACTAAGTACGGCCAGTCCTCTCCACCCTCCTCCCTGCACTCTAGGACAACTACAATTCTTGTTTGTTGTAGCACTGTTATGAGGAGCAATCTCCTTCAATGGTGCAAAACCATGGTTCAGGTTCTCGTTGGATTCACAGTTTTTGTTCATCGGGTTGGCTGCTTCGCAAGTCTTGAATGATTTGCCTGTGCCATGATGTGCAGGCACTGTTAAACCACTTCTAGCTTGGTTTGGACTTCTGTTCCCATCAGTCATGTTGAGCTTATTGCCCTCTAGGAACGTTCATGCAATGGATGGATACACAGAATAACTCAGAGTCAAAATAACCAAACCAACTCAGGAAAATGGCAAAATACTGTTTTATTAACAATTATCTAAAACAGGGAGTTAAAACAAATATCAAAAAATGTATGCTCAATTTCTCTCAATGACTTTTTCGCACAACATAGACCTTATACTAAGAACACGTCAGAGGTGATGTCATTCTAGGTGGCAAATAATAAACCTACTCTGGATCAACATAGGCCTAAGAGGAACATCTAAGTACACATTATATAGGAACCAGGATTGTGATTGGCTGCCCACTGTCAGGTGGGCAATACATGCCTACCTGTAAAACATCTCATCTTTAAAACCATTAGATACATGATTTCTCATTGGTCTTTAAATCATTAGGTCCTTCGTGATATGGACCACTACAATTGGTTGGCACACTTGTACCATGTGTGGAACATTTGGTTCATATAGCAGCATGTGAGCCCTGTCCCAGGTGCAACGAGGTGGACTTGACTCTACACAATTAGCCCAGCATCTCTCATCATCCAAGCCTTCTGTCATGAAGATTGCTTTTGAACTTGCCCTTGCAAATTATCCTTGTCTCTGGGAATCCATGGGAGTGTGGGCATTCACTATCATGTTCTGGGACTCCATTTTCATCCTTGGCTCACGTGACAGGAGACCACGATTTGGTCCATTTTTCAAGTCTTAAATGCTGTAAATGAATAAAACTTCACTCCTTTCCAGAATAGATAGCTGACCATGGCTGCTTCAGTCTTGACTCCAGACATGACAACCTCGCCCAGCAGCTCCACAATTTCAGCTTATTCTTGTTGTGACACAATCCTTCCTTTCTTCTTCATGGATCCTGGCTTACTAAAATTCATGATATCGATGTCCAGCTCCTATACAATGGTGGCTCTGCCTGCATTCTATTCACTACATATAGCCAGCTTCTATGATGACTTAGTCTACCTTGCCTTTCAGCATCTGCACAGTTATTCAACGGTTGATTCTCTTCAATACTTTGTTCATGTGTAATCTTCTTTTTCATATTAAAAAGGTCACTTGACTCTTTACTTCATCATTAGTTTCTGTAGGATCTACTAAGCCTCTTCAGCCAATATCCTGAGACGTCGCTCATACCATCTTAGACATCACAGACTGCTTTTTTTCTCTATTTCATATTCCTCTCTAAGATTATCGACCCTTCAGGGATTCATTCGATAGGGTTGTCTCAATGCTTACCTTCTTTCGAACATATGCTGCGGTATTGGCACAACTGCTGGTGTCAAACACGGCATGATCTCAGGCTTCCAACATATTGGAGGTAGGGGGGCAGGATTTCCTGCAGTGGCATGCAGCTGCTCCTCTACAATCCCCCCTCTGGTCAAATCCTCGACCACCTCAATTGTTTCCACAACCTTACATTTTTTCAAGAAGAAGTGTTCCTTTGGTGCCCATATCTTCATCTCCCCCCCAGGGTGCCAGCTGATTTGACATGTTCATCTACACTCCAGGTCATGTAGTTACATTGCCCATTTGGGATACAATAGACCCATCATCCCATGTACTTCTTATGATTCTTCGGATCCAGTTACTTCGTTCCCTCTGGTGCCACGATGCTAGCCTCTATACATTTTCTGACAGCTTCATCAGTCAGCTCCTTGTCGTTATGTTCAGGTTTTTTAGTAAATAACCATACCTACCACATGTATCTTAATTAACAGAGATAGTGACTTCGTGTCCCCTAGAACTTTGAACATTCTGCAACATGATGAAGGAAAAATGTGTTATGGAAATCAAAATAACAACAGTAAATATGTGGATGGTAGACAATAACCAGGATAAATGTATGGTAGATAACAATCAGAATGTGAGCATGTCCCACAGGATAAACGCATGGATGACTTGTTGACATTATTTAAGAACCTCACCTTATCCAATACATTTTTACTCTATGAATCATTACTCTTCCCATCTTCACTTGATTAGAGGTACTAATCTTCCATAGGTATAGAATCTATCTATAAAAGAAGGAACATTTAGACATTACCACAACACCCCTTATGAGTTTATCAGTCGCTGGGATGTATATCAGACATGCTTATCCTATAAATTCAATTTGACCGGACTCTATTTACATTGGGCCTCCATATAGACCTGACATCAATCTATAGTTATTCTACCTTAGGTATCTATATATAGTCATTCACAAGCATAAACACCAAATGACACTAATTGCCACTAGATCACAAGTTTTATTATCATTAAGTTGGTATGATAATTTAACTGAAAATTGTAATATCCCTATAAGGTCAGTATACTACTCATTCATTATATGTTGGCAAACCCACTACTTGCCCATATTTGAATAATACACACCCTACACGCAGACAGGATCAATCTACACAAGTCAGTATACTACTTATTCATCACCAATCGGCAAACGTACACATATTTGAGTAATACACACCCTAGATTCAGAGAGTAATAATGCACACATTGACACACATCAGTTATACAGTAGCCTCGACTTTATTGTAATTCTTGAATCTGATTTATGCCTACTTTCAATGTGGATATGATCCACATAAACAACTCCACACAATTATTCACTATTTCTCGAGTTTGCAGATACAATGTAATTCATGAAGGTGATAGCACATTCATAAACAAAGGGATGATGCAGCAGAACAAATAGTGGCCATTTTGAATCATGGACACCTTGCAGTTCTCACTGGCAGCACAGCTCCTTGCAGGAAGATTCCCTTTGGGTAAGCATTGTAGGAACACTTCCTTAAATACGAAAACAAGGTTTTTTGAACTGGTTTAACACTCTGGAGAAATCCATAAAATGGAACCTACAATGTTCCTTTTTCTGATTTACATTCACAGGGTTACACCTTGTAGCAGGATATTGTTACCAACATTTACTAAACAACAAAGAAGATTGAGGATATGGCACACCACAAGGGCAAGCCTTTGTAATCATGTGTGAAACAGATAAAAATAAGTGAACTAGCATTGAAATTAGCAATAATATCAGCAGATTAAACTATATTGAGCCAAACCATCCTTCTCATTTATAATTACATCTGGTTGATGAAAGGATTAGATGACAAGGCTAAAATAGGCAGATAGTGACCAAGTGAATTACTTCTTTATTTTCAGCATTTGGATGCAGGGCCCCTTGCCTGACAGGTAAACTTCACAACTACATTGGACTACTTTTTAGTTTCCTTTTACAATATCTTTTTACAAATATCTCTTATTGCATCCTCTCTTCAGAGTGATTGTGCAAAATAGGGCTAATCATATTTGTTTTTAGCGACAAAGACATAAACATGCTACTTTTAAACAGAGAGTCCTTCCATTTACTTACAACACTTCTACTATTTTCAGGAAGAATCTTGCCTCATCCAAGCAATTTAGATCTAAGAAAATTTGAAAAGTACCTGTGCATGACAATATCAGCCAGATGATTATTTGAGCAGGATACATGACAGTCATTATCACCTATAAATACTTTGTAACATATTGTGGAAAAATAATTTGATTCTAACATATGACTATTATGTTTTATATATTGTAGATAAGAAAAGGATTGTCAGCATACACAACAGGAAGCTCCTGAAGGTGGTGGTAATTCCCTGAAACACGTAGAGCAAATACACAAGTAATTGTAAACACTACCAATATTATGAACTCAACAATATGAAAAATAGTTCATGAGTCATTTATGAATTGGTAGTTGTGAAAATGACTCTGGAGATAAAACAAATGTTGAAGCAGAATTCGATAAAATGTATTCTTAAGTTTTTTCTTTCTTTGACAAAGTAATTGAATTATATGTGCATGAATATGATCAATAACTGTCCATATGGAATTGAATGCACGAAAATATTAAAATCTATATTTTTTTATGAGTCACATATCTAATGCTATTATTGTAAGCAATTGTATTATCACTAAAAACGTGGTTGTTTTTACAACATAAAAAGGGTGTGCAAGCGACGGGAGGGTTCCACAGAGGTGCGGACCAATGCTGTTATTCACATCATGTTCAGGTTTGACATCGATCATGATCTTCATTCCTAACAACTTTTTTGCCATTTTCTTGCATTGGGCAATGGCTATCCTGATTACACAGAATCCAAACATCACCAACCCTAATATTACGCTAAGAATTTTGAATATATTTGCCAACCACTGCGGAATCCACAAGAACAAGGAGGCAAACCAACTGTCATATTCAATGTCATGTGTCCCATCTTCCATCTTGTTATGCAGGTCTGTCAACAACGTAATGGCCTCTGTCAAGGTCCCATTTTGTTCATCATGAAACGGTATGAATGGGCACAATGATGGCACGATTTTATCACAAACTCCCCCTTTCATTGCTGTAATCATACCAAGGACATATCGGTTCTGACGGGTAATCAGTCATATGGCCCTCAGCTCTTCCAAATAGCGTTAAATCCATTTATGGTATTATTGCTTGTCTGCAGGAGCTCTCATCTGGTGATCTGTAGCCATTTGGAGTTTGCTACTGTTTGGATATCAGGCATCTATATAGTTGTCGATATTGAGGCAGTCTTGCTGAACAACCGGTGTTCCTCAGGAATGGAGTCATATGCAGTAATTGATTTGGCTGAGAAATAATTCTCTTTTTTCGTACAACTGAGAAGTTCAAGTGATCTTCTTTTTCTCAAATGGGCATCCACTTTTGGAAATTCACCAATGTTCAGGTCACTTTGAGGAATCACTAATGCTGCAACATGGATGAGCACCAAAGAACATACTTCGCCCCAATCCTTGGGCATCCTCATGTAAGCTCTTGATCCACAAGCCAAATATCGGTCCGTAAGGACGGCGGTCACTTCTCCCATGCTAGGATCGTCAATTGTGGTTTTGCATTCTTTGTTATATCCCACTTGATTCTTTCTGTGTCTTCAGAAGCACAGTGTCGCATTAACCAATGGGATTACAACTACTGGGCCTGATTTGTCTTCTAACCATGTCAGTAGTTTGGAGTGTTTGGCTCATGACTTTAAACACCCATTATTTGCCTTCTGCACCCCTTGTACATAATCTGTTTTCAGCAAGTGAGCTGCACAGGACATAATTCCTTCTTCCCATTGTGATGCTGATAATGCATTGGAGGGACGGGGCCTCCCTGTCCTTGTCATGTAGTCCTTTTTTCGTGTGTTCTGTCATGTTTTCCGTGCAGGAGTTCATGTGGGACTCCTGGCGGTGCAGCTCTCTCCTTTGGTTTGGTGTACAGACCCATGGGATACCCTTATGGCACCCATGGGTGGGGGTACAACCCTGTGCCTCTAGTGTACGTTTTTGGGCACATGTGTGTGGCCCACAGAGCAGGGTATGGGCTGGTGGCACCTCCATGCTGAATTTGACAGGTACCATCAGTATCCTCCATTTTGGGATACCGAGGCACTGCCATTGGAATCAGTTGAATCCTTATAGGAAACAAGATGGCCCCTGTGGCCTCTTGCTTTCTATTGCCTGTTATCTTGTTTTCCCAAAGTCCTGGGAAGCCCCGACTGGCTGTGGGGTGGAAGTTCCATATATCGTGTTGTGAAGTCCAGGCCTGACTGGCTGGAGCCTTCCCAGTGACTGTATGTTGTGGGTACACCCTGTGAGTGGGACCTGGGTGAATAGAGTGTATGACCAATATGCACTTCTTGTTGTGGATGTCTGGTTTCTGGTGTTTGACACAATGACTGAGACAGCCCTGCCCGAAACTGGTATGAATGCAGTGTGTAGTGTTGAATGGCTGGGTACTTGTCCCAATACACATAACTTGTTAGTGTCTGGAGAGGAGTGAATGACCTGAATGATGCACCTGATTGGCTACCTGCCTGCATGAATGCCCTTCTGACCGATTGGTTGCCTGAGTGTGACCCATCAGAATGAATGGGAGATCAACTAATATATCTGTGGGCCTCTCACTGCTAGAATTTGTGTTCAGAAGCTGAAGAGAAACTGGAGTTGAAACTGAAGCTTAACCTTGAAGCCCTGCTGGAAGAGTAGTCTTGCTGCTGCTCTACTTCGTCGAACTGAAGGCTGCTGTGTCTCCAAGGACTGACCCAGAGAGGACCTATTAAGGCACATTCTTCCGGAGTTACAAGGGATCATCGTGCACCAGCTGATCTTTGCCAAAGCTCCCTGGTAGACAGACCTACGAAGGCTGCCGACCGGAGATGGGGACTGCCGCACAATCACAAGGAGAAGCGCCAGGACACTGTTGTCCATCTCTGTCAACGACCGCCGTCGCAGACCGGAGCCGCCATGCTCCCTTTGCCTAAGTAACATTTGATCGAAGGATGCTCTCGCTGGCACCGTCGACCGCTTTGTCCCACCGGAGAAAGTCAAGGTCGCCGACGCGCTGAGGAGCATCCGCGGGTGGGGTTCCTGCCACCTGAAGACCGTAGAGATGCCGAACGACTCGACGCTATTGCTGGGCCACAGTTCTTCACAATCTCTTTGCAGTCCTGAACTATCATCATAGAGGTTCCCCGCACGCCTCTTCCTTGCAGGACGCCAACACTCTGTCGTCGCCGAGCACCGCTAGGAACAAAGCTGGCACCTTGCCATCGTCGTTCACCTCTTTTTCCTCGTGGGATCTCGACGATCCGTGGCTCCTGCCTTAAAGGTAGCCGCTCAAGAAGGATCCTTCGACGACCCGATGACAAACTCTGCTATTCCAGGTACATTGGGGTTGTAGAACTATTTTAGAAGGAAATAAGATTTATAGAACAATATATGGACTGGGCTTGTGATATATCTTTACTTTACAGGTTGCCCAGGTGCGGGGATCTCCACACAGAACTGTGTTTAATGGTAGAGGCCAGTATTCTGCCAATTGTTCTAACCAGATGCTTTCCTCTTATGTCTATTGTTGGATACCTTTATTAATTGATTTGTGTGACATTTAACCAGAGTATAGTTGATGCACTTTAATGAGATCTGATAATAATTGTGGTACCACTTTAGAACTGTATATATTTGCCATTGTAGATTCACTCAGCACCAAGTGAGTTATTGTGATAGTGTACATAACCTTGAATATTAATTATATAAAGACTGTGTTTTAACTAATACAGTGTGTGGACATTCCTTTGTGGGGACTTGGGGACTACACTGTACTTAAGAACCAGCCTGCATCACCTCCTGAGAAGCTAGGCCTTGATTTCGCACCCAGGTTTACCAATAATAGAGAATCTTCCCTGGGGTCCGCTGTACCTCTCCTCTACCATATAGAGAGCAGAAGTACAGACACCCCCCTCCATCTTGCTCTTCCATCCAGGCTCCTTTTCCATTTGTAGCATTTTGATATAGTCATCGTGGTATGGAAACAACCATTTTTACCTCCATCGCAAGGTCGCCCAGCTTCCTTGAAATTTTCCTCGAGTTGTACAAGTTGCAAGAGGATTGAGGTACTTTGCATCGTGCTCTGGAACCTCTCTGTCAATGAAAGTCCATACTGTATTCATGGCATAGGGGTTGAGAGAGCAGACATACCAACCCTCCTTAGCTGCTTTCTCCCCCACTTTTCTCATGTGTTGGCACCACATGTTATTCCCCAGGTGAGCTGTGTTTTCCAGATGGATATTTATCCCTTCATTATCTTCCTCTGCACCTCTTTTGTGTCTACCAAAATCTGTATAGAGTAGATCAAATGTTGTTTTCACAGTAGGGAGAACCATTGGGACTTCTTCAGCAGAAGTACTAAGATAATAGAGACTATGAAAGATGAGGAACAGAAAGACAATGAGAACTATCATGCAAGCGTATATGATATATAAGAATCTGGGAATCTCTCATGCCATCCTACTACTTGTTGAATTTGTTCATTCTCTACCACCATGCCACTCTCTTCATTATTCATTTTTAATACAATCATCAAGTTTCTTTATATTTGCAACTGTAAAATGTGTTCAATTATAGCAATAAGGAGTCTTCTTATGACTGGACCGTTTTTCGGATCCTGCAAGAAAGTGTGAATATTAAAAAATTTTCTAACAAGAGCAGGGCACGACTGAAGTATAAACACAAAGACGGCAAGCACAATATTATGACCGTCACTATTGGCAGATACCATATGTTTGATCACTTAAAACAAATATTCTCCACAAAATGAATCTGAATACTTATCTCGTTTCCAATTTCCGATCAAGATCAAGAACTGAAGTTTAGGTATAACTCTGATGCATTGTCTGGGGATGATAGATCAGGGGCAACATGCTCGCCTTTGAAGCAAGACAACATCGAGCAATACAGGTTCGATCCCCGGGTCTGCACTTAGGAACCTCTGGGAATTAAGTGCTTTATAAATAACCTATCATGTCTTTTCACTCTCTGATAGAATATCTATAAGGGGTGTCTTATTGAATTCCAGTCCAAATAAAGTACGTTTTAATCACTCGTTGTTTAATCGTCCTTCTTCTTGGTCATCGATCAGGTCGGCACATGCTGAAATTCTTCTTCTTGTCTTGCTTCTGGCTCAGCAACGGTGGGAGGGAAGGTCTCACCTTTATAAATCTTAACATCACCCAGGTGCAGCCAGGCTCTTATTCCTTGTACCTTTATCAGCAGAAGGGGACACTTCTTTGATAATAAAAGGGCCATGAAAACGTGATTCATGCCACTTCCTGGTAAATGTTTTAATTAACAGTAGGTCCCCAACATAACTTAGTTGATGGTAATAGTTGGCTTGGATTGGTTGCCGAATTATCGTCCTCTGTGTTCTTAGACTGCCCCCCCCCCTGGCACTTGACTTATTTATTTATTATGTCTTTATATATTTATATAGCGCACAATTGACCCTCAGGCATGATGGCGCATACAAACAAACAAAAGACACAAGTTAACATATAAACATAATACATATAACATGAAACAAAGAATTCAACCCAGAACCACAATAGTAAGACCCATTTAAGAAACAGATTGCCCATACTAAAAGCAGTACATATGAACCCATGGGAGTTCTAACAAAAAACAAATTACAAGATTAGTGTACAATGAGAGGCCCCTGTGGGAAGATATTTGCAATTACTTAAGTAGTGTGGAAGTGTACTGGCCCCACAGCCAACAATAACACAGTCACTGTTTGGTGCAGAGCACCATTTTTTCAAAACAATTCTGTGTGTGAACTTTAAGTCAGACAATCTGATTACGATACAATATGATAGGTTACTTATAACTTACTTATAAGTACTTATAAGGTTACTTATGGACCTGTGCATTGTCGCAGCCAGACGAGCACTTTATTTCTCAAGGATTCTCTTGTCTCTTTACCTACACCCTTGCTGATATTGGAAATTACGAAGTTACGATAGTCCATGGTGAAATCGTGGTTACTAGAATTTTTAATGACTTGCACTTTGGATTTCCACATTTGCATATTTTGTGCTTTCCCCTGCTTGCGTGAAAAGTCGCAGTCAATGTCTTGGGCTTTCATGACTTCATCAGTTAGGCGATTGAGAGACTTGGTTAAAGACAGAGTTTCCATTGTGTGACCCTTGGTATTGGGGTTGGATGGGATAGTGTGATCGTTAGTAGCAGATGTCATCTTAGGTGAAGCCGATAAGCTGCATCTTATAGGTGAGGTTTGCACTACTTGATTCCTTCTCTCTCTTTGAGTGTTAACTTGGACGCCGATATCTGATTTTTCCAATTGAATCACCTCGTCTACTGAGGCTTGTGCCTTGGTTTTTGTTGCAGTGTTATCTTTTTGCAAACAAGTGACGATACTAGCTCATTCAGTGTATCCATCAAAGAGCAAAGATCCATCAAAGTGTAGCATTGGTGAAGCTCTTTAGAAATGCACACCTTAAGGTGCAAAAACTGAATGGAGGCCAAGTCAGCAGACAAAGGGCTTAGACTGCCTGTTATCTTTTGTTAGATCAAATGAAAGAGGTGTTAGGGAGCCTATCTCATTGCTGGCATATTTCTTTATCCCCCCCCATTAGTGAGGCTACCTCTGGGGAAAAACTTGACTCGATGTTGTCCACAGGATTCCTTTCCTTGATGATCGGAAAATGAAAAAAATACATGTCAAATAATCATGCATCTCATCACCTAAAGTTTTAGCTACGCTCAGGGCATTACCTCTACTCCTAGACAGAGGTATAAGGGTTGTTCTTATTCAATGCACTGTAACTAGCTTGTGTGGTGTGGGTTGTGGTGGTGGTCTGATCCTGGCTGATTCCGAAGGGTATATAAGGCTCAGGTAGGCAATACAGTCATCCCTTTTTCAAAGTCAATTTGATCTTGGCAAGCCTTTCCTTGAGGAGGCTGTTGAGTCTCTCACATATCCCATTCACTTGCATAAGCAGAAGAAAACGTATACTTTATGTTTAATAGAAGCCCTATTTGCTCAAATTGCTCATTGACAAAATGCGGCCCATTATCGGATCTTAGCACCTCACACACACCCCACCTCGGGAACACCTCATGCACAAAATACTTTGGTGTGCATTTCATGTCAGGGTGAGTACACAGACTCGCCATCATCCACCTAGATAAGGGACACATCACCACTGATAGATACCTCTATCCATTACATGTCTGCAACATATCGACATAGTCGACATATAAATGCTGAAATGGACCATTCGGTCGAGGTATTACTCCTCTAATCCTTCTCAGTGTATGCCCAGCAGCAAACTTTTGACACACGATACAGTTCGCCATAAATAGTGCAACATGTTCCAACCAATTAAGAATGAACCAGTCTTCTGCAATATGGGCAGCACAACTTTCTCTAGTTATATGCGTGGGGTAATGCATCTATTCAAGCTCAACTTTTAATGAAGTTACTGGCATCACTGGCTTTCCAGTGCTGTTCTGTCACCAAAATTCTTCCCTGGGGGATAAAGAACACCCCCTTCCTTTCCATGATTTTTGCTCTTCCTGTGGCACACGTCCTTGAATCTCTATTAATTGGGTTATCGACAACTTATTAAACCTCTCTTGCACTAGCATTTTTGTAACTAAATTTTCTTTAATACTCTCAGTGTCAAAACTCGATATTTCTGTGGAATATGCAACCCTTTTGGCTTCTTCATCTGCGGCTTCATTCCCGCAAGAAATAAAATCTGTTTGCTTAGTATGCGCTGCACATTTAACGACCACAATGGCCACTGGTAGTTGTAGTGCGTTAATGAGCCTGTCCAAAAAGGATGCACGCTGCACTGGAGAACCATCTGCGCATCGATAGCCCCTCCTTTTCCAACGTGACAATCCTGCTTGCACGGTTGACGTCACATAGGCGGAGTCACTGTACACCATCACTTCCTGCGCTTTGTGTTTCTCAAGTGTAACAATAAGCGCTACTAATTCTGCTGCTTGCGCTGAAAAATGAGACAGTAGTCTTGCACTCGCCTCTACTTCAAATTCTCCATTTAACATGTGTCTTATCACTGTGGAGCCTGAATGCCTTTCCCCACTAGTCTGATACATTTATTGAAGAACCATCAATAAGAGAAGCTCCCCACCCACTAAAGCATTCTCTTTCACACAGGGTATATCATCATAAAATTCAACAAAATTTGCACAGTCATGCACATGATCGCCTTCTTCTACTGGCTCAGCTATAAATGTGGCAGGGCTCACTATTTTACATCTTATGATTTTAATTGCTGGGTTAGAAATCCTTACCTCATAAGGTGAAGCTCTTTGGGATGTCAATGTGCCCTTGGGTTTTGCTAAAATGGCAAATAGAGCATGTTCCACGAAGAGGGTCATTGAGCAGCCCATGACAACACTTGTAGACTTCTTGATTGCAAACGCGGCATCTGCCAAAGATTGTTTGCAAGGGAAGTGTCCTCTCATAACTGGGCCTAAAATTCCATTGTAATATGGCAAAGGTTTGTACCCCAAAGCGGTTCTCTGTGTAAGCACTGCTGTGATGATTGTCCCATTTGTGTGTGAAAACAAATAACATTTATCTGCATGATTGGGAATTCCTAAAACAGGGGCTATACAAATTTCTTTTTTCAACACTTCAAATCCTTCCTCTATTTCTTTAGTCCATTCTAGTTTTGTTTTACCAACTTGCGCTTCCTTTAATTCTTTTAGAAGTTGCCTCATATATGTACTATAATTAAACACCCATGCTCTAACATAGTTGCATAAACCTAATGAATGTTGTATGATCTCACTGTGTTTGGTTTTGAGGTTTTCATAATTGCCTCAGCTCTCTCAGGTGTCACTTTCTTTCCTTCATGAAAAACCAACAGACCTAAACATAACACCTCTTCTTGGGAGTATTTTAGCTTCTCCGTGTCTACTTTATATCCCTTGTCTGCTAGAATAATCATCAACTGAACAGAATCATGTCTGCACTCATCTTCTCTGGTGCTGCAAATCAAGATGTCATCTACGTATTGTACCACCACACTTTTGAGATCAATATTACCTAGATCCATCTGTCGGACTCTGTTAAAGATTGATGGAGGCTCACAGTACCCTTGAGGCAGCCTAGTATGTTTCACTCTATTTTGGTGAAACATAAATTAAGTCAAGCCTATTGAGTCCTTGTGCAATGGGATTGAGAAAAATGCATTTTTGAAATCGATCACTGCAAAATATCAGTCCACCAGGATGCTGCATAATATTGTCGCCGGATTAGGAACTAAAGGCAACTGTGCATCTAAAATCTGGTTCAGAGGTCTCATATCCTGGATAAATATCTATGACCCACCTTTAGATTTCTTAATTGGATACACCACAGTATTACAATGATTCTGATGGCTCCAGAATCCCCTAATTCATCAGCGCTGAAATAGTCTGAAATATACCCTCATCAGCTTCTCGAGACATGGGGTACTGTTTTGCGCGAGGTAAAATTGCTCCTGGCTTAAGCTTTATTTTAACCTCTCCGATCCTCTTCAATAAACCTACCTCATAAGGGCCTGTGGTCCATAAGGTACTTACCACCTTTCCTAGACTTCCCTTTTCTCTATCCTTATTCATTATGTAATGCATATGAAGAACACCACTTCATCATCACGTCGGTCTTCCTCGAACATATCATCATCAGTTATGTCATTCAATCTGTACCCTTCCTCAAGAACTATCACTGTTCTCCATGGTTTACCCTCATTATCTATTCCTTCGAGCATTGCCATTTCCCTTCGTATTATGGCTGCTTCCAACTCTATAGGAATAGTCTGACCACATTCCACATCCATAGGTATTTGTGTTCTAAACAGAAACTCATCAGGTATTCTCACAATCTTTCCGACCAGGCCAGATGGCCATGTCAGTAAAATGCTCACTCCATATAGAAAATTCTCTGGATATACCGCAACACCTCGCAGAGCCACTTGTCCTGTAAACGCCAGTTTGAACTCTCCCACATTTAAATTGTGTATTCTTGGAGAGGAGCAGGCTATTCCTTGATCAGTAAATGAATTCATCATGTTAAGTTTCATCATTGAATCACTTCCCAAAATATTAACCGGTGTCTATTGTGAAAATAGCAAGGAAACGGACATGTCACATTCTCCTATGGAGACTGGTAATTTATCAATAAAAGGAGCTCGACTTGTAGCTCCAGAGAACCCTTGAGCATTCATGGCAATACCTGACATTGTATATTTTTCCTCTTGTATACACAAATGAGTTGCTCCAGTATTTACAAGAAAAGAAAAGGATTTGCCTTTTATCGTCATATCGACCCTTGGTTCCTCTTGGGGGTCTGGTGTCACAGATAGTACTGAACAAAGCAAGTCAGCCTGTGAGCTGTCCTATTGTGGATACAGGCTCATGCCCATTCCTGTGAAAGGGTTTCCTACTACCAAAGTGACACCTCCTATTCTGGGTGTCAATACTTGTCCAGTCACCATTTCTGACAAAAAGCAACTCATTTACACAGCAGCCATGCACATTCACACTGGCGCTTAAAGAAAAACATCAACAACGTGTATGTTTCATCACGTGATCTTTGAACTGGGCGATCACATGTTATATTCCACAATTATATAAATAAGCATTTCTGTGGTGCTCGCATTACTATCCAACGCGCACGCTAGACGATGGCAGGGTCGGGAGCTTGACAGACCCGAAATTACTCTTGCTAAGTCATTATTTGACTTTATATTTTTTATTAGCACAGCACATTTTTGAGAGTTTCTAATTAATACCTCATGTGCTTTCTTGAAGATATCGGCAAGCGATTTAGACAATAAGGGAAACCACATCTTTTCAGTATTAACATTTGTGACCAGATTATTTTAGGTGAGTTTACTCTGCAACCCAGTTCTTTAAATGGGTATTTTGGTACACATGCAGCTTTCCAATAACAATTTCTTAGAACTCGTTTCCATTACTACTATTTGGAGCCAGATCGCTATAAAAACGCACAGGATGGATATTTTTAGCATATCCACTACTACCAATAATCGGAGTCATAGCGCTATCAAGCGCACAGCATGGGTCATTTTAGCATATTCAATAGGAGCAGAGAAGATTGTTATGCTAATCACTAATAAACACCATTTGCTGCATTCAATGTTCTAACAAATACACTCCGGGCACGGCTTAACAGGGACACGTTCTTATATGAGGACGATCACACATCCTCAAGCTTTGATTCTTTATCAGTAACGCACAAGTTATAAACCTTATCATCATAAGGTTCACTGAGAATGTTCAACTTTGCTATTGATTACCACTGAACCACATTTTCTGTGGGTCTCTTTCAGTGTCATGACATCATCACATGTCTGCATCCTAACTGCAGCAAGAACATGACTCATTTCTTCGCAGTAAAGGTACATTTGAAAAGTGGATAAGGAATGCGCATTACATACAGCATTTTTTCCTAATACCTATGGTATACAATATCCTGTTATGCTCAGTTTGGCATTCTCTGATGTTGGCTACACAGTTGTTTAAGACCCGTTTAAAGCTAATCAGTCATGAATTAAGAGTTTTTTTCTGTCAATTGCCTGGCTTTTTAACGCACTGTTTCAATAACTATGTTATCAATAGCATGCATAGTTCTATCAAGTCTAAGATGATGATGGCTATTTTAATGAGTGTTGAATAACACATTGAATGACATGGGCTATCTTAATGTATGGTTCAACAATACAGTAGATGACAAAGTGTACCATTGGTTACATTTCCCATTTGTCTTTTGGTTTCTTTTGTTTCCTCCCTTTCCTGTTTTTCTTTCCTCATTTGTCAAATTTTGAAACCAATTATGGGCACATTGGAAAGTGGATATTCAATTTGAGTTTTTTTTATTTTTGCTTTGTTTGATTATGACAAATAGATTTCAATATGTTCAATTTTCAATGTATATATTACATTCTGATCACAGACTCATTAATTTTCCTTGAAAAAGACAGATGAGGTCGAAACACATGTTGGCATAGTTACTGTTTTCCAATGACTGTGAAATAAACATTGACTTTCCATTTCATCCAATGTCACATTATGTGCTTTGTTAATATCAGCGCATGTACATGGAACAATCTTGCTATTTGTTTCCTAACCCGGTATGGGATGCCTAAGTCTGTAGAATAGACTCCCTATTGAAGTATGCCACCTTCAAAACAGGTTCACTACAAAGAATATGCTTTATTTTTTATTTATGTGTACACTTATAGCAGCACACAAAACCCTCAGGCATCTAGGCGCTAGTTACATTAGGAACAGATCAAAACTGGTTGGCTACAAACAATTTGGGTAAATCGGTAGCACAATGCTATCAGTCAAGTCAGGTAAGTTGCAAGCCCAAAAGGTTACATATATAGCTAGGGGCTGTGAGACAAGTCCGGTAGTGGCAGACACATTATGTTACATATATGGCGCATGTGCTACGAGTCATTTACGGTAATAGTGGACAAGGAGGTTACATGTGTAGTACAGAGGCTATGAGTCAAGGCCGGTAAGTGCAGGTATATTATATAACATATATAGCATAACGTCTACGAGACAATCTGATAGTTACAAGCAAATAAGGTTATACCAGCAGCACAGAGGCTATAAGTCAGATGCGGTGGTTGTGGGTAAAAAGGTTACCTGTGTAGTACAGATGCTATGAGTCAAGACCGGTAGATGCAGGCATATTGGGTAACGTATATAGCATAACGGCTATGAGACAAACCCAGTAGTTACAGGCACATAAGGTTCCATAGATAGTACAGAGGCTATAAATCAAGTCCGGTAGTTGCGGACACACTAGGTTAGGGTAAGTCACAGAGGTTATAGGTCAGGTCCAGCAGTTGTGGGCAAGGCCATCTTAAACGTGCTTTTAATTAGTCGAGCACCCTGTCTGCTTGGTGTAGTAGGTGCTATGTGGGTCTCATGGTGGCTTGGAGAGGGATGGGATACCAAGTATACATAGGAGAATCTCGGTTTCCACTTGTCCCTGTGCCCTCCAGTGCCGTCGCCATGGCTCTGCACAGGTCGCTTCACTCCCTATCTGCCGCCAGGTCAGAAGCAGCATCACACTCCTCCCCGGGGAGCCGTTGGAAAGGCCTGTCGGGTGCCTTCGTGCAGGGAAGACCCTGTCAGGTATGCAGGACTGCAGGTAGCTTCAGTTGTTGGCACGGTATCAAAGTCACGGGATCCAGGAAGAGCCAGTCTGGGTGTCTTCATGCACGTAGCCCCTACCAAGATGTGCAGGTCTGCGGGCCATTTCAGCTACTGGCCTGTGATCGAGACCAGGGGATTACAGGGGAGCCATTGCCATGAAATGCAGGTCTAAATGGGAGCTGCTGCCGTGATATGCGGGTCTAGAGTCGCTCCCGTTGTTTGCATGGGAACAGGTGTCTAGTAGTGCGGCCTGCAGGATCCCGGAGTTGCGCTGCTCACCTCTGAAGTAACGTTCCAGTCGGGACTGTGGCACTCTTTTATCAAGCCACCGAGAGGATAAAAGATGTGGCTCTCTGAAGCTGTAGTGCTTCCTCTTGAAGAAACAGTAGTTAGTCAGGCAGCCAGGGGCTAGAGGGGTCAGTCCCCCGCTTAGTGATCCTCAGGCCAGGGGCAGTGATGTTCGGCTCGGGTGCACTGATGTTTGGAAAGCCGTCTGATGGCAGGATCACAATGTGGTATCGGTATTATCTCTGGTCCAAGAGCCAGCCCTGCGCAGAGGGTAAGGGGCACCTAGAACTGCACATACTTGGACCTCTGGGCGCCATTTGAGTTTCTAGGGTTCTGCATTTCTAAGTTTGTCTGTTGAAAGGGATGTGATGGATGCAAAGTTAGCAATGAATCACCTATATTAATTGACTTAATTCAAAAAGGCCCTCAGTTATTTCTTGGTTTTAGGAGCCTGGGTTTCTTCAACAGCTCTAACTTTTTCAGTTTGAGGCTGAACCAATCCATTCTTTACGAAGAAGCCTAAATATTTCACTCCAGATCTAGATAGATGACATTTCTTTGGCTTGCCAGTGAGTCCAATTTTTCTTAGAGCCTGAGTCACCATATACAAGTAGGACATATATTCTTCCCATGATTTACTATGGATGATAATATCATCAATGTAAGCTCAGCAAAAAGAGACATAAGGGGCCTCATAACAATGTTGGTGTCCGGGAACAGCATGCCAGTAATTCTGATTAACAGCACTATACCCAGACCTCCGCACTGTGAGAGAGAATGCTGGTAGCAATGGTGCTGGTAACAGCAGACACTGTGCCACCATTGCCGGTAGCACAGAGAAATGAAAGAGCAGGACCCTTCGGAATCAGTGCCGGAAACACTGGCACCAACGAAACAAGGCAGCATTGCAACAGCGGTTTCCTTGGAAACACTGGCACACAAATGCTGGTGGCACCGGAAAACCTCTGCCGGAAACACCAGCACTGCCGAGCAGGCAGTAACCAAGCCCCGGTGTGGAGGAACAGGCCACAGGTTCACCCAATTGAACCAGCTGCACACAATGAGCACAGCGACTGCTGAAAAGGACCACACCCACACCACACACACTTTCCAACACAACCATGCTGCCACTCGTAGCAGTAGTCAAGGAGTTTGAGGTGCTGCATGCAGGAGTGCAGCTCTATGAGCTTGAGGTGCTGCAGTAGCAATAGACCAACAGGCAGTGGAGGAGGATGACAATTTGAATGCAGAGGAACAATGGGCAGCAAGTTGTGCACTGAAGGCGTGCACTTATACTCTGCACAATGGCCACTCACTGGTCCCTGACTGACAGGCAGATCCACACACTATACCGCCTGAACAGAGAGATCATCATGGAAATTGTGGCGCTCATCCAGGACGACATCCAGAGCAGCATTGGCATATGTACTATCATACCCCCCTGCTGAAGGTGGTGTCTGTGCTGTACTTTCTTGCCACAGGCACATTGCAGTCACAGTCGGGGAGCTGCATGGCATCTCTCAGCCAGCATTTTCAATTGTGCTGGTGCAGGTCATGGATGCCCTTCTGCATCATGTGTCACAGTACATCACCCTACCAAGGACACAGACACAGGTAACTTCACCAAGTTCCACTTCTATACCCATGCGGGCATGCCTAATGTATTGAGAGCAGTGGACTGGACACACATAGAGCTAGAGGCATGGAAACAGAAAGCTGTACCACTCCTTGAATGTGTGGGTTGTCTGCAATGCGGACCTGATGATCACACACTGATGCGCACGCTTCCCAGGATCAATCCTTGACTCCATGGTCCTGCGGAATAGCACGTTGCCTGCGTACATGACATGTTACGGTGGACAGCAGAACCTGCTATTGGGTGAGTAACAGCATCAATACACACAGCACATTGCATGTGCATCAGGACATGGGGGGATGCTCACTGGCACCAGTGCATGGCTCACAGGCACCATGGCAATGCATGGACACATTCTGTATGCGAGAGTGGGTGGTCAAGAGATGGACATCCCATCATAACCTGGGCAGAGATGGACAGGCACATGCAATGCACTACAGTTACCATAATGCATCACTGCCATGTCACAAAACACAGCATATCATGACTCCACCGCACTCACCACTACCAACCCACCCTACACATGGCCTGACCAGCATTTCCTGTCACAGGGTGCAGCAAGGAGAAAGAGGGCCCTTAAGAGCAAACACCGAGATGCATGTGTCACACACCCACATCCCAATATGTATGTACTGTCCAATCACCTCAATAAAATGGCCCTTGCTGTATCCCATTCAATGCAAGTGATTCCAGTTACCCCCTACCACAATGGCTGATGACCCCTGTGAGAGATGCACGGACCAACCAGGAAATCACATGCAATTGTGCCCACACCAGAACAAGGATGACAATTGAGCAGACCTTTGGACTGTTGAAGGCAAGTTTTCAATGCCTTCATTGCTCATGTGGGCAACTGATGTACATGCTAGTGAAAGTGGGGAAGACAGTACAGGCCTGTACCATGTTGCACAATATGTGCATCAGGCGGAACATTCCCCTGTTCCCGGACATGGACATGCCTCCGGTGGACAATGATGATGATGATGGTGACGTGGATGCACCTGCAGACACACATCAACGCCATCACAAGGATGTCAGGGATGGGTGTACAGCCCCCAGGAACTCATAGAGAACTACCTTTGGGCACACAGCAGCTGCACACAACTCATGGAACACACTGCATGTGATGAAGTGCAGAAATAAAGCAGACCACTTCACAAATTGAATGTCCAGATGTGAATTCATTTGCAGAACCATGTGTATTTTGGAATAAACAGATATGAACAAACGTGTGGCACACTACCCCCTTCCCAACTAACCATCCCAGTCACAGCCTCCCCAACTAACCCTCCCAGACACCCCCTCCACAACTAACTCTCCCAAACTCACTCTCCCAGAAACACCCCTAGGTTGCATAAGATTCATGGAAATTCTTGAACTGGCTCACTCCTGTAACCTCTTCACACTGGACCTGCACTTTTGTGGTGAGCCTGACAGGTGCACGGATCAGCACTTTGGGCTGCTCTGTTGGGAGCTGGCAGGTGTGGTGATGGTTGAGGGGGGGGACCTGCCATGTCCCTGTGCTCTAGTGCTGCCTGCGGGGAAAGGGTAAGGGACTCAGCTAGAGCCGAGATTGCCTCATTACCTTCCCGGATCCTCTGTGTAAGGTGGACTGTTGCACGCTAGGAACATCCCAGGGCACCTGCACAGCACCAGCCAGTGACCTGCACACTCTCCCGCATCAACCTGGTCTCCTCCAGCTACTAGCGCATGAGTCCTGCCATCTCCTCATGCCTTGCCTCGATGCGCTGTATGCGTGCATCCATATCTTGGATACTGGGGATCGGCGGTGGAGGTGGGCTGTGGAGGTCTGAGGGGCTGAATGAGGGATGGTGGTAGAGAGTGTGTTCTGGTGATCCCTCAGTGGTGTCCCCGCCCTCTGTCGGCATCGTCGTCATTCGAGGTGGTGACATACATGGGAGGATGGTGGGGGATGGGTGAGAATGGCCGTCCTGTTGGGCCACACTACTGTGTGTCAGGAGCAGATGGCTCCGTTGGCGCAGTAGGTGTTGTTGCAGGTCCAGCTGGCTGTGACTCCATTGGTGCACCAGGAGTTGCTGCAGGGGCAGGCAGCATGATCACTGGGCCTGTGGTTTGCACGGCAGGTGCAGGTGTGGCATTGAACGTGGTTTTGCGGGGCCTGGTCTCCTCTGTGTGGGTGTCAGTGAGGTGCTTGGTCCACCTTGATCGCTGTCAGATGAGGTGCCTGTGGGGGTGAGATGGGCATGCCATTATTCACCTCTGTGACATTACTATGGCCTTGCTACATGCAGTTCATACAGCAAGTGACATGATGTCTGTTCATGGAGTTTCCATTTCATACATTGTACATTTGTATGGCGCCTAAATGCAAGTGTTTCCAGGTGCCGCAAGACGAATAGGGGTGGACATAGGTGGGGAAATTAGAATCATCTGTCATACTGGGACTTGTGTCATTTTTACTGTGGAAGTGCAGGGAACAATAAGGTGCACGGGAGGGAGGAATAAGGGGGCAGGGATGGGCAGGGGTGAAGTGCAGTGGGTGGGGTACAAATGGCTGAGCAAGTGCTGATGGGAGCCACAGGGGCAGGTGCAAGGGATAAACAGGAGGGGATTACACTATCAAGGATGGGGTGGAACAGATTCGGGCTAGTCCGGTGCACGGTGCCCAAGGGCAAGCGCTGGTAAGGGATGCTGGGGGAGACTTGTCGAGGATGACCTGACCCCAATTATACTTATGGAGGACCAGGCCCCAGGCAGCGTTGTGTATGAGGCAAATAGTTGGGAATTTTACACTTGCTGTCACCAGGAGCCAGTGGAGTGATTTCAGGGATGGAGGAGGGATGCGGTCCCAGGGCTTGAGGCCTAGGATGATTCACACTGCCCTATTCTAGATTGAAATAAATAAACATATATACATTCACTCTGTGCATATGTCCAAAATACATAATGTTTTAATGTTTGATCACAAATTATTGGTTGAGTTCTGAGTCAGCCTGACACGTGTTTCGAGCAACTGCTGTTCTTCTGAGGCTTTGGCGCTCTTCTATTCCATCTCGTATCTGTTCATATTAAGGGTGAGAGTAGTTACACTTCTAGATGTATCTATTCGCAATTGCGGTATGGTCTGTAATGTCTGTAATCCACCTAATAAGTGGCCTTTCACCAATGAACAGCAGTTGCTCGAAACACGTGTCAACCTGACTCAGAACTCAACCAATCATTTGTGATCAAGCATTACAACACTATATATGTTGGACGTATGCACAGTGTGAATGTATCTATGTTTATTTAGGTCTTTCAATGTGGTGGATTGAGCAGCTCACCCCACACATATACACTCACCTGCTGCTATTTGTCTGGGTTTAAATGAATGCCTAAATTGGCATATCACTGGACTGTTCTAGTGCTTGGGTCTCCAGTCTTTCCTGCTCTCGGTTTCTTCCTATTCTAGATTGGTTTGAGGGGGCGAAGGGAGATAAGAGGTAGATTGAGGAAGAGGCTGTTGCAGTTGTCAGGCCTAGTGAGTACCAGAGCTCTGGAGACATTGGTCTTCTGGGGGTAGGTGACGAAAGGGAGGGTGCCTCTAAGGTGGTGGTGCTGTTGGTTGGACTTCTTGGCAAGGTCCGTGATGTGTGGAGGGGAGGAGAGGGATAAGTCAAAATTTACGCCAAGGTTTCTGGTCTCATAGATGGGTGACGGGAGGGGGGCCCATGCAAGGTGGTCAGAGAGTGGGTGGGAAACAGGGCACAGGTGTCACAATGGGAGGCTTCTCTGTCTTGCTGGCATTAAGGCAGTGATTGTTAGCACAGCACGATGCATGAATAGCAGTTAGGCAGTCATGTGGGAGGATGGAGAGGAGGTAGAGGATGGCAGCTTAAAGGTGAGTTGTTTGTCATCAGCATGTCACTGGAAGTGAGGTGGAAGGGTGGTGATCAACTGGGGGACAGGGGCAATGTAGGTTTTGAGGAGGCATGGCGATAGAATGGTGCCCTGAGGGACACCACTGATGTAGAGTAAGGTGGAGGTGAGGGAAGGGCCCAATTGCTTTTGAGGGTGTTGGTTTGACTGGTAGGCAGTCGACCATGCCAGGGCCAGGGCCAGGGCCATCGGGAAGGCTTTGATGTGTGCATGCATGTAAATGTGTTACGGGCGAATATTGCTGGTGGTGAATGCACGTTACCTTGGAGGGTGTGTGCCTTGTGTTTGTGTGCCTTCTCATGTTGTCACTTTGTGCATATGGCCAGTACTCATGTGAGCATATGTGTGTTTGGATGGTTGGGGGTGCAATGCCTGTGAACCCTTGCCCAACGGCCATGGTTTGTTGGCCACTCTATGCGTTGGATGTGGTTTGGTGTCATGCAGTTGGACATGTCTCTGTATGGTGTGCACTGTATTTGCATGCCCACTGTGGTTGTTTTGGTGTGGCACGTGCTCATCGCCCTCTCCAGGTGTCCTTGCACCAGCCTCTGACGCTCACACTCCCTCAATCCCATCGAGGTGCAACACACTGCTGCATTTCTCCTCCAATTCATGAACTTTATTGCTGAGGCCGTCCCACCGCCAGTGGCCAGGTGTTCCTTCCTGTGGGCCAACATCAGGTTGCGGACACTCAGGTGGAGGTCATCCCACTACTTATGGCAGTCACGTTCTGTATGTGGTATGGGTCCTAAGGATGACACCTTCTGCGCCGACTCCTACCAGATGGAATGTATGCACATTTGTGTACTACGCCGGTGGTCTGTGGCAAACATATCACCAGCATGTTCCACAATGGTGTCTGTCAGGATGGTGAGTTCCTGCTCAGAGAAGCATGGCTTCCGCTGTCGCCTTTCAGCGACTCCAGATGTCATGCCTGCTTTTGAGATGCTGGTGTCTACGTGTCTGGATGCCAACACGAACTAGGCAATTTTAAGTGGATTGTGTTTTCCAAAATGGCCACTGGCAATCTTCCGGTTCCAGCAATGACATTGCTTCTGGTCACAGTGTTTCCGTTGCCATTGTTTCCATGAATGACACTCCGGTAAAGGTGCCGCGTGCATTTTTGCTGACAGTACCACCAATTTCAGCCAGTGATGACAGTGTTTACGTCATGCCAGTCACACCATTATCGGCATCCTGGAATGCACACTACCACGATGTTGCGATTTGCCAGTGATTCTGTGGTTACATTGCCGGAAATGGTGCAACCGTCACCACGGAATCACCAGAAAATGACCAGCACACTCGTAATGAGGCCCATTGTCTAAGAACTTGAACCATCAATCTGTGGAAGGCAGCCGGGGTACTGTGTAAACCAAAGGGTAAAACTGTGAATTGGAATAGATCTATAGAAGTGGAAAAGGCCATCTTTGGTTTATCAGCAGGATTGACTGGGACTTGCCAATATACTTTGGTCAAATCTATTGTGGAAAGGTATAGTGCATAGCCCAACCTATCAACAAGATCATCATCTATTGTGACAGTTCAATAAAATTTCTGAAGTCAATACAAAATCTCCGCAACTGGTTAGGTTTAGCTACCAGCACAAAAGGTGAGGACCAAAGACTTTGTGACAGCTCAATGATGTCAGCATTTAACATGGCTTCTAATTCTTCGTGAATAATTATCTTTTTACTTTCAGGGATTCTGTAAAGTTTTAGATGTACAACGTTCTCTGGAGGAGTGCAAATATAATTGTAATTGTTCTTTTATGATGCACTTAATACCCAGAGGTTTCTAAGTGCAGCCCGAGGATTGAACCTGTGTTGCTCCATATCGTCTTGCTTCCAAGGTGAGCACGTTGCCCCTGAGCTATCCTCCCAAAACATAATAATGGGAAGAATATAATGGTATACTCCCTTAAGCCTCCCTGGTTCTGTTCAACATATGTCAGGGAATTGTTGAAGGTGGTCCATTGCATCTTGTTTTTGGTTCTGTGCCAATTCTGGGGGTATTAACTTGTTGGTATCATTCTCATCAGTTAATAAACTGGTTAAGATTACTGAAGTGTTTTAATAAGATTTTCTTTCCACTCTTTAAGAAGGTAAACATGATAGATGTTATTTTTAATTGTTCTATTAGGTTGTGAGATTCGATAACTAGTGGGTCCTGTTTGTTCTTTGATCTCATAAGGGCCATGCCATCTGGATACCATTTTATTCTAGGAGGAAGGAGGTAAAACCAATACTTTTCTACCTACTGAAAACGATCTTCTCACCGCTTTTTTATCATAGTATTCTTTTTGAAGTTCTTGGGTTTTGGACAAATCACTTTAAACTGTATTTCAAACTGCGGCCATATGTTCTTTTAAACACTGAGCAGTTTGAGATAAGGGAAAGGTAGCCCTCTCTCTCTCTTCCCAAGTTTCCCACAACATATTTAGTACATCTCTCTGGAGTAGAACACTGTGGTGTTTTTGTAATGACAAATAGGGCCCAGGGAATCAGGATGTTCCAATTCATCCCATCTGCTTCCACCAATTCTTTAAAGATATGTTTCAAAGTGTGATTTAAACGTTCTACTAAACCATGAGTTTGGGGATGTTAAATGGAGGTACGCAAAGTTTTAACCTGGAGTTTCTCCTTAACCTCCGCCATAAGTTTACTCATAAACTTGGATCCCTATTCTGTCAAAATCTCTTGAGGAAATCCAATTCTAGGAAAAAAAGGAAGCAGGTGTTTCAAGATATGCTGTGAGGTATTATTCCTTAAGGGAAAAGCCTCTGGGTAATGGGTTGCATAATCTAGGATCCCCAGTATATATTTGTTCCCTAATTTTGAAATTTCTTGAGGACCCAATATATCCATTACAATCACATATATGTAATGAAGATTACCTAGGCTTACAGAACTGGGATTCTTGATTCTATTATAGACATGGAGGTAAGCATTATGCTTCACTTCTTTTAATTGCACTCTTCAGCAGTTTCAACTTAAAAAGAAAAAATAACCAAACGTCCCTTTTCTTTTCCTTTTAAAGACTATTCAGCCCAACCTTCAAATACTCCTCTGTAGTCCTTCTCATTTCCTGTCCTGTAGTCCATAGCTACTTCCTGTCTGCAACTCCTTCTCTTCTTTGAATGCTCTGAACAACACCCAGAACATTGAACTGACATAACGTAGTACCAGTCAACTACATGGCTACAAGGGACCATGACTCTGAGGTAAGGCAGGCAGAGTGCCCTGAAAAGCCTGGCATTGCCCATCTTTGCCCGAGACCCTGCAAGTCAACATTGGGAGCATACCCTTCACTACACAGAGGATGAAACAAGCCAGCTGGGTCTGTGAGCAGAGGGGCTTCTGACAGGAGAGTCAGTGGAAAATCTGCAAAAAGTTCCATCAGAGATGGAAACCACACTTGTGATTTCAACATGGGTACCACAACACTACTGTCGCTATCTCTCTGCAAATATTTGCTAGCACTCTGCTCAGCATCATGAATGGCGGGAAAGTATAGTGCATTCTTCTGGACCAACTCTGAAGGAAAGTGTCCGTCCTGCGAGAGGACGGGTCCAGCCTCCAACTGAAGAAGCTCTCTGTTTGGGCGTTCAACCTGGATGCAAATAGGTCTGTGTGAACTCCCCCATTGAGCTTACCATTGCTGGAATCCGTCAGGTACCGAGAGTTCCTGTTTGCCACTGCGTTGAGGAACCCCAGCAGATATTTCCAATGTCACTGAGATTCCCGACTGTAGGCAATATCGCCAGAAGTCCTTGGCTATTTCCGCTTGCAATCTGGACCTGGTCCCTCCCAGATGGTATATGTATCGGCTGGCCGATATGTTGTTCATCTTCAGGAGGATGCAACAGTTTGCCCTGCCCTCCGCAAAAGTTTTGATCGCGAAAGACCCAGCTAACAGTTCTAGACAATTTATATGCAGATCTAGTTCTTCAGGTGCCGTGTTCCCATCGTTGTCGCCACGCATCTGGCACCCCAGCCTGCCTAACTGGTGTCTGATTCTAGCACGAGGCCTGTGCTGTCACCGAAAATGGCCTGACTGCTCCATGCTTCCATGTTCTGCAACCACCAGTGTAACTCTGTGTTCGATTCTTCGTCCAAAGGTATTGTCTTGTGGTATCACAGATGTCTGATCTTAAGTCTCTGCAGGGCCCTATAGTGTAGAGGCCCCCAGAAAGATGGTCTAAATGGAAGATGCTAGAAGACCTACTATCCTCGCTAGGGAACGTAGAAAGATTATCTTCTTGAAGAGGCAAGTCCTTATCTCTCTCTTGATATCCCACATCTTCCTTGCTGGCAGCTCCAGCGTCGCCTTCACTGGGTCCACTGTGAAACCTAGAAAGTCTAACCTCTTGGCTGGGGTCAGGTCTGACTTTTCCTGATTGATCAGGAAGCCTAGGGATGTCAGGAAGGTCTTCACACACCCGGCCTGCTACGTCAAGGTCTCTGTCGTCTGCTAAGAGTGGGATATCGTCGGGATATATTATCAAGCGAACACCCTTTTCTCTGATAGCCGCTGCTACTGGCTTCATCAGTTTGGTGAACACCCAGAGAGCTGATGCAACCCTGAAAGGTAGAGTTGTGAATCGCCAAAATCGCCTTTCCCACCAGAATGCTAGGAACGGTCGATAGGTTTCTGCTACTCGGGCCGTCAGATATGCATCTTTCAGCTCTATCCTGACCATCCAGTCGTCATATCTGAAAATGTCTCTTTCTTAACGTGTGAACGCCTTCCATCTTCAAATGCCTGTAAGTCACCCAGCTGTTTAGCTCTTTCAGGTTTATCACAGGCCTCACTTTCTCCTTCCTGTGCACCCAGAACGTATTGCTCACAAAAGCGGGAGAGTCTGTGCTGCAGGGCTCTACGGCATTCTTCACCTCGAGCTGCATAAGCTCATTGTGTAGGAGTGCTTGCTCCTCCTACACCATCCGAATATGCTCAGGCCAATCGTTCTGTTCTGGCTGCTGAATACATTCTATTTGAAACCCATGGACTCTCTGCAACACCCATGCATCACTGGACAGCGCGCACCAGTTTAGCCAAAATTGCTCTGTTCTCCCCGCTGCGAGGGAGTAATGAATGCACACCTCTCTCAACTTGTACTGCACCTTGGGCTCTGCTGGTTCCTCTTCCAGTAGGCACCCTGAAGTTCCTCCATCTGGTTGGGAAAAAGGTGTTTTACTGCCTTGATTCCCAGTAGTGGGCTCTGACACCTTGGGGCCTTCGGGGCAGTGAGAAGTGATCAGCAGATCGATCCCGATAGCGGCCGGTCCTGGCAAAAACTCTGCTTGGGAAAATCTTCTTGATGGAGTCTTGTGCTTTCTCCAGGGAGGTGTATTTTCCTACGAAACGCCCCATTTCCTTGCCGAAAGCTTCTCTGAAGAGAAGCCCTTGTGCCACCTCCCCTGCTTTGTAGGAGGTGAGATAGCTCTATTTAGCATCGATCTTCAGCAGAAGGCATTCCCCAGGAGGCATACGGCATGCTGTGCCCAATTTGCTAGCAGTTCAGAGTCAGCCTCTTCACCTGTTTCTCTGGCGCAATTTGCTAGGTCCATAATTTTTGCTATGGGTCATGTGAGGTACAGCAGGTTCTGTTGACAACTCCTCCAGGACCTATCCATACCTTTCCCCAGGTTCTTTGAGGTATTGGTGACAAAGGTAATCATCTTGGGGTCTAATTCAGGGGCTTTGGCTACTTGCCATGCTAAGTCAGGACCTGGGCATTCTGCCCTCATTCGCATCCTGGTCTCTTTATCCAGTGACTGCCTAGTTCTTTGAGCCATATACTTTGCCACTCTAGCCTAGGGCTGCCAATCCAATGACTTTGGGTTTCTAATCACATCAGGATCGAACATGTCTGAGATCTCTGTGTCTTGAGTTTTCAGGTGATTTTCTTTCCTGGATGTTTTACATCCCACTGGTGCTGCCTTGTCCTCATCAGCTCTGCTGTCCTCCTCTTGCGAAGAAGCTGTAGCCTCTGGAGACTTCCCTTCGGTGTCTTCACCTATGTCGCCCATATTATCTTCCCTGGGTTGGGGGCCAGGAGGCTTGGCACTGCTGACCTTTGCGAAAAGCTTCTTTCAACTTCCCAAAAGCATCAGCAGCCTCTGGGGCATGTTGCTCGGCCTCGTACCATTGATCTGGGGGAGTAGAAGAGATTTCCCTCTTGTGGGTCGCAGTATTCCCCTGAAGGATCTTGCCTTGGCCGGCAGCCTTCACGGACATGCTCGAGATGCTTCTAGGGGTGCTCTTATTGATTCTAGGGTGGCCAACCTGTCCTGCAGCGGCTTCACCCCTTCTCCCACTGCCTCCACCAAGGAGTTCCCTAGCACCTGCCTAAAACTGAGCGTGAGGTTACTATCAGTCTGCTCAGTCTCACTCCACGCTGACTCTGACATTGTGCTCAGCGTGGGTGCCGTGTGCCAGTGCGTGAACTCAGCAGGCTGAAGTGCACGTGCGCTGACCCCTTGGTATGGGACTTGGTTGGTGTGTGCACCTGCAGTAGTCACTACCTCTACTTTGCTCTGATAGAGCTTGTGTATTTCAGGGGTGATATAGTTGCACTAGAATGACTGAATTCCATGTCCAATCACTGATCATTTGTGCACAGGCCTCTCTACCTCACTGCATAAATTGTTGTGGACCTTTAAGCCTTTAATCTCTCCTCCCCGTGTGTGCCATGAGATCAAAGCGATCTGTGCAGCAATCGCGATCCGGAGCCATAAGTCCTCTGCTGTGCTGGCTCCTCCTCCCCGAGGGAGGGGTCTCGAGACTAGCTCACGCTCACTGGCTCCACCGCTTCGCATTTGAGCAGGTCCCCAAACGTTCTTGGCATCAAGCACAGGCCCCGCTTGGTGCTCCGGCGGGCCGCGAGTGAAAAGAAAATGAAGACTTAACACCCTGTGTAGGAATGAAGCCCGCACTGGGGTGCCGACCCCAACGTTGCACTGTCCCAATGCATGCGTCTAATGTTCATTTGTCTTTCTAATGCTCATGCTTGGTTGCGCAGTCTACAGTACTTTCCCATTACAATGAGAGCTAAATCACATATTCTACCTCAATCATCATAACGCATAACGAAACATTATTTCAGCAATAATGTGCTCGACAGTGTAGATAAACTTATCTTGCTGAAGAGCAGGAAAAGGAGGAAATGCCGACAGGAAGTAGCTACAGGCTACAGGACAGGAATTGAGAAGGCCTACAGAAGAGTGTCTAAAATTTGGGATGTGTAGTTTTCAAAAAGATAAAAACATTTTTTTTAAAAATTCTGTTTAAGTTAAAGAATGGAATTAAAAGAAGTGAAGCATAATGCTTGCCTCCGGTCTTGACATCGAAATGGTAAAGGTTTTAAAGGAACTAGAGGAGGCATATGAGTACTGGTTTTCTGACATAAGGCATAAATACTGATAACATTGTTTATATCAGCATAAATTCCAGGCCAATAAAATCTGTTCTCAATTTATGCCTGAGTTTTTGCGGTTCCCAGATATCCTCCTATTAGATGAGAGTGAGATATCTCTAGACCACTATTTGTATGGCATTTAGGTGCCATAATCCTTGATCAAGGCATACCCTCTGGCCCTGCTTCTCCCCGATATACTAAGCTAGACTTTAGAAAAACATATGGCCCAATCTTCTCCCTACCTTTCTCTTCTGGCAATACCTGAAGAAAGGGTTCTGCTAGTAAGCTGGGCAAAAGCTACGTCTGGAATACTTCAGCTTCTTCTTCAGCAACAGGGACCGGTTTTTATTACTGGGTCAGGAGGGAGTTCTATATCGGCTTCCCCAAAGCCTCGATTCCCTTTCTCAGTTTTGTTACTTTTCTCCATTTCTTGAGGTTTTAGAAACAGAGCTTTCTCTAATATCCATTGCGCTATCCTTTCCCCTGCTTTATTTTGTTATGGTTTGTTTCCATTATTGTGCATCAATACTTTGATGTCACCCCTATAATCAGGGTCAATCACTCCAGCCAATACGTCTATGCTATAGCACCAGGCTAGGCCTGACTTAGAGGCTGATGTAAGTGCCAGCAGGGGAACGAGAACCAAGTCTGTTGTTATTAATGCATTGTCTCCTGGTTGTAACAATTCACCTCTACTATATATTTATAAAATCCTACGGATTGATCAGTAGCAATGGTGTGATCGGAGGCTCTTTTACTAATTTTCTCAAATGAAAGGGTTCCCCAATTCGTATCAATTGAGTTCGATCCCACTGCTACCATCATATGTGAGGGGTCAGAAATGAGGACACAAAAGTAACTTTTTCTCAAAGTTTGCCATTTATTAAATGGATAAGGATGGGATAAATGCCTATTTTTTTCTATCATAACAAGGAGGAGCCTGCCAAGCAAACTAAAACTAAAGAAAAATGACCTGATGTCCAAAAAGGGTCTGGCAATTGAATTTATCAATTCAAACTTAAAGGATTTTGGAAGCCCTCCTTGTGGCCATGGTTTGGTTCCCTTCCCTGGATTAATTCAAGAATAGTTTGAACACAGTTCTGATTTGGCAAAGGTCTGTTCAAGATAGCCCAAATAGTCTGTTTCAAACACTGTGTCTTTCCCTGTTACACAGCAAATGCCTTTTCCACAAATGTTTGTTCACAATTAAAACCAACTGGCGTTTTTAACAATATCCTTCTTTGAAAGGTAAATGTCCTTCTTTCATAACACAAGATCAAAACCAAAGCAATTGTCACACCTTCCTCAAATGCAATACTTTTGTCAGGATAGCAGAGCAACTTCTCTTGATAAGTTCTTTAATTCAGCAAAGGGCTTTCCACTGCACTGTTTTATCATAATTATACTTCATCAAACACTCTTCTTCTTTCCTGGTGTACTCACCTGCCAGAACTAATATTATCCCTTTCCTGGTATACTCACTTGCCAGGAAGAAACACTCCTGCAAGTACATTCAACTTTGATAGCAATATTAATTCCAAGATTCTCCACACCAATCTCTCTTGAAATGAGGGTTGAACCGTAATTGTATTTTCTTATTTGACAGTTGGCAGTTTGGGTGACAAGTTTCCCCCTGCTGATAACCCAACAAGTGAGAGTTGCACCCTTATCATCTTTGTATGTTTTCACAGTCTCTTGGGTGTGGGCATTGTTGGATAAAAGCTTTCCCCAATGTATATTTCCTAAAAGGAGTGTTATGCCTTTGTTGGTTTATTTTAGTTATCTCACAGCCTTTTGGCTGCTGGCAATGCTGGTTGTAAGTTTTCCCCAACTGAAGTCCCTTTGACGGAACTCATGCTTTTGCCATTTCTGCTCTGTTTTTTTTACTATTTTGATATTCACAATTATGAAGTTTCTGCTTTCTTTCATTAATTGTTCGGTATTCAAAATAATGCTGTTTTTGCTTTCTTTCATTAAATGTTCGGTATTCAAAATTATTTAACTTCAACAACTTTCTTATGCGCAGTTCCCTGGGGCCAGCATTCCCATTCAGCCAACAAACTGTCTTTCATCGGCCGCTCCTTCTTGTGGTCGGGTTTTGAGGCGGTCCTCCGGTGTCCTGCCTGCTCTCTCCTGCTTCCGTGTACTTTCGGTGAGTTGAACGTAGGTCTCTGGGGGTTCTGACAGCCCAGTTGATCTTCTGCAGCTGTCCTCTCACTGACATGTCGTGTGCTGAGTTGGGAGCACATCTCCTCATCAGCTGGGCTTGTTCTTGACACGCCACTTCCTGCTACATGTCCTCTGCACTTCTGTTCACCTTCAAACTTCATGACAGCTTCCTTTGGCGTTCTTCTTACCGTGGAAGCTCCTGCACCAAGGATAACATCTGCTTCATCACCTACGCCCTCTGCAAAGCTCTTGACATCTCCTCTCCTTCATTCTCCTCTTTTTCCTCTTCCTGCAGCTGTGCCTCGTTTAGAGATTCAAATGTCCAGCACAGGTGCCTTGGTCTGCAACAACTAGACTGCACCTTTTTACAAATTGTACTCTGAATCCTCATTGCCTATGGGCCCTTCTTCCTCGTCCCAGTTCAATAAGCATTATGGTCACTGAAGTCCATATGAGAAGGTACAAAATGAGTTTGTTCTATTTTACTATGAGCCATCAGTATTAAGGAAGTATAGGGGAATCATGAGATAAGGAGGTCACCAACTCCCCCTGGCATGAGTCCCCTCCCATCTGATCCTCCAGCATGATACCACCCCCAGCGTCCGGATCAGGTATCGGCTGCCTTTCCCTGGCCACATGAGAGGAGACCCATAGTGGGATCCTAGTGATGTTTTCACAAGATTCATCACAATGCAGACAAACAAACACATGGCCCATCTCTCCCTGCTAACCCTGTTTATCACCAGGCAGGTTTGTCTTTCACACAGGCTATTCTACCATTGGCCAATGGGTTTAGCAGTTCCAGAATTACTACTGTGGAGTTTGTTTTCTAGGCAACATACTTCAAGGAGTAATTTGAGCACATCACAAATCCATCCCGCAGCCATGTACTGCAATTTGTAATATTCTATATTAAACCTTCCCTCACAGAAATTCTCCCTTGTCTCAATCACCTGTGAACTAACTCTTAACTTTCTGTCCAATTCCTTCACATTCCAGACTTACTCAAGTATCATGCAGCCAGACGTTCATAAACATTACCCCTCTGTACTTCTACCTACTAATTTATGTCTTGCCCTGTTTATCATTTATTAGTTACCCTCTTTTTCTCCTATGGCAGGTGCATAATATACTACTTTTCAGACAAGCCTAGGCACTCCAAGCAAAGTCATAGATAGGGTAGGGCCTGAACGGGCAAGGCCCACCCAAAATCTGTAATTGCCCACTCAGCAGCAAAGTGTGGGCATTTACAGGTGTTAACGACGCTGCAGTGGGCCCACAACAATAGCTTCAGGGCCCACTTGTTAGACAACCCTGGCTATGACTCTGACTCCAAGACTACTACAGTGGTGATTTGGTTCAGTATAAAAGCTTCATAATATAATTTAACGCATCATACATTTCGCTAAAACGAATATAGATGAATTTGCTCGGTTGCAAAAAGGGCCCTTCACATTTCTGACATACAATCAATCCTGACTGCTGTTATTAAAAGGGATCCCAGATGAATATGCTGGCCATATCATTATTTCTGTTAGCTGTGGGACTGTTTTGGAACAAATTCACTTTTGTTGCAAGCGCATTCCTTCCAATTTGGACCTGCAGACTGTCCTGGTACTTTGGGCCTGAAGACTAGTTGTCCAGTAAACTGAGAAGTTCTTCCCAAAGGTCATTGTGTTCACACGTCTGCCACAGAGCAACCCAACTAGGCAATTGCAGCTCAGAAGTGGTTGTTTTGGGGTGCTTTATGTGAAGGTTATTCCCAGAGGAACTCTGAAACCTCCTAAGAGAAGGCCAGGCCCCACCATTCCCCGGGAATCCCCAAAAGTCTAGTGACTACTCAGGCAGCAGCCTGTTGGCTGCACCCACAGCATGGAATTTTCTTTCTTAAAGCCACCCTTACCTGGATGTGCCTTGGGGGCCACCCGGTTATCCCTACTGTAGGAATTTCCATTCGGGGTATGAGGGCCCCTCAGTGCTGCTCTTTATGTGCACTGGTGCCTAAGTTGTTGGCTTGAAAATATTCCCTTTGTGCTCCTTAGTCCTATGACATGACAACAAGCATAATACAAGCAGCAGGCCTATCATATCTATGTTACAGCTGTTTTTAACATATGCATCCCACTGCACAGGGGTCATGAAGTGGGTAGCCATTGCACTCTCAGACAATATATCATCAGAATATCAAAAGTTTCCCCCTCCTCTTTCTGAGAGCCATTCTTGTCACATGTCCTAGAATGTGTCCAGAGATCCCCAGCAGTGCCACCTACCCTTTTGTTTCTCAAGTGCATTCACTTATCACACAGTCTATTGCAGTTCTGGCCACATCTGGCCCCCAGGCTCAGTAGTCCAGAATGACTGTTTACCCCATAGAAAAATGTAAAAGGCAATCCTGGATCAGAGCCCATCATGCACCCAAACGCTACATGCTATGTGTCATGAACTAGCAATTGCCTCGCACCCGCTTTCTCATTTCTCAACATCTTATCTTCTCTCTACTACTTTTCCTCTGCAGACTAAGGCCTGGATTTCACAGGCAAAATACATCAACCTCCAGATAAGCCCCACACTCTAAGACTTCCAGGGTGGTGATTTGAAGCTGTATAAAACACTTGAAAAATAACATGACATCTGCATATTCTAGTTTGTATCTAGTGTGTGTCAGAAATGGGTCTGCGTCATTTAACTTGTGTTTAGTCCACAATTCGTATTTCTGTTAGAATTGTTGTATAACTTGTGTTAACACAATAAATTAAAGAAACCAAAGCAGTAAGTAAATATTTACATACTATTATACATAATTATATATATTATAGTGCAGCATTCGCTGCACTATAGTTAAGGTGTGTACTGAGTCCCATAGGAAACCTAGAAAATTAATTGCTAATAACCTTTGACTTGGATGACAGATTTGGCTGAAACTATGCAGACAGTTTTGTACGCGCCAGGCCCCCCATCCCCTGTAGGACTTTGTGGGAAAGATTTGTTTTGACAGAGACAAAAAAGGTCAGTTTTGGGCACCCGAACAGTGAAAACTGATGGGTGGGTTTGGACCAGGTCCAAAATCAATTTGGGATGAAGAGTTGATTGAGGATCCTTTTGTTGTTTGGGGTTATTCTGTCCAGTAGTTATCAACTTTTGATGGGAAAGGGGGTGCCCCCTTCTCCCGAAAAAAAAAATGTATCTCCCATGATGCATTGCAGCAGAGAGGCTTTTCAGAAATGATAAGCCACCATCTTGTTTTTTTCAAAGTGAAAGATAGCCCCGGCTGTTCCCGAGAATAACAGAAAATGAAAGACAGAAAATGCCATTTCAAGCAGAACAAATTGTGAAATAGAATCAGGCTAGAGGTTTGAGAGGTCACCATGAAATTTGGGAGTTGGAGGCGGGCAAGTGACCAAGTTAAGAGCACAAACAATTTCCCGAAGCTGCTGTTATACGGAATGATAACCGCGGCTACATAAGAAAACGCGAGCGGGAATGAAAGTGCGTCACATCGAAACAATGAGTGTTGGGGGCAATGGCAGAGGACTGGGGAGGGGAGGGTAGGAGGCCCTGAGGGGATTAGGAGAGCAGGCACAGATGGGGGCACTTGGTGATTGCAGGGAAGCATTTCTTTTTTTTGCCGTGTTTCCTGATAACGTGGGGATGAAACAAATACAAAAAAACGTGGCTCTCTGTAGTACACTGTGATTATACCCGCCATTATGGGAAAACAGTTAAAGAAAGAAAAACACATATTTGTACAGCTACAGTGAGCTGGGGGAGAAAAATCACTAGCCATGGGCTTGGCTAGTGGCCTTGGCTAGTGGCTTGGTAGTGTTTTAAACAATATAGTGGGATTGGGCGAAGGCTGGTAGTGTTGAAAAATATACAGTGGGTTCAGCCAAAGGCTGTGGCCACCGGCCATGGCCAAAGGCCATGGCTGGTGTACTAGTAATGTTGTAGAATGTGCAGTGGGCACGGCTCAAGGCCATGGCCTGTGGTGCGGAAAAAAATGATGGCATAACAAAACCCCATGTAAAGTATACAGTGGGCACGACTGTGCCTATTGTATAACAAACCCCTTGGAATCCACTGAAAAAACGTTAGTTCAAGTTTAGCTAAGGTGCCCAAAGTTATCCCAACAAAAGCCTGAAATTCGGCACATTTGGAAAGTCAGGACCGGCTTAACACGGAGCGTTCCCGTTGCAAAGCCAATGGACACATATATATTATGAGAGAAGAGATTCACAATGACATACAAAATGGCATTATGGGGTACATGGCATTAAGGGGGACATGAACAGGATTGTGCCAAGTTAAACCGGTCTTGACTTCCCTAATGTGCGCTGAATATATATGTATAAATATATATATATATATATGCTCTTTTTCTTTAGGAAACGGAAGAATGCATTGCACAGTGGTAAGCAAGTCTCCTTGATATGAAGAAAGAAAATGATTCCTATATGTTTCTCTGCTTTAAAACAACTTCTGTTAATGTTCAATTCTTTAGTTAAGAGGGAAACTAGGGCCGATTGCATCCGGTTAATTATTAGTCGCTATGATATTTCAGAGGCGCCCTCAACGCCGTGAAGGGCCCACAGGAGGCAGTAATCCATGACGAGGCATGTAGTAACTTATCCGACTAAACTCTGGAGCGACACCAGCCATTTTCACGCCCGTGTAAAGTCCTAGCTGCGGGTCTGCTACACGCCCAGAGCTTAGATATGCAAAGGAAGCCGCCCAGCTTTGAATATCTTTACTAGAGATGCAAATACATGCACCGAAAAAATAAACATAACTGAAAGCTTCCAAGAGATAATTCTGTATGTAAGATGTTGTGAGCAAGTGGCGAGGTAGGCGCGGAACGCGTGAACATCTCAGCACCAGAAGTGCTGCACTTGGAAGGACCTATTTATGTTGGTCTTTTTTTATATTGGGGAAACGGATTTCCATGTTTTAAATGCTAAGCATTTTCCCGGTAATAAAAACAAAGGAAGACATTGAAGAAAATACTGGTGTGGACCCGGACTTTTTTCAAGCTTGAATGGGCCTTGAAGGAACTGTGGAGAGTGCAGCTCGAATTCTCTACCTAAAGGTAGAATCGTCAATATGTATGTCATATATGTAGAGTTATTATTGGACTGTAAACGTCAGAAGTCAAAATTGCATGCGCAATAGCATGTGTGTACAGATATGACTCAATAGGAAGCTAATGCAACTAGGGCATATAGAGTGCACTTCCTGATTTAAACACCATGCATTCTGTGGAGTTTTGCCTTAGTCGGTGTAATGGCACCACGTGCTTTGTGGGATATGTATTGAATGGGGAAACGTCCATGTGTGCACCTATGGGCTATATGTGTGATTTGCGCGTATGCATTTCGATTTTGCCCCCATACCGTGATGCGAAATCTATCTCCACACCAGGCAGGCTTTACTAACGAGCAGTCCCCAGTGACAATACTATTAGCGCTGGATTGGGCAGGAATGAAGGCTTCGTCTCCCCCAGCCGGAGTTGCCAATTATTTACATCTTGCTGTTTCCCGCCACGCCGGTGGAAAGGAAATGACAGGGCTAAGCATGCCTCTGGGTTCTTCGCTTCCTCCTCGCTTCCTTGGAAGGCTACATACAGCATCCGATTTAGCTGAGGCAATAACCAAGGAAAGGGCAAGCGTATTGCAAACTTTTAAAACATTGTATTATTCGAATTCAACAACAGAGGTTTCTCGGAAGTGGCAATACATAATTCAAAGATCAATTGGTACAATTCCAGCAAAACAAAAGAGGTGATGGTTTTGAAGGTTTAGAATAAATCTTAACCTCTGCCAAGACATTACAGACAGGGGAAAGACCATATCCAAATCAGGATTTGTCGCACCACAAAAGAGGCAGTCCAGGCCAAACTGCTTGGTCACACCCCTTCAGCGTAAGACCACAGCATACACCATTTATTAGTTCCCTCTGATTCTTAACCCACCTTTATTTATTTATTTATTTATTTACATTTATAAAGCGCTCACACAGTCCGCAGGCATCGAGGCGCTGTTACAGGAATTGTTTTTTTTTTTGTTTGTCTTAGTTACGTATTAATAACGCGCTTAAACATCCAGAGGTTTCTAAGCCAGACCCGGGGATCGAACCTGTTGTTGCTTCGTGTCGTCTTGCTTGGCAGTTTTTTTTTTACATGTGATAGTCCTTTGGACTCACCCAAAGGTACTTAAAGAATGTGTCCCCCCCTTACCTTGGTGGCTCAGGATCTTAGAATCATTGTCAGCTCTTCTGTCTACTCTATATCAGCCCCATCTGGTCTGAAGAATGCACAAGTAGTGCCCTTCCTTTATAAACCATCTCTAGAGAGTATACATTGTGTGACGTATACGTCCTTCTCCTACTTCCTATCAACCTAGGAAGTTCTTAGATAATGCTGGGGTTTCTTTCATTGAGTCCATGGCTTCTTGAACTTGTTCTAAGCAGGGTCCTTCCTTGAATGCGGAACTGAGTGGGAGAACGGACCTTTATTTGAAGAACCGCATCTGGAGGGTGGCAGACATCAGCAGTCTTGATGCTCTGCCCGTTGCAGATGCTTTTGCCACATTTGGCAAGATCAACCGCACCATCCTCCTGGCCATCTTATCTTCTTCCGAGCCACAGGACCGCATGTGGCCTCCTTTTGAAGTGTCACTCTTATTGCCTGCTTTCATTCTTTAATTTCCGAGCTACAAGACCTTATGAGGACTCCATTCGGAGGGTTGGCACGCCCACGTGTTACTATAGCAATGCCCAAACTCTGGCGTTACCACACCAAGATGGTGGGGACCCGATGTGGCACCAGTGCGGCACGTCTGGTTGCCCCTAGGTAACTCAGGTGACCAACCCCAAGTTCCTTTCAAATATTTCAAAAAAGGTAGCAGGCGCTCCTCTCGAGAAAGAACATGGCATGATAACCTGTTCTGAGATGAGAGTTTGCAGCACACACTTTTTGCTCACTGTACCTTTCACAGATGGGAAATATCCATTTGCATATCAGTCTTTGTCCCACCCACATGGGCAGTCCAGCACCGAAATGCTATGGCAATTCCTCTCTGAACAAGAGTACCACAAGAAACCCCATACTCGCGTTTCAGCCTTGTTGGGCCTCATCAGTGAGGTGAAGCTTTGTCTCTCTGAGCACCGTGAGCAGGGAGTCCACATCTGGTTGCCCCCAGGTAACTCAGGGTTACCCACCCCAAGTTCCTTTCAAATATTTCAAAAAAGGTAGCAGGCGCTCCTCTCGAGAAAGAACATGGCATGATAACCTGTTCTGAGATGAGAGTTTGCAGCACACACTTTTTGCTCACTGTACCTTTCACAGATGGGAAATATCCATTTGCATTTCAGTCTTTGTCCCACCCACATGGGCAGTCCAGGACCGAAATGCTATGGCAATTCCTCTCTGAACAAGAATACCAAAAGCAACCCCACACACGTGTTTCAGCCTTGTTGGGCCTCATCAGTGAGGTGAAGCTTTGTCTCTCTGAGCACAGTGAGCAGGGAGTCCACGTCTCGTTGCCCCCAGGTAACTCAGGGTGACTAACCCCAAGTTCCTTTCAAATATTTCAAAAAAGGTAGCAGGCGCTCCTCTCTAGAAAGAACATGGCATGATAACCTGTTCTGAGATGAGAGTTTGCAGCACACGCTTTTTGCTCACTGTACCTTTCACAGATGGGAAATATCCATTTGCAAATCAGTCTTTGTCCCACCCACATGGGCAGTCCAGCACCGAAATGCTACGGCAATTCCTCTCTGAACAAGAGTACCAAAAGCAACCCCATACACGTGTTTCAGCCTTGTTGGGCCTCATCAGTGAGGTGAAGCTTTGTCTCTCTGAGCACAGTGAGCAGGGAGTCCACGTCTGGTTGCCCCCAGGTAACTCAGGGTGACCAACCCCAAGTTCCTTTCAAATATTTCAAAAAAGGTAGCAGGCGCTCCTCTCCAGAAAGAACATGGCATGATAACCTGTTCTGAGATGAGAGTTTGCAGCACACGCTTTTTGCTCACTGTACCTTTCACAGATGGGAAATATCCATTTGCATATCAGTCTTTGTCCCACCCACATGGGAAGTCCAGCACCGAAATGCTATAGCAATTCCTCTCTGAACAAGAGTACCAACAGCAACCCCATACACGTGTTGACATATACCTGCTTAACTGTTCTATTTATGTTTATTATGATACCAATATGATGCATATGGGTATTCTCCTTACTTTGTTGAGATAAGGTTTTGATCCTTTATCCCCTTCTACGGTTTCTGAATTACTTGTCTTTATTTACCTAACCTTGACAGTTCACTGAATAACTATTGTTGCACTATGTTTGATCTAATATGAGTTAATACCTTGTCGGGCGTACCTCAATTGGGGGACTCACAGTCTACAGACCACTTTACCATACCTGGGACTAGTGGTCCCCCAAGGAGTGCATCGTAGGGCTACCACATGGTGACACACGGTTTTGTTTTGTACAATCTAAGAATAATATGATGCGTGCAAAAATGAGACTGACTACCCCTCTTTACACTACTTAGCCAATGGAACACTATTTATACATTAACCCATGTGATCAAACTGATCCATATGCCACATGGGCAATGTAGTGGAAAGCACACTTAACTTCTGTGAAAGACATGATTTTATTCAATTCTCATTCTATTCCAACAAGCAAAATTTGTCAAGAGACATCAGAAACATAAACATTTGACGTCATATTTCAGTCATGATTGACACTGATAAAAAGACTAAAAAACAGCGCAGCGTCACAATACTTAGAAAACACAGTGAAGTACTATTACAAGCTAAGAATAAATCACAAATAAGACAAGACAACAACTTCAATTAACAATTCCAAAGAACAAGAAAGAACCCAAAGTTAATTGCTGTGGATATCTTGGATAGTCAGTTTGTTGCAATACAATGAGAATTGAATAAATTCATGTCTTTCACAGAAGTTAAGTGTGCTTTCCACTACATTGCCCATGTGGCATATGGATCAATTTGATCACATGGGTTAATGTATAAATAGTGTTCCATTGGCTAAGTAGCATAAAGAGGGGTAGTCAGTCTCATTTTGTGCACGTATCCTTTTCGATATTGGTTCCCTCTGAGTACTGAACCCCCATTAAAAATGTACCTGAGTAGGTATAACAATCTAACAATAAGCCCTATCAGGCTTTGCTATGATGACTGATAGTGCACACAATTATTAAAACAACATCACACATGGACAACATGGCTCCCTAAGAGCTCCTGGCTGGACCGACCGCTTGAGCAGTTTTATGCCACGAATTCTCCATTGCGACACCAAAAAAGCACCATGAAGAGCTAAAATGGTCCTTCACCCGGCGCATCACGCAAACTATATCACAGAACCCCCAATTTCAAGATATCACCGAGGTGAAGCAGCACCTGCGCATCTATGCAGGAACGAAAATGGCAGCCACAATCAGGCGGAGCCCGGAACGGACCAGGAAGACCGGAGTAGCAGAAGCAGTGCCCCAGTGAAGACCGCCTGAGACGCTGCCGCTGGGGAGCGCAACACTGTCGGAGCGAGTCAGTCCAAAATGCCCAGGGACTAATACGCATGGGAAAACTACAACACAATCATACTGAAGTCAGGAGCCGCTGCAACACGACGACAGCATTCGAGCTGTCGGACCCCCACGAAAGCAGCGAACTGAGGGGCCAGACCGTGAACCACCACACGGAGTAGCGGTGAGTCCCCGCCCCCCATCGGGAGTCCCACAACAAGAGGTCCTGGCAGTGCTGACACCGTGCCAGACCCCATCTGAACCCAGCAGTCCACCAGCCCGTAATCCCGAGACTGGGGTGGCTCACCTCAACATAAGTGCACCAACCAAGCCATGCAGAGCAGCGTCCCACATGCATGAGTAGGGGGGCCCCCTTGGAGCGCTCAAATAAGTCACTGGCGAACCCAGCTGGGCAGAGGAACCCACAGCACAATCCCTGGGAGAGCACCACACAAGCAGACCCACAGCAGAGCTACACACACAGAGGTGGGGAGTCACAAGAGCCCAGCAGCTGGAATACCAACCAAACCACACAGACACCCACTAAAGGAGTCGGCCAAGAGACCAGCGCGCAACTCTCCATCAAGGGGGGAGAAACCACCACCCCATCGGGAAAGCAGCCCTCTCGGACCTTCCAAATCATAAGGGCACTCGCTGCTATCCTGCTCCCCTCCTCGCATCGCAAGCTCAAATACCTACCTGTTTGCCGAACTCGCAGTCAGCAGAGAACCAGCGCTGCAACCGCGCTAACCAGGACTCGGAGGCACAGTTGGGGGAGAAAGTACCACCCAGACATAGAACCAGGGGCTCCATAAAATTCCAAAACCAACAGGCTGACGACAACCAAACCCCTCTGCACCCAAGGGCGACCCCAGACCCAAAGCATCAAGTATTGCAAAAAGCAGCAAAACGATGAAACAAACAGATATCGCGGCCTTGATGGGCGGCCCAGCAGCGGAAAAGCTAAAGAAAGCGGATCACACACTGGACTCCACCGCGGAACTGACTACCACTCTCGTGGGCGCAGAAGCAGCCCAATCCATAACCAAATCCGACCTAAAAGACTTACTAACAGCAATAACCAAGGAAATACAAAAGGGGACCGAAGAGGTCACAAAGAAAATCATGGCACTAGATAAAAGGGTAGAACAACACACTGGAGACCTAGAAAATAACATATGCGACCACGCTTTCGACCTGGAAAGGAACCTAGACAGAATAGTAGCCCTGGAAGCGAAATATGACCTGCTGGAACTCAAGCAAGAAGAAACGGAAAATCGTTCCCAGAGGAACAATATCCGCCTACGCGGAATACTCACAACGATCACGGATGCTGAATTGGAGAACTTCACCAGGGAGCTCTTCAGATTCATCCTGACTCTCCCAGACAGCTCCCCTCTGGATATCAACTGGGTCCACCGCACAATCCAGCGGCAATCCTCACAATTCCCACCAGATGTTTTAGCACAGATCCATTTCTTCAAGCTAAAAGAAGAGATCATGAGGAAGGCCAGGCCAACCAAGCAAATCCTCTTCAGGGGAGCAAACATCTCACTGTACCAAGACCTATCTGTCGTGACTCTACAGAAAAGGAAAGCACTCTGTAACCTCACAGCAATGCTAATAGAATGAAAGGTGCAGTACAGATGGAGCTTCCCTACAGCACTGAATTTTACATGGGAAGGAGCCAGGAGATATGTCTGCACTCCCAAGGAAGCGGACAAATTCATGGGGAAGGAACCAGAAAGCGACACCTCAGAATCCAAAACACACAGCCAAGATAAACTGAAACCGCCAGTGGAAGGAGCATGTCTAGAGTCACCAGAAATTGCATACTCAGAGGCCCACCGAAGACCAAGGAACCGGACTGAGCTACATACGATAATAATCGAATCCCAGTCCTACACCGCAATGCCCTACCCACACAAGGTACTACTATAATATAATCAGGGGAACCCTGTTGGGGGGAGCCGGAAATGAGCGGAGAAGCACCAACGACCCAGAGTTCTGTCGCATACACATAGTCCCCACACCCACTCACTCCAAAATACAATGCAGGAGTCCGATCCCACACAAATTGACATTGCGCTCCCTGGCTGACGTATTGGCGGCATCCGGGCCCAGTTGGCCACAAATAGCTCGACATTATGGTCCAGCCAGCCTTTCCCCATTGGATGAGGCTGGTCTTGGTCCGAGGAATTGGGGGTCGGGGGGAGTTGGGTGAGAAGGGGGGGTGAAACTTGGGGCACGTTGCCCCTGAGAAGGAAATAGACACTACACCTCAGAAGTACACAGACACATCACACACAAACTTACTAAGGTGGGATCTCTACTCACGGGCCCCGAAGCCCAGAATGGCAAAGCCGTCATGGGCGCTTCAGCATGAACCTCTTCGCCCAGGTGGAAGATAAAAACATCATCTGCATCCTCACATGGAATGTAGGCGGCCTTAACTCTCCGCGGAAACGCAAGTCGGTAGAGAACAGGCTCAATAACCTAGAGGGGGATATCGTAATCCTTCAAGAAAACCATCTACTGGCTGCAGACTAACACAGCCTCAGATTCTGATGATTCACACAAGCTCTCTTTGCCACCTCGGGGGGAAGGAAACGGGGGGTAGCAATCCTACTGAGCAAGAACTTCCCGCTTCGAGACCTCATAGTAAAAAGAGACCCAGCAGGCAGGTTCCTCCTGGTGAAGGGATATTTAGTAGAGCAAGCTGTCACCATCGTGGGGACATAATGTCCTAATACACACCAAGCAAATTTCCTACAGAGCCTAACCCCAAAACTGGCAACATTTACTACAGGACACTTGATCATTGGCGGGGACTTTAACACGGTCCCAGATCCCGGAATGGACAAAACCCTCCCACCATCCAACATGGAGTACACCCAAGCATTAGCCCTCGCAAACTTAATGCGAGAAACAGAAACCATAGACTCATGGAGACTGGCGAATAGCGGGACTAGGGACTACACCTTCTACTCTAACGCACACAAAGGGCACTCCCGAATCGACTTATTGCTAATTACAGAGGCCCTATTCCCATGCCTAGAAAATATATACGAATCCACACTCAGATGATCTCAGACCGTGCCCCAGTATCAGTAGACCTAGCCATAAATGGGCTTCCGGTACCTCCACCGGGATACTCTAAGCTAAACGACTCCATCCTCCTGGACAATGTGATCAAAACATAGATAAGGGACTCACTGATGTCCTACTTCTAGGAAAATACAACCCCCGATATGCCCATTGGAACAGTGTGGGAAGCATTGAAACCAGTAGTTAGGGGAACCCTAATTAGTGTAGCTGAAGAACACCACTGAGTCTCTAGGATTCAGGCAACAGCGCTGGAGCTAAAAGTCTCTGAGATAGAGAAGCGGCTTAAAATCCACCATTCCAGAAAACTAGAAAGAGAGTTGAAGAAAGCGAGAACTGCGCTAGAAATGCATTGGGCGGATCGATCGGCTAAAGCCCTCGCCTATACTAAGCAGTTTTACTACAGTAAAAGCAAAAAGACCAACCGAATACTCACCCACAAACTGCAGCAGGTACACAAAAAGAACAACATAATATGCATCACAGGGTAAGCCGGTACTACCCGATACACAGATAAAGGTAAAATGAACGACCTTAAAGCCCATCACAAAACAATAATGACAGGCCCATCCACCCGTCCCGAAAGCCAACACCAGGGCAAGCAACACCTACAGTCATTCACAGCACCCAATATCAAATAGTAGCTCGAATCCCTTGAAACCCCGATAACACCCGAAGAAGTCGGGGAATCCATTAAATCCCTGAAGAACACTGCCCCAGGCCCTGACGGGCTAACAACGAAATTCTATAAATCCTTCTTGCAGCTATTGGCACCACAACTCTCCCAAGTGTTCAACTCATTCCTAGAATCACGGAAGGTCACCAAGTCAATGGGAATCGCTTACGATACTGCTCCACAGACCGGGAAAAGACCCAAAGCAAGTAACAGCATACAGACCGATAACCCTCATGAACTTGGATGGGAAGATATACTACAAAGTCCTGGCCGCCAGACTAGGGAAAGTGCTCCCAGACCTGGCAGACAGGGACCAGACCGGATTCATCCCTGGGAGGAGCACGTTCGACAATATTAGGAGAACACTAGACCTACTAGAGAGCGCCAATCGGCAGAAGGAGGAACTCACGGTCATATCCCTAGATGCACACAAGGCGTTCAACCTGGTAGACTGTGCGTACATCAAGAACACTCTTGAGCACATGGAGTTCGGACACAAGTTCACAACATGGATAATGGCGAACTATCAATCACCAACAACCCAATTGGGAATAAATGGGCCTAGGTCCGAAAGCATAGCCATCAATCGGGGAACCCGGCAGGGATGCCCGCTCTCCCCCATTGTGTTCGCACTGTCCATGTAGGCCTTCGCCGGAAAAATCAGACAAAATCCAGACATACATGGCATCTTGGTGGGAAACAGGGAATACAAAGCGGCGTTATACGCCGACGACATCCTCCTAACAATCACAGACCCAATCACCTCTATTGACCCCCTAAGAGAAGAGCTTGAAGTGTTTGGGAAAGCATCAGGATTCAGAGTGAATTACGATAATTCGGCTGCACTAACAATCAACATCGCAAAGAAACGGAAAGAAGAACTCTCCCCCAAATTCCCTATCCCCTGGGCTGAAGGCACAGTCCATTACTTAAGGGTATGCATCCCCGAAAACCACACCCAGATATACCAGAGCAACTTCCCTCAACTATTTGGAGAATTGAAAAAGGACCTAACCCACTGGACCAAGCAAGAAATATCATGGCTGAGCAGAGTGCCTGCAACGAAAATGAACCTGGTCCTAAGACTAATCTACTACTGCATGGCACTGCCCACACACATCCCAGAGAGTGAGCTGAAAGTCCTACAACGAGCTGTACTGAAATTTATATGGGGGGGGGGGAGAGCTCGAATAGCGAAATGAATAATGACCCGAGGCCGTAACACAGGAGGTCTAGGAGTTCTGGAGGTAACCAGGTACAAACGAGCTGCTCAACTAGCTACAGCCTTCACATGGTCACAAACAACGGATACCCCATACTGGACACAAATAGAAGGAGCATGGTGCAAATCTACCCTGCCAGACCTCCCACAAATGCGGATGTCAAGAAACCAACCAAACGCAGGGCCCCTGAAAGCAGCAGCATGAAAATGGGGGTGCACGGGAGTTATAGGCCCACTAACCCCGATCTGGGGCAACACAGACTTCTCCCCAGGCCTCCAGCATCTGAGCCTTGCCGCATGGCAAGCGGGGGACCTTCGAATATTTTCAGACTTCCTAGCGGGAGGCAATCCACTTACGTTTGAGGAGAGCAAAACCAAATTTATAGTCCCAGAAGCTGAAAGATTCAGATACTCCCAGATACGTCACTGGCTATCACAAAGAACTGTCAAGGAGAAGGGCACCAGAGATCTAACGGCTCTAGAATGCACACTGACAACAGCCCCACCTAAAGGGAAGATCTCTGCACTAAACCGGCTCTTGGACAAACACAATGCTACAATCAAAGAAAAATATATGACTAATTGGGAAAGAGATCTAGGCCGATCAATAGACGAGAGCGCCTGGAACAAGATATGGACGAGGAGCCATAAAGGCACCCAATGCATCACTAACAGAGAATGGGGATATAAGATCTGCAAAGCTACCACATCACACCTACGCAGCTGCATAAAGCCAACCTGAACATTCCATCGGTCTGTTCGAGGGGATGTAGAACCGAAGGAACCCTGTTGCATCTATTATGGACATGCCCACAAGCAGCGACATACTGGAGGGAAGTCCTGAACCACATAAAATCAATCACAGGCCTCACCATCCCCTGGGACCCCGGGATCATCTTGTTGGGGGACACATGCAACGGCAAACTCCCCCTTACAGGACACCTGGCTCACCTGTGTATGCAGATCTTAACGGCAGCGAAATTCGCTCTAGCGTGACTCCGGAAGAACCCTACAGGCCCATCAATCCCGCTGTGGTGGGCAAAATGCTGGAACACAGTAGTCGCAGAGAAGATTACAGCCCTATGTGCTGGGAACCTGAGCCACTTTCAGAACATTTGGGCCACATTCATGGACTACGCAGAACAATTCCCAACCCTCTCCCACAGACCCCCTCTTACTCGCTGGCTAGGATAACCAAGAAACCACGAGACATCACAGCGGCAAGGTCACCCTCCCCATCTCACCTCACCACAGACTGAACAGAGGCACAGCCCAGAGCCCATCCACCTCGACCACTAAACTGCTAAACTATGAAACTAATATGTGATGTGTTGTAGTATGAATCTTGCGAAATGTCTGATGTACTGTTTTAAGTTAAAATGCCAATAACATGTTATATTGAAAAAGAACAACATCACATTAGTATCATACACATGTTAACCCTGCGAGCCAGGCCATCTATGGAAAGGCTATGTAGATTCATGGCTAGCCTGCCTGTCTCTAGTTCAGCAAGTGAGACCATAGGCTGAATACTGGTCTTATTTGAGCCTATCATAGAATGGGTAACACTTCCCCTAAAGCCTGTAATTCCCACCAGGAGATTTCCTGGGATATACACTTCAAAGAGGCACACACATAACAAAAGCCAGCCTCACATCAGGATGTTAGATACTAAAGGGTCTTTGAAGCTGCAGGCTTAGGAATAGGTCAGGATTAGACTAGCCATGAAGGGCAGAGGAAAACAAATGATGTTTTGCCATCTTGTCTTTCTATGTGCTCTCTGGTTATGATACACGAAGCCAAAGGTCACCTGTCACAGTGATAGGGATTGGACTCCTTACAAAATACTTGCTGTTGTCCAGTTTCTTGTGTTCTTTAACCTTTAAAATGAAGGGGTATCTTGCTCCTTCTCTCACTCATCTTGGGCGTCCTACAAGACCAGAATAATTTGTTTACCCTATTGTGAGTGCGATCCATCCCAAACTCCTCTGCCAGAGGTGAAAACAGGTGCTTCCAAAACAGTAATACACTCTGTCCCCTGTCCATCTCCAGGGAACATTGGAGGTGGTTATTGTTTAGACCACGATTTACCACTGTGCCAGCTGCAGTGGAACCAGGCTTCTCAATGGGGTGAAGTACTCCTCTAGGTGCAAACCAAGCTCCCTGGACTGGGAGTGTAGAGTAAAAGGACTCACCTTGTCCCCGAGCCCCTGGAGTGGGACTCAGAGCACCATGAGAAGCCAAAAGCAGTAGGACTTCTGTTTCTGCCTCTTTGAGCCATCCTCAAATCAATTTGACTATGTTCTGAGCCTTTGAACCACACAGGGACCGTTATGCTGCCTTTGGCACTCTCATCGAACTTTGAACTGCTGCTTGCATCATTTGAACCGATTTCACACTGCATCACACCAGCCACGCACATTGCCACTTCAGTTCGAACAGCAGCTCATAGGGACAGAACTTCGAACCACTGCATCTACGAACAACACATTAGACCATCAGGACCTTTGCATCAAAACCCAACTGGAACTGCTGGAAGCATCGTGTCACTTGCTGACTGATTGTCTCGAACCAGCTTGACTGTCGAACAGACCCTGGGGGACTCTTCGAACTGCCTGGTTTGACCTTGCATTAAACCACACAGAACTCTGCTTTGAACCCAACTTGAGGCTGATTCGCAGCCTGGATCAATGCGACTCACCGCATCCGATCCCGGTTCAACATGCAAGAGCACCACCAAGAACCCCTGTTCGTCACTGTCAAACAATCCAAGAACCGAATTTCATTTTTTTGAACGGCCTAGAACCGGACTGATCAGTCAGTCTTTTGCAAAGACATATCCTTTTTCAAGTGACTTTGCTCCAGAATCAAGAATGCTGTCAGATATATGTTGTGCATTTTCTGTGTTCTTTCCACAGGAGTGGGCTTTAGTTAACATTTTTCAAGTAGTTATTTTACATATTCGTATGTTTAATTAAAGTACATTACATGGCCCGCGGTAGCAGGTGTGTAGTTTTGGTTAAGTTGCTAAATCCATAGGAAGACCTTTTTGGCGGCTTATAACTTCACCTCCACTGGACGAATCCTCACTAAACCTTTCAAAAAAAGTATATGTCCCACTCAGAATTTATCTGGCAAGTTTGTTGAGGTTTCACCAAGGGGGGCAGAGTTATAGGGGGTCCCAAAATGTTTATTTTTCCCATAGACTGAATGAAAAAACTTTGCTCACGCCTACAGCCCAAACCGCTGGACGGATTTTCACCAAATGTGCGGTAGGAGTGGCGGCTTGATCGCGAAAGCTTGCTTTTGTAAATTTGGTGAAAATCCATCTAGTAGTTTCTTTAAAAACAGGTAAAATGTAAATCAAGAAAAATTAGTGATATCTGTCTCTGTTTCGCTGACCTATATTTCCCTGTTCGGTCTGCGGACAGTGATCTGATTGGCAGATCTGGCCACCGAAGTCCATGGGCATCGGACGCGTCCACTGATTGGATGGTGAAAAGCATGAAGTACATCAGATTTTGGAAACGCCCACCATATTGGATTTGTGGACTTTGGCCGATGTCCGCGGACATCGAAGTAAAAACATATTAAAAAGCACAGCATTACACTTGTCAAACTTATCAAACAATCTCTCGGGAGGTGAGGGGTGATGTGGATGGGATGGGAAATAGCCATCAGAAGCCAAAAAGCGGGTGTTTTCCCCCACAAAAGTCAACAAACAATCTGGATGTTCGGGGACAGTCCAGTGAAGTTCGGGAACATTTCAGATGTTCGGGAGCAGTTCTTGGATGGCTTATAACTTTGGCACCACTCAATGAAACTGCATGACATTTTTGTTTTCTTTTCTAGACCTCGTACTGAAAGGCTTTACAAAGTTTGGTGGGGTTCTGTAAAGTGGGGGCGAAATTAGAGGGGGGTCTCAAAATAATGTAAAGGCTTATAAATGTGGTGCCATCTGATGAATCTGCACAAATGTTTGCAAGACCATTTAAAATCTAGATATAAATGTTTTGGTGAGATATTCTCAAGAGGGGGCTAAATTAGAGGGGGTCTCAACATTTTTATATGGCTTATAACTTTGTTGCCGTTTGACGAATGTGGTCACAAGTTTTCAGAAAGATTATAGACCCAACCTTGAATGTTTGTGTAAAGTCTGAATGGATTTTGCCAAGTTGGGGGCTAAGTTTATGGCCATTGTACGTACATGCATTTTCACACTTTTGAAAAAAAAAAAAACATGGGCGGATTTTAAGCAAACACGTGTTAGGAGAATTGCCAACAACCTGAAAGCATGGTTTCGCAAAGGTGCTTGTGCTTTATTTTTTGCCAGGTGTCATAATGTAGGTACAAAAAATAGTGATATACCTTTGGTGACTGAGGTATAGCCTGTGGCCATGGGCAGTGCCCAGATTGTCCGGGTCATGGCATAAGGTCATGACCCGGACAATCTGGCTACTGGCCTTGACCGCGAGGGATGAAAAATGGTGTTAAAGTGGCCATGTCCACCTGGGACCGGCTATGTGATAAAGTTATTCGAAAGTAGGATAGGTTTCAAAGGGAAATAAGATGTGCTCATGGTAATATGGTCATAGGGTATTGACTTCGCCTTCTGCAGGCTGCCATGGAAAAGGAAGAGGGGCTCTGCACAGAGCCCCACCTTCTCTTTCCATGGTGGTCATCTTGGAAAAGGATTTTCCTTCCTATAGAAATCAATTTTTTAGCACCCAGGGTACTCTCTTTGGGTACCAGGGGTGCTAATGGCCTTTATCCAACATTGCAGGGGCTGCAATGGAGGATAATGACTCCGGAGCCCTTCTTATTTATTTATTTATTTATAACGCGCCGCAGGCATCAGGGCGCACACAGACACATTTCGTTTGGGCCGATAAATTGGGCTGCCGGGCCGGGATCAACGCCACATTATTACCAATAGCATAACACAAAATGCTAATGGAAATGTTGGAAAAACGTATTGAGTCTATGTATGATCACGTGGCACTGTCTGGAAGGCCCACAGTGATGTCATACTTTCGTGGACATTGACGGAAGCAAAAACAGTGGAAAAAGTATAGAAGTGTTCAAAATGATGTTAGAAGATGGGAAATGGCAGAGTTATAAGGTGAAATGTTGTAAATTGGACACAAACTTTGCTATATTGGGGTCAGTGTGATATTAGTAAGTTGTAGGAAAATAGCATGCACTGGTAAAAACCCATGGAATTCTCAGAAAAAAGACTTTGTTAAAGAGATGTTATGATTACGTTGCACCAATAAAAACCTGTGAAATTCAATGAAAAACTTTGTTAAAGGGACGTTAAGGTTAAGTTGCACTAGTAAAAACCTATGAAATTCAATGAAAAAACTTAATTAAGGGGACATTATGGTTAAGCTACACTAATAAAAACCTATGAAATTCAATGGAAAAACATTGCTACAGGGACGTTATGGTTACAGGTAAAACCGAAAAACCCAAGCAACCATAACTCATGCCTCCACTGTGCACTGCTAAGACTAAAACCTAGGACATCAAAGATGACATCACAAATGTCATTGATGACATCACTGATGACATCACATATCTGGCTCACTTATTTTTGTTCACTGAAATATCTAGGCCAGGTGGTTTTGTTCACTGACATTCAGAATATTAAAATTCAAAAGGTGCTGTATATCTAGACGTTAACCTTGTCATATGTTCTTAAAGTACTTTCCTTAGGGCTTGACCTGGGGCAATAGCAGGCCTCAAACACACAGTTAATTTGTATACATGAAGATAAACTTTAATAATATTAACATTTTCTGATGATGCTGTTTCTTTCTTCCTTACTTTAGTTTCCCTGTGTGTGCCTCTGATTTGCATGCATTGTGGGTCTTCATATGTATTGTTTGTACTAGCACAAGTGTGTAGCAAGTCTTGAATTGTTATCTAGTTATTACATGTTTAACATTACACAATCACCCCTGACATCTTGTTACCAACATTATAAACACAACCCCTTGTAGGGACTTTTCAACAAAATTAATTTCACATGTGATGTCATTAGTGATGTCATCATTGACATTTGCGATGTCATCTTTGATGTTCTGGGTGTTAGTCTTAGCAGTGCACGCTAGTGGTGCGAGTTATGGTTGCTTAGCTTACCATAATTAGTGAATATCTGAGGTTTTTTGGTTTTACCTGTAACCATAACGTCCCTGCAACAATGTTTTTCCATTGAATTTCATAGGTTTTTATTAGTGCAACTTTACCATAATGTTCCCTTACCAATGTTTTTTCACTGAATATATAGATATATATTCAGTGAAAAAACGTTGTTAAAAGGGACGTTATGGTTAAGTTGTGCTACTAAAAACCTATCAAATTCAGTGAAAAAACGTGAACGGCACATTAGGGTTGTGCTATGAAAAACCTACCACATTCAGTGCAAACACTTTGTTAAAGGGACGTTATACTTACTTTGCACTACCAACTACCTATCCATATTATGGGTACACGTCAAACAGAAAACCTCCAGAAATTCACCAGTTATGGTAAGCTAAGCAACCATAACTCGCACCACCAGTGTGCTTTGCTAAGACAAACACCCATGACATCAAGGATGACATCATAAATGTCATTGATGACATCACTGATAACATCACATGTCTGTCTCCCTCCTTTTTTGTTCACTGACATATCTAGGCCTGGTGGTTTTCTCGACTGCCAATCAAGAAGTTAAAAATCAAAAGGTAGTACATTTGTAGATTTTACCCGTTTCATATATTCTTACACTGCATTCCTTATGGTTTAGTCACATCATGTGATACATATACGTAGCGGAAGAAACAAGAGTGAAACACATTAATCACTTCTGTGCATCAAGATAAGCAGTTAGGTTATGAACACTTTCTGGTGATATTTTCGCTTTTTTGCTTACGTTACTTTTCCTATATATGCTGATGTTTCTATGTGTTGTGGTCTGTTTATGTTTTCTGTGTAGTAGTACAATTAATCAGTAAGTGAGGCATTGTTAGCTACTTATTACATGTTTCACAGTACACTAAACTCTGAAAGGAAAGCATGCATCATTGCACCACGCAACATGGCAAGTTTTTGAATAATGCATCTCTATGGTGCATGCTGCAGAGAATGCCCACGTTTCTACATGAGTAGGGTTATGTACTGGAAAGAACTGTGTAATGCAATGGTGTTTATAGCAATGTTTTTTTTTTAATGAACTATGTATCTCATCATAGGTCTCCTAATGAACTGTAATAGTTGTCTGGCAACATTATAATAACAATCCCTTGTGAAGGCGTTTCATGAACACTAAAAGCACATGTGATGTCATCAGTGATGTCATCAATGACATTTGTGATGTCATCTTTGATGTCATAGGTGTTAGTCTTAGCAGAGCACAGTGGTAGCATGAGTCATGGTTACTTAGCTTACCATAACTGGCAATTTACTGGGAGTTTTCGGTTTGACGTGTACCCATAATATGGATAGGTAGTTAGTAGTGCAAAGTAAGTATAATGTCCCTTTAACAAAGTGTTTGCACTGAATATGGTAGGTTTTTCTTAGGACAACCGAACCATAACGTGCTGCTCACTGAATATATATATATATATATATTTAAGGAACCTTGACTGTTGTACTATTGCTATTTGGGTTGCTACTGTTATCACATTCAAAACCCTCTTAAGAGTATAGTCTGCCCCCTGCCAACCTTACCTGAAAGGGTAAAGGAGGTCTATCACTCTACTGTGCCTCTTTCACCTTTATGGTTAGGATCACTATTGATTGGTAGTAGTGTTAGGTTGAGTGGGCGGTTTAACTACTACTCATCCCTGTATTTGTGCGTAGCAGTAGCCATTTCGTCACAACCAGCAAATACCACGTGAGGCCTCTTCCTTTTTCTCCTCAGTCTACAGTCTGTTTATCCCTGGCTGTGGCACAGTACCATGGGCGCAATTCTAGGGAGGCACAGGGGCGTTTGTCCCCCCCAACTTTCATGGGACACAATTTTGTCCCCATTCATTTGGCTAGAGCACCTTTTCTTCAGATGTCATGGCTCCCCCAACATTTTCAGCAAAGTTACTCCAATGCAGAGTACACCACTACGCGGACAAGCCTCCAAGTACCAAGTCCACTAAAGTGCTGATGGGCACAATGCAAGAGATGATTTACTTAACTTAATGTTATATGACCATCTCTAATATTATATACCCGTGTATAATGGTATATACCCATGTCAATTGATTTCTAATGTGTTCAATTGCAGTTTATTCTGAAGTCCATTGTGGGGCTCTCCAGAACTGCAAATGATACATGTTCACCCGTCAGTGCTTTGACCAGACCAAACTTAAGTTTTGACTCAAATGTGTCACTGAGAAAAAAAAATAAAACTGGTAAGGATAGTTGTAGATGGCAAATGTGTACGAATACATACTCATCTGCCTACATTGTTATTGGCTGAAAGGGTAACACTCTGTTTGTAGTTGTTGGTTCTGCTGTCAATTTAAAGCAGTAGTCCCCTCTAGCCAACGTTTGAGAAAACAGTTCTTAGCCTCTTATGTAAAAGAGATGCGTTGTTGAGGATGGCGGGAAGAGAGAGACAATGTTGCTCAATGTTTTAAGTTTTGGCTATTACGTGGCCCTTCAGCGTTAGTATAAACTGAAATTATTGCATTAGAGAACGGCTAGGGGGAAATTGCATATGAGGAGGGCTACAAAATTGGTAGGGAATTGGTTTTCGTTAATTACTAGCCCATTGACTGCCCATGCCATGTTAAACCCTCTGGCCAATGACCATCGACGTCCTGCCCCTCTCTGCCTAAAACACCTCCTCCTGGGATCACTTTGAACTACGTTAATTAAGCCTTACATCAAACGTTGAGCTCAAACTGCCTGCCAAGGTTTTTCTAAAGCAGTCTTCTGAAAGTTATGGGGCTCATTACAAGTTTGGCCATGTGGGAAAAAAGTGGCATTCATTCCATTACTGCCACTTTTCCCGAAATGCCATACTACAAGTTTGCCAGTGGGATGGCCTGATTTACCTCCAGTCAAGAGCTGGAGGTAAGTCAGGCATCCCACTGGTGCTTGACTTTGCTGGCACCTGTAATCTGCCGGTAATACCAGCAGGTCGGTGGCATAGTGGTATTACCGTTTATCGTTATCCTGACAGCAATACCACAAGGGTACTGGCAAACTTCTAATGACCCCCAATTGACTTAACTGGAGCTTTAAAGGCGCTATTCGTGTAACAGAAATTTCTTAACCAAGCCTGCCTTCTACCATTATATTTGCGGGCACTATGCATGTCCTTCACTGAAGGTCTGTTAGAAACAAGCAATGACAAAGCCAACAGATTTGCCTTGTGATTTCTATGCATTTGCCAGGTACTGCTATTACATGCCCAGGCATTCACACCATTTTGCAACTGCTACCATCAAGGGTCAGTTATTACCACTACGGCAGTGATTGGCAAATGCTTTTCCCATGCTTATACAAAAGCCAAAACTGTTGGCATTGCCAATGCTTGTTTTTTAAAACCCTGTCTCTCTTTTATGTTAAGAATGTTGATGGCTATAATGTTATTGCAGTCCTTTATTCATGACATGGTGTTAACTGGGGCATTTGAGTGTGCATTTGGCATATGACAGGGAAAACGTATTCACTATGTTAATATAGCACAGGAAGAAGGTTTTACACCTGTTTCCAAATGTTACAAGCTTTCCAGACTACGGACCCGAGGCACAGGGAGAAGAAGTGATTTGCCTAGGATCAGAAACAGTGGGTCAGCCTGGAAAATGTATGGCCCCACGGTCCCTCCTCCTTTGGGGTGTGTTTAGTGCACAGTAGTGACATGGCTGCAATTGGACAATCATGTGACTCTTAGCCATAGATCAGGCCCGGCTCCAGTAATTTGTATCTGGGTGGGCCACGTTTGCAATCAAGGGGGCCCAATTTCCATTGGGTGTGTGTGTGCATTGTTAGCCTAAACACAGTGCCGGCATTGGGCCTGATGTTCCTGGATCTGTGATCCTGCAAAAAAAAATTCCCGGTCTGGAAAAATCCATTTGCGCCCTTCAATTGGTTTAGGGCCTCATTACGAGTTGGGCGGTTTCCCTAAAATGAGGCGGTAACGTTATTACCCCTGCATATAAAGGCTGGCTCTTTCACGAGTAGGGTGCTAAATGGGCTGTTTTACCACCAGCTTTTTTCTGTAAGTGATAATCCCATTTAGTGCCCTGTATAACCGCTTGCTGTATTAGTGTGCGGTATTAGCGCAGATGATTCCCCACTGGGTCCAGTCAAACCCAAAGGGGAATGGGGATTTACAGTTAATGCCCAACCCGTAATCCAACAGTAATACCGCTGGACCGGTGGGTGCTAACGCTATTACAGTTGGGCTCTATTACCACCGGGATATCGCCCAGTACGTGATGAGGCCCTTAGTTTGTTGAATTGCTTTGCAAGGATCAGAAGCCTGTATTCAAACCCGAGTCACTAGGACAAGGGGTGAGATATTTACACACAGGTCTAATTGACTGTCTGATCAGGATGCTTGTGAAATTGCATGCTAGGATTACACTCTGCAGGAAATATTTAAATGCAGCTTTTTAGGTTTAAAATATGTCTTCCATTTATACCTTGCCAGCAAAATTATTGGAAACGCTTCCCTCTTGGGTTATTTTCCAGATGCTCATGATTAATCTTCTGAGACGCAACAGTTATTTTGGCGGGAAGACAATGAGGTTGGGAACAATTCATCCCCCATCACTGGTGTGTTCCCACAGAAAATCATTTCCATTTACAAAACTGCCTAACACCCAGGAGTTACATCGTAGTTTCTAAACAAGACCCCCAATGCATGTAATATATGCGATTTGTAAACAGACTCTGGGAATAGTAACTCAAACAGTATGAGGCTATCAAGTCAGAATCATGAACATTTCTGTCAGGGCAGGCAAGGCTTCCACACAGACAAAGATACCTTCCATTTAGGTCAGAGCCCCGCTGGTAAGCACATAGGGGAAGAAGAGCTGAAAGTGGTCCCTACTCGCCATCCTAGTCCTGACATGTTCAGGTTGGGGATTGTTGGAGCAACTCAGTGAAGTGCAGCTTTATTCCCTATGCATATCAAGCATGGCACCCAAATCCAGGCATATCAATTATTACTCACGGAGACAAACTGAAACCAACACACATTGGCAAACCAACAGTTTGGACTTTTTAGTAGGCATGGGATAAGCATTTGCCCGCGCTGTCATAAGAGCACCACCTGGCCATAAGATTGGAACAGCTCAAGAATGGTGAAAGTACCTGGGCATTTCATGTCATGGCCTGGCAAATACCTTTGCTTATACCTATACACATGCCAAAACTATTGGCTTTAACATTGCTAGTTTTATACAGGGTTTCTGTGCAAGGATCAGATGTAAAGACACACACATTGTTTATAAATCAACTGGCTGAACACCACATTGTCAAGAGATTGTTATTACCGCAGGTGTTCATTTATGGAGGCAATTAAGTCATTAACACTCAAAAGAATGCATAGGAATAGCATTGGCAGGCCATATACATCATACAGTTTGACATTATGTTGGGATAGAGCCAGCTCGAAGCATTCCCAAAAGGGTATGTTTCAGTGAGGATTGGCAGACAGTTGGTGGGAGTGCCATAGAGATTACAATGGCCATGGCTAGTCAAATGGTGGGCAAATGACCAAAACACCCACAGGCTCTGTGTCCCTCCTCACTTCCCATCTCCCGCCTCTATGTTCCAAATCAATAGTTCTGGCTTACAACTAATAGCTGAAACTAACAAAGGAGAGCATTCACTCAATCATAACCACTGGCAATGCTCTGGTCTGCCTTCCATGCCATTGTTTGCCCAACTCTCTAGACCACAAGGCCTTAAAATGCCTGCAGTGGGCTGTGTTCCAGTGTAGAGGGAACATGGCGAAGCAGGCGAGATTGACGGTCATTTGCCAATGGCTTGTCCATTTCTGCAATGGCAGAGACATACTATAGAATTATGGCATGGGAGACGGCCCAGAACGTGATAGTAGTGATGATTAATTCAAAGCCTTACATCTGTCACTTTTTGATCATACTACACTCACCCCCCCAGAATTAAAAACATTCCTCACTATCAATCTTATTTTCTTTCTCACACTTAAGTCCTTAAACCAGCAGAGTATATACTTTGAATGTATTGTGTAAGGTTCTTCAGTCGGATTATGCACCTACTACAGAGATCTGTGTGCAAGCTGAAATGCACTACTTTGTACCTTGAATGAGTCAGTAAACAATGTCCTTCTGATACTAATGAGTAACACTGAGATAGCTCATGCCCTTCTCTCTTTGGATGGGAGAAACAAACAGAGCTGCAAGTTGGCTCAATCCCTCAGGGAACTATTATACATCATTGTTCACATCACCCAATGTCATTTAATGTTTGATACAGTAAGCCATCTTATTAAGCATGATGTGAATAACAGTTTGTAATGGTACATGGCACACTGAAGGTAAACTTGACATCATTTTATTGTATATGGCAAAAGGTGGGTTAATTGGCACAAGGCCCTTCATGGACATCCTCTCTTGACTTCGCCCCAGAGCATCTCCTTCAACCCCCCAAAGATAACAATTCTAAACAGCCATTCCAGAACAGAACTTCAACACCAAATTAATTATATACATGTTTGGCTGCACCCTACTCACATTTTAACCATTGCATCAAAACACAGAAATAAGCATATAACACACCTCCCTTTCTATATGTACATATAACACACCTCCTCTCCTACACAACACAGACAGAACACAGAAAAGAACACATTACTCCCCTCCCCTCCAGCATGAACATAAACATAGGTACTTAACACCCAACAATTTGTAATACCACCAGGCTAAACACTCCTGTGAAGATGGTGGGTATACCCTCACCTCGTTTTCCTACACAACCTCGTTTTCCTACCCACCCTTCATTATTTCTAAGTCCTCCCAACCTCCAGTATTACAGCATCGTCAAGAACCTTTCTGACCACCAGCATATCATTATATTTACTCAGCCCTTTGGGTACAAACCCTGGTTTCTTTATTCACACCTCATCTCCTGCTTCTATCTGCATCCCTTTAGCACTCTTCATCTTATCATACCTCAGTTTCATACTCACTGCTCTGCTCCTCAAATCCTCTTGGAGCTTCTTCTCATCCCACTCCACAAAGTGTGTCCTATCCAGCCCGGGATGACTCAATGATGTAGAAGGTTTACGCCGCCTCAGCACTTCAAAGGGCACTAACCCAGTGGTAGAATGGGGAGCCAATCAGTATGCACACACCCTCTTCAACACAGATCCTTCCCAACTCCTCCCTAGTTTTATGGAAATTCTAATACCCTGCATCAGTGTGCGGTTTTACTACTATCCCCACCAAGAACTTAACATAATTCTAGATGTGAGTTGTACCCCATTGTTCAGAAGAATCTTCTTGGGAAATCCTTCTTGCTGAAATATTTTGTCAAGAAACTGCACCACTGCCTCTGAATCGACTTCACCCATTTTGTCAACCTTAACACACTTAGAATATAATCAATGAACACAATCACATGTTTTCTCCTGCTTATCTCTCCCACAATAGGTCCTAAAGTATCTAGTGCCACAAATTCCCACAGTAATTCTGTCAATTCCAGTGGTTTCAAAGGCAGCACATAATTCCTCCTTACTTGGTGAGAAAAATTGCAGCCTTGGTCAACTTGTGGCGAGTCCTTTTCGGGTGGTTTTGTTGGTTGGGGATTTGTTGTCTGCAAATAGGATGTCCAAATATTGTGACTGTCCAATATCATAAGTTGAATATGCAGTTTGGGTCGGATTTTCCATTTTGCATCAACAGAAATTGCTTACAAAGTAGTTGGTTTGTTCAAAATGTAACGTTTTATTAAATTGTTCTTCAATTCAGAGATTCATCACTTTTAATTGTAGACTTGAACTGTACAGATTACTTTGTTGTTAATCCTTTATAAAGTAAGTACTTGCGTAGTCATAATTAGAAAGAAGGACTTTTTTTAAAGATTCTCTATTTTTGAAAGAAACCTCTTTTTTAGAGAAACCTTGACACGTGTTTTCACACTTGATTTTTAGTGGTTCATCGGGAGGGTTAATCTTGAGTTTCCATTAATATTTTGTCTAGGTGAAAGTAAAGCAATTGTAAGCTATTTCTGTTGGCGCAAACTGGATAATCCGACCCAAACTACATAATTCCTCCTTAGCTTGTCCGCATCAGCACAAACTACACAACCTTTGATAAGTTCTTCTATTTGGATGTCCAACCCTGGCCACCAATAATCCGCCTTTAACCGCCCTTTGGACTTTGTCATTCCCAAATGGCCTGCCCTAATTCCAACAGCCTTTTTCTCACTCCCAGCGGTGGCACCAAGCATCCCGCCTTGCAAAAAAATTGACCTTCCAAACCAAGCTCATCTTTATCTCTGTGAAACACTCCAAATCGGTCTTCAGCTGCCCACCCTCAAGCTCTGGTTCTTTTCAATCCTGCTCACTAATCACATACTCACTTACTTGAAAGATCAGATAATCACTATCTTCATCTCCATCACCATCCTCTGCTTGCTCACTGCTCACCACCCCTCTACTCGCTGCCATGGATAAATAATCTGCCAAAACATTCTCTTTTGCAAGAACATGTTCTGCAATAAATTGGTGAACCGTCAAGGAAGTACCCCATCTAACTATTCTCCACATAAATAACTTGGATTTTCTTATGGCCCACATCACACACATAGCTTCCTTTTAAATCACTTAGTGTGTTTCAGCTCCCCTGCATGCTGTGATGCAAATGCTACAACCCTCTCAACACCGCATTGCATCTGAAGCAGGACTGCGCCAATCCAGTATCACTTGCATCTGTCATGACATAAGTCTCACTCCTGGTATAAACGTTATTCAATGCTGGAGCAGTTTCTATGGCCTTCCTCACTCCATCAAACTCCTGCTGACAGTCATCTGACCATAGAAACGGAACACCCTTCTTATACAACAACCTTATATTAATACACCTATCTAGAAATCATTTTACAAACCTTGCATAGTACTCCACCATACCCAAAAAAGACATGACTGCCTGTTTATCTTTGGTGGTTATAATTCCATTACTATCTCCTTCTTCAGTTCAAGCCCCTTTTCTCTAAGAATGTCTCCAAAATAGTCTATTGCTCCTACTCTGAATCTGCACTTCTCTTTGTGCAGAGTGAGCCCAACACTGCTGAGCACCTGCGACACCTGGGCTAACCTTCTATCATGTTCTTGAACACTGTTCCTCGTAACTAATATCTCATCCTGAAAATAAAGCATGCCTTGAATATCCCGCATATGCCATGCATGGCCCAGTGAAAAAACGATGCTGCTGATATAAGCACAAACGGCATCCTCCTAAACCTGTACTTACCCTCGTGGGTAACAAATGTGGTGTAGTCCCTGGAATCTTGATGTAGCACAACTTGGTGATACGCCGGAACTAATTCGAGTGTGCTAAATAACTTCACCCCAACAGCTATGCTAACCAACTCACCTATATTAGGTAGGGGAAAGTTACCTATAACAGCACACCTGTTCACACCCCTATGATCTACACACAACCTTACCCGACCATTGGCCTTCCTCACAACTACCACAGGAGACACCCACTCAGAAGCATCCACAACTTCTATTTCTCCTTTTCGCTCCAGCCTCTTAATCGCCTCAGTTACCTCTTCTCTTAATGCCATTGGAACACTCCTTATTTTTGCCACCACCGGCAAGGTACCTCCCTTCATCTTCATCTTGTGGTGATGTCCCTTAAAACAACCAAGATTTTCCTTTAAAACGTTCTCAGCCCTTCACCCTGTCTGACCCCTGAAATATCAATGGCTGCCACATGTCGTGGGAATCCAGGATTGATTATTATGCTCATCTCACTCTCTCCATACCATCCTAATAGACTTCTTCCTTTCTTGGAAACAAATACCTGAGTCTTTGTTCTCTTACCCTTGCATTCCAAATTAGCCATAAAAATGAAATCCTACAATCTCAATTCGCACTCCACCATGTGCACTGGCCTTCACATTGGGAGAGCAGAAGCTAGCGCCCTTGAAACACTTCAACCACACCTTATAATTAAGGCTTCCGGTTTTATGGTATTTATTTTTCTGCAATTCCCATCTGTATTCATCCATATTCATTTTTGGGCCTTTTTTTCCTGTATTCATCCACATTTAATTTTTCTCATATAAAAAAATAATTCACAACGAGTATTTTTTTGCGTGCATTCTAATAAAAAAAAAACATTTATTAAAGCACACATGCAGCCATATAGGAAAGAAATGCTAGCTCCATTTTTTCCATAACAACAAACGGTTGCTCCTGAGACTGCTGCTGCCTTAAGATGTATGATGTCAGCAATTTGAAGAACTTTAATGCTATTTTTATACAACTTGTACACTCTCCATGCTGGCAATCTGCAATGCGATTGGCCTGCGATGTTTGAGTGACATCATAGAGAACCAGACAGAAAGACCTTTTTTTCTGTTTTTTGACATTTTTATAAATAAATACAGACAGAAATCAGATTGATTTCCATCTGTATTTATGTGTAGAAACCAGTAAAAATGGAAAACTGGAAGACTTACTTATAATCCATTATGTTGTAATCCTACCCTGTGTCAATGAGTATGTTGACTCATACACCATTCACCACCACTACTATTGCATGTGGGTTTTCTCCCTTCTTATCCTTTGACCCCATTTTTCTCACCGACCAACTCACACCTTCCACTTCAAGTCTAATGCTGTCATCACAGATATCCTCCTACTATTCCACATACATTTTCTCAATCCCTTTGAATGAAAAATGTTTACGACACCTGGCAAAATGTCCTTTCTTGCCCCATTTTAGACATTCCGCCTTAATCCCCAGGAAGCTTCAAGAGTTTGTGAAATAAAGCGTACTTCCACAACGAAAACACCTCTTAACCTTGGTCCCCCCCGTCTTTATAGGCATCTGCACCCTTAGTATCTGTACACCTATTGTCCATGTCTTGTTTATTCCTCACTTTCTTTTGTTGCATGGGAGTTCTGTGCGCACCTTTAGCACCATTTTATCTTCTTGTTTCTCATCACAACAGACACACCATCTCCAACCACAAGCTTTCCTTCTTTCTTTTCTAACTCTTGCACAGAGGCCATCATATGCTCCATCTTTTTGGCAATATCCAATACTTTATGCAAACTAGAATCACACTTAGTCATGATCTGCTCTCTTATTTCGTTTTCTTGTACCTTTCAATATACATTGATCTCTCAATCTTTCATTTTATGTTGGACCAAAGTTTAACTTGTTAGCTAACTTTCTCAGACCACTAATAAAGTCTTCTATTGACTCTCCTCTTCTTTGTTGCTGTGTACTAAAGTAGTATCTCTCTGGCATAATGCTGCACTGTTTTCAGAAATGTTTGTCCATTTTATGCCACATTGTCTCATAGGCAAGTATTCAGTAGGACCTTCACCCTCACAATTGCCACTGCCCCAATCCTAATTTCGGAAAGCTTTTAAGGATTCTTCTTCCCTCAAACCATAAATAGTGCATTAAGAGTCCCCTGCATAGCTGAATAATATGCAGCGAGCCATGGATGTCCCGGACATAGTCTTGGATGTCCTCTTTCCATGCATCCCCTTAACCGTTAGCTCCTCCGGACTATAGGTTTCCCATTATCTGCCACTGGAGAAGAGTGTGCCTGGCCCTCGTTCACCAAAGTACCTCCTTTGAAGATGATGATTCACCCAAAAGCTGTAATGAACTCTCACTGTGCGATCTGCAAATTCCTCTGAGTCCGGAAGGTAATGAAACAACGCAGTGTTGTGGGATGTTTTAACCCACTCTGCTCTGCCCTGCGGCATCACTGTGTGCTGGTGGCACCAGAATCAGCAAACTGGCCGCAAAAACCCCATGCACGCCAAAACCTATGAAAATTGCGCTTTGAAATATGAAAAGATGGCTGCCAAATCTACCTTGCCTGTGTGAGTGGTGGAATGGAGACCTCACTGCTGAAACATGCCACTGGGCTGCCCACCAAGTAAAAATGGAAACTGCATGAAAGGCAGTGCTTTACTGAAGAAAGCCCAGATATAGTTCTTAAATCCCTTTTTCTTGGTTACTGAAAATACAAAATACCGTTCCAACATACCACAAAACATCCAATATCCTTGCTCGGCGTTACCCGCCACTTCATCTAAGGAATCATTATGAGCACACAATGTCAGGAAAAGTGGAATCTATCAGCAAAATATCCACAGTAAAAAGTGTGCTTGCCTGTGAAAATCTGTCAAAATATGGGCGCAGTACCAGCGGCCGTCTGTATGAAAGCTGTCATTAGTTTGCATCAGAAGTTTAAACTTGTGCAATTGAAATCAAACGTCTTGAAAGTAAGTGACCTGTTATTAAGAGGAACTTGGGTTGTAACAATTTAATCTCCATGGTTTAGAAGCTGGAATAAGAGTTCTAGCTGCTTGTGTGAAAATTGCAAGTTTTGTTTTAAACCAAGAAAAATGTAAGAAAATGACATTGAATTTAAGGTGCCCAACAAGTTCCACAGCCTCACCCCAACAAAGGGCATCTCTCTCCTGCTTCCCACCAAGACCGGGAAGTCACACCTTTGTGAGAATTAAATCAGGGGAGGAGATCTGGGGCTGCACCAGAAGGAGACAATGGACCTTCCTTGGCTGAAAGGATATGCAGATTGTGATGTGTCAAGAACGGCCTCTCCCAGAAGGAAGGGAGCAGAAAAAGGAGGCGGGGACAGACACTTGTGGATTCACAAGCACAGAAAGCATATTTTTGAAAAGACTGATAAATGACTGTGCACATTTGTAAGAATTATAGAATTAACAGCATTGTTAATGTGATTTTTTTTGTGCACATTTTAAAAGGAGACAGAACTCTGTGCAATGTTCTGGGAAGGCGCAGTGAAAATTCTGGTTTTGTAGCAAGTGTATTTATGTCAGAATTATGAAACTTCATACAATTATGCCCATATACAATGCACACATGGAAGAGGGTTTGCTCCATAAAATATGTGATCTATGTATGTTATTGGTACAATCTTTAACATGTAAAGATGTATTATATCAAAAATAGATTTAATGTGCAAAATGCAAAGGGGAGGATGTTTTGATTCATAAAACCGCATCATCATGATGACACTCTGTTTTCTCCTCCAATCAAGGGAGAGAGCAGACTTTAGCCAATAGTCTACCTAGCATACCTCTCAACCATTTCTGTTGCAAAGGCCGGTGAAATCACCCGATTTTGTTTTTGGCGGGTGAGACGTCCATTGGAATTAATGGGCGTACAGGAGGCTTGGTGGGTGAGTCAGCCTTTTACAGGGCAGGTGACACCCACCAAAAGCGTGTGAGTTGAGAGCTATGCCTAGGGGGTGGGCCTAGGATCATTCAGCATACTCACCCCTTTATCAAACACATAAATAGAGACAGCTGAGGACTCAAGAGACACACAGATCCACTCACCATCCTGATATTGGCTAAGCACTCTGAAGGAGATCCATCCATACTCCTTGTTCCAGACTCCAGAAACTTTGCAAGCAGAAAGGCTCAGAGCATAGCTGAGCCACTTTCAGCTGGGCCTAACTTCCAGAACCCATCCCTCAACTTAAAGGGGAAACCAAAGAAGCAGCCAGGCTGTGCTGTAACTGCTCGCCTGCCAAAAAATTATCTTCATAACCAGAATGGCAGATTAAACTCCGTCTGGTGCTGTGCTGTGCAGACCAGAGAGCCATTGCAGATCCAGTCCAGTTGTGCTGTGCAGTTTAGACCAGAGAGCCTTGCAGTCCAGTCCTGCCGTGCGGTGTCCAGAGCACCTTGCTGATCACGGATCCAGACCAGTCTGATGTGCCCAGCAGTCTATCCCGAAAGAATCCCTGACCAGAACCAGATCCCTGATGGTTCCATTCAAAACCTTGGTAGTGAGTATCCATAGTATAGGATTGTCACTAACCTGTGTATTGTCCATAGTCATCCCTATCCAAATCAAATCTATCTTATATCCAGAACTGTATTGCTAGAAATCCTTTTTGTCTTGCCTGAACTCTCTCTCTTATCGTATAGTCCTTCTCTAATAATATTGTTAAAATCATCTTTGCGCTGATATATTTCATCTGAAGAAGGCAAGCGTCTCGGCGGGCAAAAACCATTCAGAGATGTCCTGGTATGGTGGCTGTGCTCTCGTGTAGCATTGCTTCTTCATAGTCCATCCCTAGTGTAAGGAAAACCTTGTTTGTATTTTAAAAGCGCATCCTTGTTTTCTCAAAATTGACTCTATCTGAAAAAAACGACCTCCACGAAAACGCCCATACCTTTTTCATATTTTATGCTAGAAACGTAATTTAAGTGTCTACTTGTAGCTAACATCCTAAGCTTTCTAAATTTTGCCGCAAATTCTTTGTTCGGCCAAAATCTAGAACGTGTAAACTAGCTTTTCATTGCACCCGACCGCAAAATTCAGTTTTCAACTTGCTCATTACTCTCAAATCATTGCTAGTGTATGTCTGAAACCAGATAAAGTGGCTCCCATTAGAATTTAAATAATTTCAGTGAATTAAACCATTTCATTGTTTTACTCATTCCATTCAAAGCCAACTTTAAAACCATTTTGACAAGTTTGCCAATCAATTCTGTTTTTCTCTGGTGTTTGCTGGGGGGAAATTGGGATTGATACTTTTGCTTCAATTCTACATTCCTGAAACCTGTTCTCTCTCCTTCTATCTCTTTATATTGCATATTGGGGGGGGGATTAAGGGGTGTGCAGGGGGAAATAGTAACCATACTGCTACTTGATTTGAATATACACCCAAAAGCATTATTTCTGTGCTGCATTGCTTTGCCCATCATTACTCCTTGTGATTAAAGAGATAGGTTAGTGTGACATCACCCCATTGGTGATTATTGTATAACCATTAAAAATAGTGTGATATATATATTGTGAAATACATAAATAAATACTTTACATTGCAAACCAGCCTGATTCCTGGTTCAGTGTGACCGGGGGGATTCAACGTGACTGGGGGATTCAAAGCGTGATATAAGTTGTACATCGTTCAGAATAAAAGAATTTATAGACACAAATAAATAATTAAGGGTTTCAGTTGTGCATCCCACGTTAGGCATTTACTTAGGTGAAGTGCCCGATTGAAATCACTTACAAGATATGGGGCTCGTGCCGGGATTTCCGAATTATACATACCACTTGTGATAGTCTAATACAGCGTGCTAACTAATGGGGTACATAAACCCTGTTGGGCTACCACACTGTGTTACACTGTGAAAAGCACGATTCAATAGGAACGCTCTAAGGAATTGGTCTGTTCTGCAAAAATAAAATAAACTGCTGTAAATCAGAAAGGAAATTAATATTTCCGGAATGGTGACCTTGGTAGAAATCAATATGGCAAAAGAACACCTACTGCACAGAGTATTTGTCAGGGGTGAACGGACAGAGCAGGATCAGAATGTGCGGTTGCAGGAAATCAAGGAACAGGCCACTGCAACAGGATTAAATATATGGCAGGATCAGGGTCCATTACGTATGGCACTGAGTGAACTGCATATGGCCCCTAAGGTAAAAAAAGAGCAAAGTAAGATTGCCAAAATAGCAGCATATCTGTACCTCCACATTGGAGCAATACAGGACAAATATGCCGAAAACCTAGATCTGGCAAACAATCAACTACAATCATTAGAAAAAGCCCAAACTGATCTGGACTCTGCAGAGCAAATGCTACAAAAGGGCCATGAATCAGAAAATGAAACCAGGCAGTACCTGATCAAAATAAAAGAAGATATGGATATCCTGCAGCAGGAGACGGTAGAGCAGGATACCAAAGTACTGGCCCTGCAGAAAGAGTGCCAAGAAAGTTTGTACTCTCTACTACAGAGCCAGAAAAAGCTGGAACAGCAAATAAATTTTAAAAGGGCCTGCGCAGAGCAGGTAGTCGCCCTGCAAAACCACCTAGACCAAGAAAAAGAAGAAAATAATAAATTAATTCTCAAAGACCTTGACACCCAGACAGAATTCAATGAGGAGCGCCAGAAAGCTGGTGCACTCCAAAAACAAAGGGACAACCTGGCTGCACAGAGGGGTACTCTTATTCAGGAAAGTGACACCTTAGGCCAGGAGGCCAGTTATTTAAAAGATAAGATGGAAGAAAATCACCTGGCCCTCCAAGGAACTGGGTGAGCTCCAAAAAGATTACACAAAACTGTTAGAGCACTCCAGGAGGATGGAAGATGCTCTGGCAAAGAGTGACCAGGCCAGTAAGGACAGGACTCAGGAGGTAACCCTCCTGTAGAAACAATTGGCTCAGTACTCTCAAATGACACAGGAAGCACACAGAGACAAGGCTCTCTGTGAGAGAAATGACACGCTCCACAGACAGGTAGCTACGCAGGAACAACTGATAGAGCTTAGCAAGGCCTTGATAGAAGAACAGAAAGGTCAGGTTCTTGCATGGCAACAGGGAGCAGGGGCTGAGAGAGATGAGGTCTGCTGGGAAAGGCAAACACCTGAGCATAACCTCCGGAACCCTAGCACCAGAGGCTTTCATCTCTTCAACCCCATGTACTCTGCCAACCCCATGTCCATTGGCACAGAAGAGCCAAGGGCCACGGGGATGGCAGACTTCAATCCAATGAGGAATATGGGGCTCATAGATCAGCACCTCCCAGGAATGGATGGGCGGGCATCTGGGTATGGGTTCCCAAGTACTAGGGCCATATTCTCTGATCAGGGAGACTCCAATGAGGGGAGGGTCAGAGAAATGGATCCTCAAAAATGCCATTTGCCCAGAGACCAGATGGTAAAGTTTAGTGGGGAACTCCAAGAGAGTAGGCCCACTAAGGGCATCCTGAAAACCTCTGCCCAGCTAGGACAGTGGGGGGTACTCAACCAATCCTGGGAGCAAGGAGGAATCAGAAGACTCCTCTGAGCCCCACAGGACTCAAGAAATTAGGCCCCCCACATTCTGCCAGCCATTCCCTAGCTGGCAGAATCTGGGAGAGCCTAGAAGACCAGACAGGCACCTCTGGTAGCAGTGCCTCTGAGTCAGAGGATAAGTGGACCAGGGTCACCCGAACCAAAAAAAGCCAACAAGGGCAAGAGGGCATTGCTCAAGGATCCCCTACAACAAATAAAGGCCATTAGGAGCGTCATCACGCCCTATCATAATAATGAGAAATATTCGGTTTGGAAGCACCTTGAGCTCTTTGAACAAATGATGGAGACTTTCCATTTGAAGGACAGCCAAAGCTGTATTCAATATGTAAAGTGGACCTTCTCTCCCGAGTACCCCAACTTCTTTGCGGGGCTGGAGGATCAGAATCATTCCAGATGGTCCACCTATAGGGCGGCCATCTTGAAACATTTTTCTGTGCACAAGAATCCTCAGGAGGCTCGCAAGGCAGCCTATAACTTGCAATGTGGGAAAGATCAGGACCCACAAGAATTTGTTCCAGAGTTGAAGCGTGCCTTTGCGCAGACCACTAGAAGGGTGCGCACTGACAGCAAAGAGTTTGTAAATACTTTCTTCCACGCTCTCCCTAAGTACATCATGACCCAGCTAGTGAGGGACATTAACGAGAAAAGATCGCTTGATTGGGTCATTGAACAAGCCACATGCATTTATGAGGTGCAAAAGCCAGTTGAAAATAAAAATAATCCCAAAAGCCCTAAAACAACCAACACCCCGGCTGCTGCTAAAGTGGCAGAGGTGAAGGTTGCCCCCATTTTAGATTTAGAGATGGGGGGCCTAAAAACCTACCCGCACAGAATCAAAACAACCCCTAACCCAGAAGGCCCTTGGGCCAATCACAAACAGGGAGCCAGGGAGGTAACCCCACAAATGGGACCCCTAAATCCCCTGACTACATCAGCCATTGCTACAAGGGCAACAGACCCATCCTGGGTTATGTGTGGACTCCTCCGGCCCAAGGGAGGGGGATCCAACCAGACCATAGCTAACCCAGGGAACCTTCCTCCTCACTTCCACCAGGAGGGCAGTAATCCCCAAATACTGGACAGAATTTCTTCCCAAGGTACCCGCAAAATGTTAACCCCCAAAACAATCCATCCTTCTTTCCCTACTTTCCTGAGCCCAGACAGCCTAATCCGGGAGAGGGGAGGCCAAGGGTGGAGGGGTACCCAAACTTTCCTAACCCGGGATATTTTGGGAGAAGGGATAGCTACCCTTCCCGGGATCAGCCCAGGGGAGACATGAGGACCCCGTACTAGCCACAGCGGGTGTCCCAACTAGAGCGGCAGGTCAAGAACATGGCACAGGATCTGGGTCGCATGCTGAGGGCTCAACAGAACCCTCAGATGAGCGTGGCAGCTCAGAATACCTCAAATAAAGGACCTGGTGCTCCAGAGCAATGACGGGGGAAGAACCCCGATAACCCACTGGTTCCCAGGGAGGAGGCACAAGGGGAAGGGGGGTGTAAAGCCTTGGATGAAGCTTCCTTCCCTACTTGTAGAAAGCCCCTGGAAACCCAGGAACCGGAACCAAAATCTCCTGCGTCTGAAAGTCTGCAACCCAAGGACCAGAGAGTGGGTAGGAGAAATAAAGAGCCCAAAAAACCCATTTTGAGGAGGAGGTACAAATCTTTCAGTTTGAAGGAGAGGGGTCCTCAGAGGATTCTGGGAGAAGGATCTTCTCCTTTAGAGATGGGGGAACTCCTCCCAAAGAAAAATGGGTCCCAAAGGATCCAAATCCATACTGGGTAGATGTGGGGACTGAGTTAGCACCACCCATCATCAAACCTCAGAATCATCAGCATGAAAACCCCCTGGTTCAAACCCATCCTGGTGACTGCCTCCAAAAAGGGGGGAAGAGGGGTCGCCCAGAATCAGAACCAGGGGAACCCAAAACGTCTCCCATATCTAGCTGTCACCTTTTTCTTTCAGATTCCCAAGACACTAAACAGAATCCTGCCCAAATCACATTGCTGTCAGTGTCCAAAACCAAGAAACTAACCCAAAAATGTACATTATCTTTGCCCCCTTGAGGAAAAGGAGGGAAGATTTTATGCCCGGTCCAAATACAGGGGCAAGGTACAATTTTGGCACTGGTGGACACTGAATCCGAAGCTACCCTTCTGTCAAAAAGGGCCTTTGACCAACTGAATTCGGGAAGGGGGGAGGAATACCAAATTCCTCTCACCCCTCTTCCTGGACAACTTCAGAACTTCGACGGGAAGGAAATTCCCGTCAAGGGGACTGTGGATTTGGTCATTAAAATTGGGCGACACAAGGTGAAGCACCCTGTCATAGTTGTGACTCCAGAGGGCACCCCTTGTTTATTAGGGAATGACATCTTGCGTAGGTTGTCTCCCCTCGTAGATTGTGTAAACAAGGTCCTCTGGATCCAGACTAACCGACCAATTAAATTGAAACAGAGTGTCAACCATGTTAGTTTAAACGGCACATTCCACATATGTTGAACAAAAATCTGACCAAATATAATTTCACTTCCAGAACAATCAAATCCCAGATGTGACAGTAATTGCAGTAGGACAACAAACTGGTGATGGAGAGTCCTCTCTCTTTCAGAAAATCAGCCCTCCTTCGCACCGAGGCAAAGACCGGAAAGGACCACTTTGCCAGAGACGTCTGCTCCATTGCTCCTGACTTCCCCTCGAGCATTTTTCATTTGGACTTGTTTGCTGCTTGCTTCAAGGTGAACTTATATTAAGGACATACCCTATTACATGTATATATATTTATATATTGGACTTAAGGAGAGCCTTGATTAGAACCATTACTCTGGCCATGCCCCTTTTTTCGGCATAGAGGATACATTTGGAACGTGCACGCACCAGCGCGCGCGCACCGAGGCAAGGACCGGAAAGGACCACTTTGCCACTTCACCGCGGCGTCGTGGCTTTGTGGCATTGTGCTTGTGTGCCATCCCAGTCTCCCTCCTCCTTTTTTTTTTTGTTGTGTGCTCCACGCAGCCGCTCTTTAGCGCACATCTGCTGAGCTGTGTTGGGGACTTGCAGCTTGTTTTGCTTGACACTGCTATTACTCGTATGTAAGTGTGCTCAGTCTCACGAGGCGTGTTTTGTTTGTTAACTGTTGTTATACACACTTTAATGTTGCAGAAATTGTATTCCCTGAAGTCTGACATGCCTGCAGACTTACTCTCCTCACAAAGAAGGGGTGGAGGTGGTCCCAAGGGTAGCAGCGCGACACGAGTGTCTCGCAAAGTTATCAGCCTAACACCTGTGACTCGCTGCTCCTCACTCACTCCAACCCGTGATATTCGTAAATTCTTTCCAGATACCTTTCCATTGGTTCCTTCAGCAAATATACCTATGTGTAGTACTAACCAACCATTAACTGTGCCTCTGGGCAATTTCGCTCAGCTCACACAGGCACCTGAGACAAATAATTCTAAAATAACTTCAGACAAAGTTCCCGTTGTCTCGGATGAAACAATGTTGGGGAATACATGGCTACCTGCTTGTTTACCCCCAGCAGATATGCCTGTGCCTGGCGAAGTCGATGAAAGTCCAGACTCAAGCTATGTTATCCCAGACATTTCACTGCATGCAGGCGATTATGACCTCTCCAATAATTCTGATGCATGCACCGCCTCTACACCGAGTGTTTACTGCTCGACTTCACCAGGGTCTCCAGCTATTTCTTTTGCACATCCTACTCCTCGAAGACCTACGGTTCCTCGACAAGAGCCACATGAGCTGACTTCTGCTTCCGCTCCCCCTACTATGTTGGAAATCACTCTAGCGGCAGTTCACATGACCATCACTAGTCTCTTTAAATTGTATGAAACTTTAGAGACTAAGCTCACTAAACAAACAGAGTTTATCCAGGGAATCTCAGACTGGATTGCAATTGAACTAGCATCCAAACAGAAGAGTCACTCTAACAATGTCGTCCCTGATCCCAATAACTTTCCCGCTGGCGTAGCCAGCTCCAGGACGTGACCGGTGGAGGAAATCCCGTTTGTATTACCTTTTATTGAACAGGTAATAAAACCTGCTTTATCACAGGACATGCTACCTAATAAATGTGCAGACAATAATTCAAAGAAAAATAATTCTTGGATTAGCATTGAGCAAACTTCTTAGGAAAATATAACAGACTCTGATCAGATACACATTTTTGAAGAACACTTTGACATCTTTTCCAAGAATAAAAATAATCTGAACAAAAAACAAAAGCTATCCGTGAACTTGCGAAAGACAAGATTGGGGAGAAAAAAAACACAACCCTCGTTAATGACACGTGTGAACAAGCCACAAATAATGCCAGTACAGCTTGCATCTGCCATAGATGATCAGGAAGACATGTGTGATCATATTCCAACAACATCCCACAACAATCACACGTTTACGCAGCCCCCGTTAAATGACTTAGTAGATGCATTAAACGAAGGCGACCAGCGTGCAAATGAAGAGCTTCCTGCTCCTCCATTAATATTGGAAGCAAATCGATCACACAACTCTAAGGAAAAGAAGTCTGCTGATAATCTCTTGAAAGACAACAGACACACCGTGAGCTCAACTGATAATTTGCTCCTCGAACAGTGTAGGCTAGACATTAGAACTGAAGTTGCAGCCTACCTACAGAGTTTGACAACAAAGGGGAGCCATCTTTCAAACCCGATGTTGACAGAGATGTCCAAAGCTTCCCTTCATGCCACGTGTCAGGTGTCAGGTTAAGAAGCAGGATTTACCATGGGACACCAAAACAAATTCAGACAACTGTAGACATCCTGAAATGTGTCATGAACAACACTTAACTGACCAACTTGATCAAGCGAAGCCAACCTCCTCTAAAAGTGATTCAAGACCTCTCGCATGATCAGCTGGTTAGGAGGATGGAGTTCCCACCGGAACAATGAGTCGCATCTCGATGTGAAGCACTTGACGTTTATACGAACCATCAACAAAAGTGTGGAACTGCCACATCAGACCTACATCAGCACATCACCAATGGTGTCAACCCAATGTTAACTCAACAAGTGGAGACTCGAGCTCTAGTTGTTTAGATTAGTGAGTCATACCCGAACACAACACAGACCCTATCAAACAAATCATGCCCAGAATACAACCGTGGTTTTTCTGGTGAGAGACAGGTTGATTTTGCTGTTGCGTCCACTGAAGATATGACTCAACGTCATTCCAGACAAACCTCTAGAGATGTGATACAAGAGCAAGCACGAATTGAGATGTCAATAAAATCATACCTAGATGCCTATTTTCGGAAAATCGAACCCAGGAATGATTCCGAGGTCTTCCATCAGAACAACACCTTGAGACTGGGAAATGACAGCGTTTTCCAAAAACACCAACTCGGCCACGACGAGTGGCTTAACAAGATTCCTCGTAACGAAGAAAGTGAATATGCCCTGAGTCACAACAACCAGCACCACCGAAATAAATCAGGAAACAACTCAATTAAAGCAAATAACAAAGAACCAATGGTTACAGTGATTGAAAAGAGATACTCCTTAATCATGAAATGTTGTGCAGCTCCATACCCTATGTTTGATCTGTGCAGGACAAGCGTTTTGAACATCTTCGGAGACATCCCCGAATTAGAAGACTTGTCCTCAGCAGACATTGATCAAACAGAATTTTTGAACGACGAAGATCTCTCAATCATTTGTTTATGGCTACCATCGACAGTTGTGCTAAATGCCTTATGGAAAGCAAAGGTGTAGATATTTAGGTTGGGTTTTATTATTGCTCAAGATCCTCATTCAAAAGGACAGTCAGAACCAGAAGCAAATCAGCTCCCAAAATACGTGCCGCAAATTTAAAAATCTGTGCAAGAAACTGCGATGATTCAGAGAGCATAACAATCAATTAAGCCATCACAGATCATCTCCTTTGCTTCGTGGAATACCCGTGGACATAACCACCTTCAGATTGAAAAAGTCAATTGTTTGGCTGATTATGACATCATTGCCCTACAGGAAACTTAGCTGAGGAATACTCCTCTTTGGAATAATCATGAAGTTTCCTTATTACCAGCTGTCAAAGCAGCTAAGGGCAGACCAACATCTGGATTATTAGTAGCAGTAAAACTGAGTAGCGAGTTCACCATCAAGCCCTGGGCTGCACCGAATGCGTTTCTTCAGCTGGTTAGAATCAACTTGCAACACTTGTCCCTAGCATTAATCAACATGTATAGAAACCCTGCTGGCATCACAGACGATTCATTCTATGATGCATTGTCCTCTCTACTTGATTTAATATCAGCCTCTTCAGACATCTCGGCTACTATTATAACAGGGGACGTTAATCTCAACTGTATCTCAAATAAAAACAAGCACCATGCTGAACAAGTAAGTAGGTGGATCCAGTTCATGGCTGATCGAAATCTCAGAGTGACCAACGGCCCTCTTCCAGGAGATGTACCACTGAGAAACACCTGGCATCGTGGAGACTCTGGAAATATCATCGATTACATCTATATTGATGAGAATTTATTCAATATAGCTACTAAGTTCATGATCATAGAACAAACCAACAGTGATCATCATTTGCTTACGTTAACCTGGCCTTGGTCTGTAAAGCAACCTACTGATTTTCCAAGAAGGATGAAGCAAAGTGTGTTGGTGAACAACGCAAAGACAAGATTCAGATGGACCGATAAGAACTTATATACCTTTGAAAATGATTTAGTTAAGCTAGATAAGAGTAACATCCCATACGTAAATATCATGAATATATATAGGACGATTTTCTGGAAAAATGATCAGCACGCCTTCTCTCATAAACATCTTTTCAATCGAGAAGTGAAAGATTGTAAAATTGAACTAAGAAGAGAAAGAAGAGCTATCAAGTTATTTCCACAAGAACTCCAACTTCAAGCTATGAGAAAAGCTAAAACCAAGTTCAGAAATTGGAGTCGTGCCAGAGCCGCAATCTTGTTTCAGATCGATAGTGCATGCATGTTGCAGTCCATCGCCAATAAAAGCACTGCTGAAACTTGGTCACTACTCAATAATGCGCAATATGACAAACAAGGTCACAGTCAAATAAATGAAGTAATGGAATGGCAATGGATACACGACTTTTCTGACCTCTATAGCGACTCTAGCCCCTCAGTCATGAACTATCATTTTCCTGAAGTGGCTAGATGGGACCTAATCTGTTCGCAAACCGATATAGAAGAGCTGATACAACGTTCTAGCGGATCAAGAGCGGCAGGACCAGATGGTTTAACAACGTGATGTTCAAGGCAAATCCAACAGCTTGGGCGGCAATACTTGACAGAATTTTTAGAAACATCATTCATAATAGAAGCATACCAGACTCTTGGCGCACTTCTATTGTGGTACCCATCTTCAAGAAGAGTGATCAATCTAAACCCAGCAATTATAGACCAATTGCATTGCTCGACACTCCAGGCAAGATTTTTGCTAGATTAGTGCTGTGAGACTTTAACTCTTGGACGAAATTACATCAGAGGCGAGACCCGAATCAAATGGGTTTCGTACCAGGTATGGGCACTTCTATCAACCTAACATGCATCAAGAGTCAAGCACGAGCTAGCAAATTACCAATTTACTTGGCCTTCGTCGACTTCAACACCGCCTTTGACTTGGTCTACAGATCACTGCTAATGGCTAAACTCTCGAAAGCGGACTGTCTGAATACATTCAAGGATATTATCTTTGCATTTCATTCCAACACCTCTATACAGATCAGACTTAATGCAGAAGGCCTACTTTCTCCAGCAATCAAGACTGCAAAAGGGTTGAAACAGGGGTGCATATTGGCGTCAGCACTGTTCAGTTTCTTTGGGCATGATATTAAAGAAGCCTTCGTTAATCAAACAGACACCCCGAAATTGGATGGCAAGCCCATAGCAGCATTACTTTATGCGGATGACTTGGTCCTCTGCTCTAAAAGTCTGGTAGGCCTACAAACCTTACTACCTCTTCTTACGCAGTACATCCAGATTAATCAATTGAGTATAAACTTGGGAAAGACCAAAATTGTGATGTACGCTCCAAAGAGAACGACCCGTAACGTAATGGAATGGTCCATACAAAACTTCAGAATTGATGTCGTAAACCAATATGTTTATCTAGGAATCATCATTGATATGAGCCAACGCACTCAAAATCATTTAGACCGACTGCAACAAAAGTTACAAACAGCAATATCTCAAACGAAAATTATAATGAGAAAGTATGGAAAATTCTCAATTATGCCTGCATGGATCTATTACACTCAAAAATGCACTCCAGCTTTGCTATATGGAATGGAAGCATTGGAATTAGTTGATGAACACATCCTTGATAAACTGGAAGCATTATTCTGGAGAAAGACATTAAATCTACCCCAAGGAATTCCAGTAGTATGGATCCGCTATGAACTGGGCTTGATCTCACCAGCTGCTCAATACCATTGGCGCCTATGTGCACTTTTTAGGAAATGTCTTATGTGTAATGATACTACTACTGTTTTGAAGACGATATCATCTCACTTGTTATTGTCCAATAATGTGTTCGCTAGGAAATGGCTGCGATGCATTTATAATACGCTTGCAAACGCAAATGTGTCAATTGATCTTCTAGTTAAGAATCCGATGAAAGTCAAACTTCAAATTTTCACTACCGATTGGATTCATACTAGAGAGTTATGCTTGACTTAGAAACATTTTGATGGCGATTGTATGACTAATAAAAAGTTAAGAACTATGTCACCTTATTTAGTAAAAAGTCCATCTCCGAATGTTTGTTCAGCAATTATGCGTATAAGATTTAATCTATGGCCAACAAAGGAAGTACTAGCCGATAGACGCATAATTCAGAAAGCAGACTTCTGTCGCTTCTGTAATTTGCCAGAGAAGCAAGAAACCATTAAAAATCTCATTACGGATTGTTCTCAGCTAATTGACTCTGCTTGTAAGCAGCCCTCTCATGTGCACCCTTGCCATAACATATTGCTGTATTCGCTGTTCTAGGTAGCCCTTAGAACCCAACCTCACCTAGCATCAGCCACCACCCTGGGGTGCCTAATCCAGACATACCCCTCTTGCCTATCATCAGCGGTTACCCATTTTAGCCCAGTGTAATTTTTGCTTTCAGGTGAACCTCTCATTACACTATTGCCTTGTTCTGCACTAGCCACGCCGCACGTTGCACTCATTATGCAAATGTACTTGCGACTTGCTGTTGTGATTTGATTGATGCCCCTGTACCATATGCTAAGTGGCTTCAAGCTATTAACTTAAAGTAGCCTGTCTGAAACCTGCTTAACCATTAACTGCATATCTCTGCACTCTGAATACACTGCCTCACCCTGAACCTAGCTATTTATCTATGCCTCACTTGAATCTAGGTGATTATCCATGTATTCTTGCCAATCTGCCTTATTTCAAATCTAGGTGTTCACCCACGCATCCCTGCCTAACCACCCATCCTTATGCTAGGCATCTGCCACGCATATCTAGTATGTGTCTATTCACCACCTACCTGCTGGCCTATATTCTGATCAGCCTCAATAGTGCACCACCTACTAAGATGGCTCCACAACTATCCAACATGCCAGCTTTACCTAAATTTAATAACCAAGTACCTTATTCAGATTCAAATGACCCTCAGGTTCTGCCACCTTCCAGTCACCCTCGCATCACTATAGAAAGGAACCTAGGACTTAGAGCCAGGTTAGCCAAAATCCATGAGCCCCTGGCCCGCTCACTGACTAACACACAAAACCATAGAACGCAACCCTTCCGACCTTACCCCGCCACACAAATCAATAACCTGTTACAAAAATCTTACTCCACACCCTCTCACAACTTCCTCACTTTGGTCACTCCTGAACCCTCACAGGACAAGCGCCACACTACCACCTCAGAAAAGTCAGATTCCAATCCCAACAACATAGTTAGTCCTACAATCAAGGGAGCTTTGATCAATGCCAGATCACTGGTAGCCCATGCTACAGAAATCGCAGACCTAATACTGGCAGAAGACCTTGACTTCCTCGCCATCACCGAAACCTGGTTACACCCAGCAGCAGGCCCTATGCTCATGCTGGCAATCCCAGATAACTATACTATCCTGAGACAAGACCGTCCCATCTCGAGAGGAGGCGGTGTCGCCATTATCTATAAGTGCAGTCTTACCATGAGACTAGCCACCCCTATAGATGCCCTCTCCTGCGAAATACTAGCAGTCAAAATACCTCTCACTAACACCCAAACTCTTAACATTTACCTGATCTACCGCCCACCAGGCCCTATTGGTACCTTCGACGAAGACCTCAACTCTATTCTATCCAGTAACCTTAAAAGCTCCACTCAAGCACTCACCCTAGGTGACTTCAACTTGGGTTACAATGACCCGGAAGACCATCCTGCCAGCATTATAGCTAATACTCTCACTGAATTAGGCTTTGTGCAAAGATGCACAGTACCAACACACTCGAAAGGCAGAACACTCGACTGGGTGACCGATCACAACTGCCTAGCGAATATTACAAATATCTCACCTTTAGCCTGGACTGACCACCACTTGATATCATTCGTGCTCTCCACCGATAGGCCACCACCACCGCCTATTATCAAGGTCCCACCTACCCTTACCAGAAACAAGAAAAACATGACAGCAGAAAGACTTATCCCTAATCTACTCCCCACTCTCAACACATTGCCAGACGATCTGGACCCGAGTCCATGGTCGAAGAATATAATAATATCATGGCCACCTCGCTGGACCGGATCGCCCCACTCAAACTCAGATCCAGTAAACCAAAAACGCACCTCAACAAATGGTACACACCATTCCTCAAAAACCTAAGGCAACAAAAAAGAAGTTGCGAGGCCATTTGGAAAAAATCCCCCACAGTCTCAAACAAACTCAAACTCTCCAAACTAGCTGCACTGTACAAAAAAGAAATCTACCTGGCCAAACGTACCTCATTCGACTCTCGTATATCCCAAGCCAAATCCAACATGAAAGAACTCTTTTCTATCCTCAAAGAAATAGAAACCCCCACAGCACCCCCCGATACTTGCACCAAAGACAAAAGCTGGTGCACAAACATTCAAAACGCCCTAGCAAATAAGATTGTGACTCTTCAAAGTAAAATCGCCAGCAAAAGAGCTTTCCTGAATAATACTCTCAATTCAAAAATTCATGACAAACCCTTGCCCACTGACCTAGCCCGTTTCCAGTTTGCCAAAGTCAATATTTTGGAAGTTGAAAAAATCATCTTATCCCTGAAACCGTCCAATTGCCAGGGCGACCTGTGCCCTGCTCAGCTCATCAAAGATGCTGCCCGGGACCTCTCCCCTTTTATCACAAAACTGATCAATGCCTCCTTTGCCACCGGATTTAACCCTACGAATCTAAAACAATCCTGGGTACTCCCATTATTGAAAAAACCTACCCTCGACCCTGCCACTCCCACAAACTATCGACCCATAACAACCGTTCCCTTTCTCCTAAAAATTCTAGACAAGGTTGCTTATGTACAAATACAGAAGCACCTGGAAGAACACAACCTCCTAGGATCTCGACAGTCTGGGTTCCGGCCCCAACATGGGACTGAAACCGCTCTCATTGACTTAAAAGCCCAGATCGATTCGCTCAGAGACAATGGGCAAGCTGCCTTACTCCTTCTCCTTGACCTATCTGCAGCTTTCGATCTGGTCGATCACTCTGTCCTATGTTCACACCTCCACACTGCAGCTCACTTCTCAACGGAGGCCATCATGTGGATCACATCCTTCCTTAACGGCAGGGCCATGAGGGTCTTCTCCCCCACGGCTGCAGCAGACCCCATACCCATCACCTGCGGTGTCCCTCAGGGCTCCTGTGTCTCCCCCAAACTATACAACATATTTACCAAGCCCCTTTTCAATGATTTGGATCATCTCGGTATCACCTACACTAATTATGCAGATGATACTCAGATCCTCCTTCCGCTTTCTGGAGATTATGGAAAGGATTTGGCCTTGTTAAATAGGGTGTACATCATCATCCAGGCATGGATGGCCACTCATGGACTATGCCTGAATGATGATAAAACAGAACTCATCATCCTAGGTACCTCACTTAATATAAAGAAGCTCGGCCCGGCCTACAATTCCTTCATGATTGATGGAAACAACATCAAAGTCGGACAGGAGGTTAAAACATTGGGATTCTATCTTGACTCCAATTTCTCCTTTAAAAGACAAGTGAGCTCCCTTGCATCCTCCACGGCTTACACCTGCAAATTAATCCGCACAGCTAAACCCTTCCTGTCGGATTCCAGCTGCCTGACACTCGCCAGAGCTCTTATTCTGTCCCGCCTTGACTACTGCAATGCCCTATACTTGGGATCTACTAAGGCTACCACCAGCAAACTGCAAACCCTTCAGAACAATGCGCTAAGAGCAGCTCTGAGCATTTCCAGAAGGGAACACATTACAAACTATAGCCTACAGAATAATTGGCTAACCACCAAAAATAAAATTCTATTAAAAACGGCATCACTCACTCACAAGTCTCTGAACAATGCCGCCCCAACTTATCTGATCAACAGATTCCACAGACAGACCTCTTCAAGACCCACCAGAACCGCATACAAAAACTGTCTAACTGTTCCCCATTTCAAGCGAGCCACCATAGGGGGCAATAGCTTCCCGGTAAAAGCTGCCTTGTTGTGGAACTCCTTGCCTCCAAACCTTAGAATTGACATGCCCTACCAGAATTTCCGCTCACTGGTAATCTCATGGTTGAAAAGCGAGACCCACTAAGACCATGAAGTGCCCAGCACCACCTGTACAAATTGTAACTACATGTGCCTTCCTGCTTACCTGCTTGTGTGCCCTGCCTACCTGTATATAATGGCCTGTAGGCCTACCACTGACTTGTATATAACACTGGTGTAGTTATTCCTGTATTATGTACATTCTTTGTACTGTAACCAAGCTTTGAATATTCTTGTAAAGGCTGCGCCCTGATACCCCCGGGTACATTTGCGCATTATAAATAATAAAAACAAACAAACAAACAAAACAAACAATTCTCTTGAGGAAAACACACTTTCCTGAATGCGCTGAATTTACAATCTTGTACTGATTTATAATTTCGTTTTTCCTGTAACAATTGTTTATTCTTTTTTATTGTAAATTCCTGAAAGCTGACATTTAAGACTGTAGCATTGACTGTGTTAATTCTAATTTGTATTCTAATTTGTATTAATTTGATTCTCTCTTCTTCTGAATTATGAGTTATCTGAAGTGTGTCTTAAGTGTGATTCTTTAATATGTATAAATGAAATTGAATTTTATTAATATGTAAAAATGAAAAATATTCTTTTCTATTTTGTATAGGAAAATAATAATATTGTAAAAGTTAATTAATTAACTATAAACAATGAAAACATTTAAAAAATGAAGAAAAAAAATCAGCCCTCCTTCCAGTCTAAGGTGGCATTCCACACTGGAAGGAAACACTCTGAAATTCTTTACAAATTCACAATCAGAAAATTCCACTCCTATAGTCCAGAAAGATGAGAAATCAGCTCAAAGCCTGGCTGATATTCAAAAAATTGGAGAGCAGTTTTTCATCCCTATTCAGTTAAATGAAGGGAAGGACTCTGTTCTCGCCCAAGTCAGTGTGAACAACGGTAAGAGCTTCTTCAGTGAAGCCATGTTCGGCAAACTCCCAAAAGATCCAGCCATTCCCACATTTAAACTGTTAGACAAATGGGAAATGGCCCTGGAAACACTCAATTCCAAACATCTCCTGCCTAGCAGGTGTATGCTCAGAATTTCCATAGGCAACAAGACCATAGTCTATAATTGTTGGGTCGTGCGAGACGTCACTGCTGCATTTTACTTAGGCAGTGACATTCTCAATCGCTTTGCCATTAGTTTGGACCTAATAAACTTCAAAGCTTGGTCCCGCTTAGCGGGTAATCCCATGAACATTTATGATCCAGAAAAAGCATTTAGGTCAGCTCAACTGCTGCCTTATGCAGTTGAAATTCAGATTGTAGAGGAAGTCACCATCCCAGAACGGACCCGACAATTCTCATTGGAAGTGAAAGTTAAAAGAGGACAGAAACTGAAAAACACTGACGCCTATATTCATCTTAATGCTTATTTCCAACAGCAAGGGTTGTGGTAAACCCAACATCACTAGTCAACATAGAACATGACACCATTCCAATAGAGGTGGATAACAGCGACTTAAAGAGTATCACTCTAGCCGCAGGCACCATTATTGGAATGGCGGTTGATGACCGACATTTTTCCATGGATTTAGGTAATGAACTGTTAGGACCAATCCCCAAGGACTGTTTTGACAGTGATAGTGACGATGACGCAACACCACATAGGATCTTCACCCGGCATGGGGGAAATTTCCTGGTATACACTTCCTGCCCTTATGGTAAGGAAGATGTGACCTGTGACTTCAGGAGGGATGAGGTGATATTCCAGGTCCTCGAGGACTGCCTTCCCCACCTGAATCCACCAGTCCAAATTAGCACTTGGGCCAGGGACTTCTCCACCCAGCAGGAGGACGCCGCTGAGTAGCAAAACCGGAAGTCTTTCCAGGCTTCAGGCAGATGATTGAAGAGAGAGTCAACCTAGCTGATGCCTGTGAGACTCTGTAGCAAAAGCAACAATTGAAACAAGTTTTCTTAGATTTTCAAGATCTCTTTGCGGTGGACTCATATGACTTTGGTCGCACCGACATCCATACAACAACAATTCCCATGGACCCTGGCATGACTCCAGTGCTTGTGAAGCAATATCGCTAGCCTCTCGCATCAATGGAGTCCCTTACTGAAATAATTAAGAACCTTGAGTGCCGTGGGATAATTCATCCAGTCCACAACACCTTCAATAATCTGGTGCTGGGGACTTTGAAGCTAAACGGCCAGTGGAGACTCTGCGCTGACCTGAGGGAGCTCAACAAACGGGTCCATACTTTCCGATGGCCTCTGCCCTACATTGACCAAGGGCTGGCCCAGATCCAGTGGTCAAAGGGATTCACTGCCATTGACCTGACCAATGGGTACTGGACTGTACCTGTCAGTAGGGAGGACGAATACAAGCTGGCTTTCACCTTTGAGGGGCAGCAGTACACATGGACCCAGACTCCCTTTGGATACATCAACTCCGGCAATTAATTTAACATTTTTCTACACAAGGCCATGCCCGACTTGGGTGAAAGGGGTAACCTGGCCTATGTACATGATGTTTTAGTCAAAAGCTCAACTGTGGAGGAATACATAGCGGGGATCCGTTATGTTCTGAAACAGTTGAGGGTTGCCGGAGTAAAACTCTCCTTTCAAAAGGCACAGTGGTGCAGAACCCATGTCAATTTCTTGGGGCATGAGATTACTCCTCAGGGTCTCTGTCCCCAGGAAAAGAAAGTGGAAGCACTCCAGAAATTAAAAGACCCCACAACTCTGCGGGAACTAAGGAGCCTCCTTGGACTAACTCATTACAGCAGAAAGTTCATTGAGGATTGAGCAGAGATCACAAGACCCCTGATCCATCTTTTGAGTGGGAGTGGGGTCCTGAGCAAGCCGAGGCAGTAAGACAACTAAAAATAAGCCTATCACAAGCGCCTTGCCTAGCTTACCCTGTCAAAAACAAGGAGTTCTTCTTGGAGATAGGGTTCTCAAATACATGCTTGACTGCAGTATTATATCAAAAGCATGACAAGGACAATAAAGTAATCTCCTATGCGAGTAAAACTTTATCCTCTGTGGAGGAAAAATTCAACGATTGTGAGAAGGCACTCCTGGCAACAGTGTGGGCATTGAAGAATTACTGCCCGTTTATCCAGGGGGAACACATCATAGTGGAGACTCCACATCAGCCTCTACAATATCTCCAAAGTGACAGAATCCGGGCCGGAAATGTCAGTAATTCCCGAATTACTTCCTGAATTCTGTCAATGCAAGGCTTTCCTGTGTAGGTCAGATATGGCCAAAACAAGAATAGTCCCCTCGCGCAAGGTCTGGCTGACTTGCATGATTGTGCCAGAGAAAACTGTCTCGAGGACGAAAGTCTTAAAATCAAGGACAATATGGAGGCATACCTTAATTCCCCACACAAAGTCTATGAAGAAGACCAGTGTGAGGGAATGCCCACTGTCTATGTGGATGGGTGCTCCTACCATGTTGACAACAACTGGGAAAAAGAACTTGTGGCCGGCGTAGGGAATGCATGGGTGAATGATGCCCCAGAACCCTCCGCTGGATACAAAATCGGTCCCCGAAGTAGTCAAGTGGCAGAGTTGATGGCATCAAGCCATTTTCACTGCTGTCCAACACCAACTCCACAAACTGGTCATAATCACTGATTCGGAATATGTACGGAACGGGTCGTGGAGCACCTTGTTAACTGGAAAACTAGAGGCATGCTATGTGCTAATAACAAACCATTGAAACATGGAAAATTAATTCAAAATATTGATGATCTGGTCTCCTCGAATGGGATGGCCATCTACTGGAAAAAGATCAAGGATCATTCTGAAGTAGAGGGACCAGACAAAACTGGAAATGACCTAGCTGATCAGCTGACCAAAACCGGAGCCATCCAAGGGGATCTACTTGAGATCGAGTCCCTGTTGGGGGAACCCAGGTCAATGCTATCACTAGGTCCCAGACAAATGCTCACAATAAACTCTCAACTGCACAGTGGAGTAAGGAGACCCCAGATGCTGATTTGATTACGGCTCAAAAAAGGGATCCAATAATTGGTAAGTTTTATCAACACATTGAGCACCATGAGAACGTTCCCCTGACGGATACCGATTACATTGGGAAAGAGGACCTCAGAGTGTTGATGAAATGTCCAAAAAGGTTCCGAATCCAAGGCACGTTGTTGGTGAGGAGATCCATAGCTGGCTATGACCAGTGGGTGGTCCCTACCTCATTCCGAAGCCTGATGCTAAGTCACACTCATGATGCGGCCACAGCCAGTTATAGGGGGTTTCATACAACACTTGAAATATTAAGAGAGGTTGCATACTTCCCACACATGGGGCAGGACCTCGACCAATACTTGAAGGGGTGTCTTGTGTGTGCACAATTTCAGCCAACATCCCTCACACACTGTGCACCTCTCCAAAAGAGGGGGATGACACTGCCTTGGTCAGATTTACAAGTCAATTTTATCGGGCCTGTGATTCGCTCCTCTAGGGGGAACAAGCACATGTTGACCGTGACATGCTTGTTCACTAAATGGGTGGAATGTCTCCCGGCCCCTAATTGCAAGGCAGAAACAGAGCTGTCCTGATGATCAACCACATCTTCTCACGTTTTGGACAACCCCAAAAGATCGAGTCAGACCGAGATAGCCACTTCACTAGCAAAGTGATGACAAAGATGTGGGAGATACTTGGGGTCAAGAAGAAACTACACATTGCCTACCGGTTAGCCTCTAGTGGTGGAGTTGAGAGATAAAACAAGACAATTGTGAGCATATTAAAAAAGTTTGTGGCAAATTCTGGGCCAAGTTGGGACATCCGACTACCTCTTGTCCTGATGGCCATCAGATCTACCCATTCATCTGCAAAAAAAAGTCACAGTTTGAGCTGATGACTGGATGAAGGATGGTGCTTCCCAAGCATCTGCTCTACAGAAACCAAGAGCAGACTTTGATAAATGCCTCCACAACTCATGAGTATGTTGAAAATCTGAGAAAACACCTTCAACATGCTTTTGCCTATGCTCAGCGGAATCTAGAAAGATCTGCAAGTAGGAGACCGGGTCTACTTATACAATTTCCATAGGAACCAGGCCAAACAGTGCAAATTTCTACCTTCTTGGCGGGGGTCCTTTTGAAATTGTAGACAAAATCTCAACAGTCACCTACAAAAGCTGTATCCCCAAAGGCAGTTTGGCAGAGGGGGAAGATAAATGGGTCCACATCAACCAGCTGAAGTGCTGCCATCCGAGGCACACTCTGCAGCAACTAGAGGATTCATCTGGAAACCCAGAGGGGGACATTCCAGCTCCCCAGAAATTCCAACTATAAAACTATTCCACCTGTTGAAATCAGTGATTATTGTAAACAGAAAAGATTGTTATTCTATGTCAAATGTATGTGTCTGCCCCAGTGTTAGGGAGAATTCTCATTCAATGGCTAATTTCCCTTACCTAGTGAGTCCCCCAGCAGCTTTGCTGGATTTCTAGAGTTCATTTTTTCCATTTGGTAAGAGTGTGAGCTTTTCCCCCACTCTTACCCATTTTTTGCCATGTGTATTTCATCTGTTTTGTGATTGTGGACTCTGGAGTACACCACTTCAGTGGCCCCATTCTTTCGTGTGTTACACAGCACCATCAGTGCAGTGACACCGGGTTGTCTTTTAGACTTCCTACCAACTCCATTTCTGGGGCTGACTACTGTCTCCCAGAAAAGGGTAAAGTTGCCATTAACTTTACATAGTCATTTAGCCACATATCCAGTACACCCCATCTTACATGGAGTATTGGAAATGGTTACTATTTAGCCCTTTTTATCTGTACCTCCTAGAGCCTTGTTTTGCTCTTTTAACATTTAGACTTGGCTGGTGGCAGTGGTATCTACCCTAACGTTTCTACCGCGTTTATACTATATAAACGTGGTACTGTTTTAGGCTATTATAATAGCCTCAAACATAAACCCGCTTGACCAAATACTCTTTCTTTTGGTGCCGGTCGGGTTTATTTGTCATTTCTTTTTGTTAAAGTCCTTCTTGTGTTTTACTTTGCGCAGCAAACCATGTTTGCCTTCTTTGTTCACTGTCTTTTGGCGGCCTTCTGCCAAGAAGCCCTCCTCTCGGGGCCTGGGTGTCTAGGTGGACTGAATGTGAGGGAGGGGTGTAGTCACCCCCTGCACAGGGTATCCTAGGAAACCCATGATTTGCCATGATTGGCTGAGTGGTTGTCCGGGCTGGACAACCCCCCTGCTGCGTGATTGACAGCCAGGCTGTGTGAATGGGGGATTTTCGCATAAAAGGCAGGACTCTTGGGCTCGAAGTCAGAGTCGCCACTGGAACTACAGGGAACCGAAGATAAGCGGAGAACAAGATGGCTGCTGCAACTATCCAGTCCCGTTGAAGCCCTGCTGCAGTCCTGAGCTATCGACCCTTCGACGACCAGAGAAGATCCAGTCCAGAGTCTTCTTCCCTTGAGCTTGGTGGGGTCAACCAGCTCATCTTCCACAGCCAGAGGATCCTCTTCGTGGTTGAAATTGCTGCACACTGCTGTAGTGGTCCGGATAGCCATCTGAAGAGCCTCTCCTGTTTTTAAGGAGCGCACCTTTCATTCACCGTCGCTGCTGCTGGCTTCATCCCTGCGTAGTGCAGGCCCCTCCAGAAGTCCTCCTTCTCGTCACCACGACCGAAGCACCAGGAACCGTGGGTCTGCAGGAAACTACCAGGAACAACTGCCGTGGCACCAGCTTCTTCCGTGAATGAGGTACTGTGTTCTGCTTAGAGGAACTAGGGTGAATCCCTTTTCTCTTCATCCAAGGCTTGCCCTTGTCTTCCCTCCTTCTTATAACTTGTGCTTCCTCTGTTGACAATATCTAAGTACTCCTGGCAACGTTGAATCTTGAACTGTCCGACTGTGTGATCCTCGACAACAGGAACCCGGTTCCACTTGACACTGGCTCTGGCCTATTGACTCTTGTATTTCTGTCAACGAGTGTTCTGTGATTCTGTCTGCCCTGACAAAAGCATTGCCTATGATTTTTGCCCCCAACTCTCTCTGGTTAACTCAGGTGCTAAGTGTGTTTTTGCCCCGGTAACATTTCTTGCCGCGGAAATGCGTATCTTTAGTCAGACTGAACTGGCATTACTGTCAAAATGTGATCGTATATGTATTGCCGGTAAGGTCTTTTGTTTCACAACATCGGTCCGTTCAAACATAGACTACTTACCGTGAGTTATACTGTACCATGTGAATTGGTTGTGTGTAGTGTATTTTACGTGTGGTTCTGAATTAATAGAAGTGTTGTGTTTAATAACTGATAGTTTAAAAATAAATGTACTTATATTTTTTTTTACCTGAAACCTTGAGTCAGTGTTTGCTTGAGTCACAGTAATTGTGGTCCCTTTGTGTAATCTCTGCTACTGCTCATATACTCTTGAGATAAGCCTGGCTGCTCCGCTACTGCTACCACTTTAACATAGTAGTACAGGCTTGTACCAAAGGTGAACTTGTATTACCACTTGTAGTCTTAATTGTGTGTAGTGGTCCCTAAGGGCACTGCACAGGATTCTGCCTAACACCCACTACATGAATAGTGGTGGGGCAATTTCTACTAATATGCTCTGTTTTGTCATCCTAGAATTTGAAACCATTGATCCTAAGCCCAAGGATGACCACTCAGGGACCAGGAGGAAAGACCCAAGGGGACCGGGGTATCGCTCGATACACTTCCATCTGGAACCGGCGAGGAGAACCTGTTGATCCACTACTGATGGGAGAAGCAGACACATTTTTGTCCACTTGGACCACAAAGAAAAAAAATGGAACATCCCAATCTCCCGACTTCTCCTTGACGGGCGATCAAAAGTCAAGTCGTGGGGGGGGGCTTTGTGGGATGTTTTAACCCACTCTGCTCTGCCCTGCAGCGTCGCTGTGTGCTGGTGGCACCAGAATCAGCAAAATGGCCCTGAAAACCCCATGTGCGCCAAAACCTATGAAAATTGCACTTTGAAATATGAAAAGATTGCTGCCAAATCTACTTTGCCTGTGTCAGTGGTGGAACGAAGACCTCACTGCTGAAACATGCCACTAGGCTACCCACCAAGTAAAAATGGAAACTGCATGAAAGGCAGTGCTTTACTGAAGAAAACCCAGAAATTGTTCTTAAATCCCTTTTTCTTGGTTGCTGAAAATACAAAATACCGGTCCAAAATACCACAAAACATCCAATATCCTTGCTGGGTGTTACCCGTCCCTTCATTTAAGGAATCATTATGAACACACAATGTCAGGAAAAGTGGAATATCATCAAAATATCCACAGTAAAAAGTGTGCTTGCCTGTGAAAATCTGTCAAAATATGGGCGCAGTACCAGCGGCCGCCTGTATGGCAGCTGTCATTAGTTTGCATCAGAAGTTTAAACTTGTGCAATTGAAATCAAATATCTTGAAAGTCAGTGACCTGTTATGAAGAGGAAATGAGGTTGTAACAATTTAATCTCCATGGTTTAGAAGCTGGAATAAGAGTTCTAGCTGCTTGTGTGAAAATTGCAAGTTTTGTTTTAAACCAAGAAAAATGTAAGAAAATGACATTGAATTTAAGCTGCCCAACAAGTTCCACAGCCCTCCCCCAACAAAAGGCATCTCTCTCCTACTTCTCACCAAGGCCAGGAAGTCGCACCTTTGTGAGAATTAAATCAGGGGAGGAGATCTGGGGCTGCACTAAAAGGAGACAATGGACCTTCCTTGGCTGAAAGGATATGCAGATTGCGAAGTGTCAAGAGTGGCCTATCCCAGAAGGAAGTGGGTGGATTGCTTCAGACCTGCCAGCAGGAAAAGGAGGCAGGGACAGACGGTCACTTGTGGATTCACAAGCACAGAAAGTATATTTTTGAAAAAGACGGATAAATGACTGTGCAAATTTGTAAAAATTATAGAATTAACAGCATTGTTAATGTAATTTTTTTGTACACATTTTAAAAGGAGCCAGAACTCTGTGCAATGTTCTCGGAAGGCGCAGTGAAAATTCTGGTTTTGTAGCAAGTATATTTATGTCAGAAGCATGAAACTTCATACGATTATGCACATATACAATGCGCACACATATACACATTTTTGGACAAATTAGAAATCGGGTCCCAGACAAAAAGTGCGACCCAGGATCTCACAGCAATGAGGCTTGGAATAGAGTTTGCTCCATAAAATATGTGATCTCTGTATGTTAATGGTATAAAGATTGTACACATGTAAAGATGTATTATATCAAAAATAGATTTTATGTGCAAAAGGCAAACGGGAAGATGTTTTGCCTCATAAAACCGCATCATCATGATGACACTCTGTTTTCCCCTCCAATCAAGGGAGAGAGCATACTTTAGCCAATAGACTACCTAGGGGGTGCGCCTAGGATAATTCAGCATACCCATCCCTTTATCAAACACATCAATAGAGACAGCTAAGGACTCAAGAGACACACAGATCCACTCACCATCCCGATATTGGCGAAGCACTCTGAAGGAGATCCATCCATACTCCTTGTTCCAGACTCCAGAAACTTTGCAAGCAGAAAGGGTCAGAGCATAGCTGAGCCACTTTCAGCTGGGCCTTACTTCCAGAACCCATCCCTCAACTTAAAGGGGAAACACAAGAAGCAGCCAGGCTGTGCTGTAACTGCTTGCCTGCCAAAGAACTATCTTCATAACCAGAAGGGCAGATTAAACCCTGTCTGGTGCCGTGCTCTGCTCTGCAGACCATAGAGCCATTGCAGATCCAGTCCAGTCGTGCTGTGCAGTGTAGACTAGAGCGTCTTGCAGTCCAGTCCTGCCTTGCGGTGTCCAGAGCGCCTTGCTGATCGCGGAACCAGACCAGTCCGGTGTGCCCAGCGGTCTGTCCCGAAAGAATCCCTGACCAGAACCAAATCCCTGACAGTTCCATTAAAAACCTTGATAGTGAGTATCCATAGTATAGGATTGTCACTAGCCTGTGTACTGTCCATAGTCATCCCTATCCAAATCAAATCTATCTTATATCCCGAACTGTATTGCTAGAAATCCTTTTCGTTTTGCCTGAACTCTCTCTCTTATCCTATAGTCCTTCTGTAATAATATTGTTAAAATCATCTCGGCGTGCAAAAACCATTCAGAGATGTCTTGGTATGGTGGCTGTGCTGTCGTGTAGCATTGCTTCTTCATAGTCCATCCCTAGTGTAAAGAAAAACGTGTTTGTTTTTTAAAAGCGCATCTTTGTTTTCTCAAAATTGCCTCTATCTGAAAAAAACGACCTCCATGAAAACACCCATAACTTCTTCATATTTTATGCTAGAAACGATTACCGCATGCAGAAAAGTTTGCCGCACATTTTTCATTTGGCCAAAATCTAGAACGTGTAAACTAGCTTTTCATTGCACCCGACCTCAAAATTCAGTTTTCAACTTGCTTATTACTCTCAAATCATTGCTAGTGTATGTCTGAAAACAGATAAAGTGGCTCCCATTCGACTTTAAATAATTTCAGTGAATTAAACCATTTCAGTGTTTGAACCATTCCATTCAAAGCCAACTTTAAAACCATTTTGACAATCAATTCTGTTTTTCTCTGGTGTTTGCTGGTGGGGAATTGGGATTGATAATTTTGCTTGAATTCCGCATTCCTGAAACCTGTTCTCTCTCCTTCTCTCTCTTTATATTGAATATTGGGGGGGATTGAGGGGCATGCAGGGGGAAATAATAACCATACTGCTATTTTATTTGAATATACACCCAAAAGCATTATTTCTGTGCTGCATTGCTTTTCTCACCATTACTCCTTGTGATTAAAGAGATAGGTTAGTGTGCCATCACCCCATTGGTGATTATTGTATAACCATTAAAAATAGTGTGATATAATTTTATTGTGAAATACATAAATAAATACTTTAACTTTGCAAACCAGCCTGATTCTGGTTCAGTATGACCGGGGTGGGATTCAAAGAGAGGGGCGTGATATAAGTGGTACATCGTTCAGAATAAAAGAATTTATAGACACAAATAAATAATTAAGGGTTTCAGTTGTGCATCCCATGCTAGGCATTGACTTAGGTGAAGTGCCGGATTGATATCACTTACAGTGTACTGTCCTATTAGCACCATTATCCCAAATTACACGGAAGCACAGATCTGTATATCTGGGAACCAGTTATACGGCCTGGCTGAGCATTGTGCAATGCCAGAAGGTCCTTTTTTATAACACCGGACCTCTGCGTCTAATGTTATTTCTCTCTTCCTGGCACATGGTACCTTTGTTAGTGATGGACAGGAAACTCCCAGGCAATGTCAAGGCCAAGGACACCACCAAGACTCCCCATGTCTCGCAACGGCACTCCACTTCACCAGTGCGGTCAGACTTCCTAAGCCTGCTGGCTTTCTTCGCCGTCAGGGCTTCAGCACTGAGGAGCGATCCGCAAAGCAGACAGTGTCTGCACCCTCAGAAGAGCCAGGTCCCGTCTGGCACAGCACAGCTCGCAGCGCAGCGCTCACTGCACCTCACGAAATCCAACAATGTCAAGGGAATCACACTTGACCAGCTCTTCACCACAAATGTTATGGTACATGGCACACTGAAGATAAGCTTGACATCATTTTCTTGTATACAACAAAAGGTGGGTCCATTTGCATGAGGCCCCCTCAGGGAAATCCTCTCTTGACTTCACCCCATAGCAACTGCTTCAACCCACCGAAGATACACAGTTCTAAACTGCCATTCCAGAACAGAACTTCAACACCAGATTAACTATATACATGTTTGGCTGCACACTGCTCACATAGTAACCATTGAATCTAAATACAGATATAAGCAAATAACACACCTCCCTTCCTATATGTACATATAACACACCTCCACTCCTACACAACACAGACTACTACACAGACAAGAAAGCATAATGCAGTTTTATTCCCACAAAAAACAAAACATACATTAAATTACAGAAATCTCTTGTGATTTTAGGTTTGAGAAAATAGCTTTACCTTGTAACTGAGAGGGTGGAAATGTAAGTAAAATGAACAGTGCAGTTTGTTGGTTTAAATAAAATAGCAAACCAGGATTTTGCAGTCAATGGTCTTCAAACTGTGGGTCTCGCCCCCTTAGGAGGGCCTAAAGGATGACCGGATGAGGGGACGAATGCTCTTTCAAAAGGGGCTACAGAGACTGCTTTTAATAGAAAATATAAGCAGTTATAACTTCGGTGGGAGACGGAAACAATATTTGTACTCTTGTGGTTGGGTGGTGAGGTGCGGGGATGACCCAATATAAACAAGGTTTGAATACCACTGTGCTAGATAGTTGTAGGAGTCCTGCTTGAGCAACAATGTTCTACCTCGCTTGGAGGTGTAAATGGCCTCCATCTACATGTTCATGTGTGCTTTTATGGTTACGGGCATAAAATCCCCGCACAGGCCAAGCAAAGAATCCCGAACCAGGTTTCCTCTAATGCAGCCCCTCAGCTTGCTAATTGCTCTGATGTTTCTGCTGTTGCATGATATCCTGCTCCCACATACCCAGAACTCATGCTGGGGAAGCCCCAGTCCTGTAGTGTTACCACTAGAAAGTGCTCATTGCTGGGGGCTGTGGAGTACCAGGGCTGCTATAGCGGCACCTATATTTCCTGCCCTTGGTAGAGAGCGGTGTCCCAGTGTTTCCCGTTCAGAACTCGCGAGACGCCTGAGCCTCCCTGCAACATGCCTGTCCGCCTTCTATTCAGCGTCTCGCTCAATCAGATTTACAATCTCCTTGGCGGGACGCATGGGGGAAGAGATGCAGTACCTGGCGAGCCTCCTGTGAATTATAGGCCCAGCTGGTAATGCATCACTACTATTGCTGGGAACTCGGAACGCGTTTTGCTTAAGCGCGCTGGGAGGGGGAGGGAGAACGGCGATGCACCTTGAGGATGCCTCCACGGCTGGAGACTCGCAGATCTGCTAATGCTGCAGAAACCGATGCCTTCAGCCTCTCTCCTGCTGCTTTCCGGTTTTTTCAGCTGGCTTAAAATCTGCTTTTTGCTTGTTCCTGTTTGTTCTTTCCCTGCTCTCGTTGAACTTTGGATTTTAAACTCCACTTTCCTTCTTTCGTGTGCACGTCCCGCAAACGAGTACACTTTATTTCAATTGCTTGTGGTGTTGTTGCTCCTCAAACGATGAAATGTTTACACAAATGGATTAAAGTATTGAAGTCCTGTTTTGGGCAATTTTCACAAGTGCGATTCAGGGCCTGTGCAAGAATATTTGACATCCCAGGAAAGCAAGAATGTGTCCCCCTTCCACCAACCGACCTACAGACATATTCATATCCTGACCATCACAGCCCCTGCTTCTTCGCCCCCCCCACCACACACACCTACACCTCTCTCTCTCTCTCTCTCTCTCTCTCTCTCTCTCTCTCTCTCTCTCTCTCTCTCTCTCTCTCTCTCTCTCTCTCTCTCTCTCTCTCTCTCTCTCTCTCTCTCTCATGTATCATTAGACATAATGACCATTATAAACCTTGTAATGTGAACCCAGCGACTGCCTGGTGGATCTTTGTACCAGCAATCCCATGCACCCACAGACAATTCCAGGCATACAATATTAAACAACAGGCCCCTGCCTGGCCATGTACATATGAATATAAAAAAGCCAACGTTTATTATTGTTTTTGTGACAAATGCTTCAGACCTAGGGTTACACAATTACTCCAAGTCATTGAGTCACAGCTTTTCAACCACCAGACTTGAAAGAAATACAACTTGCAAAAAACATTTTGATACATGAAAGGCTGGGACTGGGAACATATTATTCAGGTCACCTGGAGTCTCTAATCACAATGGTGTGACTACCATCTGGGGAGGGCGAGATAGACTGAACATTTTTGATTTTTAGAAACAAAATGAAGCAGGTCATTCTGTTTCAGAAAGGGAGGCTTGCTAATCAAATCACACCTTTCAAAATTCTCCTTACCAAAATCACAGTGCACTTGAGAGCCTTTGCTGCGACAATCGCCTGTCATCTCCAGAATCTGGCCTGCAGTGGAAAAAGAGCCAGTTCAAAGGTCAGGTGAACAATTCTGAAAGCTGCTGGAACGCAAGGTTCCAATAGGCAGAGGTGGATTTTTAATCGTCTGCACCTCTGAATACCAAAATAATAAGTGTGCACCCTAGTGACACATTAAACTGTAAAAGTAAGACAAGCCTTGTATGGCATGGTGGCTACTGGAATCAGCCAATTGCACAGTCACTGCATTTTGATGTCATATTATTGTCAGCATGGTGAGCAGTGCTCTAGTCATGACAGGGCTTCTGTGCATTAGTGTCTGTGCTGGATATTGCCACAATACATGTGATTCTGTCCCAGGAAACTGCTCTTTTTTTGGTCAAAATCATTTTATTGCTTTCAATTCTGGCAATTTAGGACAACAAAGTACTCTAACAAATACAATCCCACAACAGTGGCTTCATATGGGTGACCTGACCCCTCAACCCCCTACTGCCCATCCGCCCCCTCCCCAAATGAGAACTGCAAGGAATCAGCCTGCCCATATACAACCAAAGTCAGGCATTGTCCTTCTTGTAGACCCTCTGAGCAGTAATCATTAAGAGGGATCATATGTTTCAAAAACGTTCAAAGCCCTCATTCTGTGGGGGCTTCTAGGCGCCCTATAGTCCGAGGTCATACATTTCAACAGCAGGCCCCACTTTGTAATAAATGCTGCAGTGCTCTCAGATAGATTTGCTGTCATTTTCTCCATGGCCATTATCAACCACAGCCGTGTCCACCATCACTGGCAGAGAAAAATACATTACAGACTGACTTCCCCTCTCTAGTGGGCCTGTGAAGACATAGGGCTAGGTACAGTAAAACTGCTTATTTATTGTGCACACTAAGCACCTTGTGGTAAAGAATTATTACAATTGAATGCAATATGGCAAAAACATAAATCACTTTAATATAAATTCATTAAAACATCTTTAAAACATGTTCTTCACTTCTACGCAAAGCAATCTTACCTATCATTCCACTCATACGTTTTACAAACACTGGGTACTGCAATTTAGATTTTCTACCTGGTGGATCTGTATCACTCCAATGCACCGCTATGACCAGTATTGCCGCCAAAAGCATTGCCGTGATTATTTCCCCTTTTCTGGCATAAAGAGGGTAGACCCCTTGTACCGGGATCCCTGGTAGCACCCTCCACGGGTCAAAAAGGGAAATCTTGCTCTCCCGCTTGTGACACGAATGCCTGTACTACCTCTCAAAAGGGGACTATTGCAGGGCAGTCCCACCAAACATGCAGAAATGTGCTCCTCCGCCACAGCGCCTCCAGCAATTCCCTGATATGCCCTTATTTGTCCTATTATGGAGCTACGGTGTCACATACCACCTATATGGGATTTTATAAGCTGCTTCCCTAAGCTGTATCTATGTTGAGGTGCTCTTGTTTGGCAGCCACGTGCCTTCCCACTCCTCCTCTGTGATCACTCTCCCCAAGTTCCTCTCCCATGCTTTCATCTACGCCAGTGCACCATTTTTTGCAGTCATAAGAGCCCTATATATTGCCCCTTAGCCGAGGTCGCCGTGACCACGGTCTTTTCAAAGTGGGTCACTTTTCTCCTAGCAGCCTCCCTAAACCCTTTGATCATTACACAGCGCCTGATTTGGTAGCATTGAAAGCGCTCTTCCTGCCCTAGCAAGAATTCCTGCTTGCAGACCGAGAATGCCTCCACCTCGGTATTCCTAAACAGATCAGAAATGCACCAACCCATGTTCTCTCTCCATTTGTGGAAGGCTTCCAGTGAGGCCACCGGGATAAAGTCTGGAATATCCTGTAGGGGCATGAACGGCGAAGGAAGTGACGTCAAATGGAGCCCAGAGTTTACCCTGTCCCATGTGGTGAGTGGTGACCTAGTGATCGGGCCATAAAGCCCACCAGAGAGGGAATCTGCCAACCGCTGTGTCCTCCACCAGACACTGCTTAGGAGAATCCACCTGACACCATTCCTGGAGAATCCTGAGATGCACCACTTTGCAATGGGCCTGGAGGTCAAGGCAATGATGTTCCCCTCTATTGAGCAGCACCTTGAGGACATGCCTGAATACTACGCTCCTCCCAATCCTCCACACGAAGTCCATGACCTCCCCATGTAATATTTTATGTTCCTGTCTAGGGACCTGGCCCGGGAATGCCTGAAACAAATACAGCAATCTTGGGAGGATATTCATTGTGTTGATTCTTGCAATCCAGGATATTGTAAGTCTTTCATATTTACTTAAATCTTCTCTAACCTTAGCTAATAAGCCCGTGAAATGTAGATCATATAAAAACGCAGTGTTCACCGCTATCTTGACCGCTAAGTATTTAATGCATTTCTCCACCCATTTTAATGTGTATCTTCTCTGTAAGTTTGTTTTCTATTCCCGTGGCACTGTCAAGTTCAAGGCCTCTGAGGAAACTGCTATTTTGATCCCCCTCATGAAGACAAAACCTTCATTCAGGGCACAGGAACTCTCTCCGGGAGGTGCCCTCGGAAGGAGTGCTTCAAAGGGTATAACGTTGTTTCATCGCCGGTCATTTCTGCAACTGGCTTTTAAACGTGTACAGAATTACAAAAAAGGTCAACACCATTTTTGGAGTGGGTGGGAAAGGGCAGGTGAGGGGTTGAGGGGTAGGAAATAGGTAAAAATAGGTGGTGGAGGGGGATTTGGGAGGGCCAAACTCCCCCCAAAATAGTAATTTTGTACTTGTTTAAAAGCCAGTTGTAGAAATTACTGCTGATGAAAGAACATAGAACGCTTCAAAGACAGTCATGGCAATAAACAGGCACTCTAAAACCAGGGTGATGATCGCTGGAGTCCTTTTGAAGTAGACAGAAATAGGAAGGGATTGTGATGGAGTAGCCAGTGGAGAGGTATCAGTTAAGAGAGGAGTTTCACCATCTTGTAATCTGCCAGGGCGCCCTAAAAGCACTTTGGGTATGACATCAGAAGACAAAGGTCACTTGCTACAGCAGCTTCAAATGGACACCTAACAACAGGCCTGCTTTGTGTCAATCCAGTGTAGCATTTGGCTTTCATAAAGGGGAACCACTGCCCTTAGTTTATTCATCATTGGACTTCAAGACAAGAAGGATTCATTTGGATACAGTCAATTCCAAAGTCTGCTAGCATAGAGATGAAGACAGAGGCTTCCAGTGCAGAGGCAACCAATGGCTCCTAGTTATTCCAAGGACACATCACATTTGGGGTGGCCAGCTGGCTGGACATGGCCTATTGAAACTGAGACACTGGCACCCATGACCCTCCTCACTGGCAGTGGTAGAACCATACAAGTAGCTATGTAACCCTCCTGGCTGGAAGATGCAGAAGGAAAGGACACACCTGGTCTGTGGATATCATGGAATGAATATCCTCAGCAGTAAGAAGTCAAAGAACAGCTCTTTTCGAGCTGGCTTAACCCCCTTGAGGTGCTTTTTTGAGCTGCTGTGAACACCAGTAGCTGCTTTTGACACTTGCTGCTTTCTGATATGCTGTTGAGCCATTGACTCTATGCATATAGCCTGTCTGTGCTGCAGCACATCTAGCTGTTCACCACTGAAGTACTGCAGCTAATAGGACGACCTGTTCAAGCTGACTCAACTGGTTTGAGAGTCCGACTGCACAAATGGCTTGCTGCACTTTGCCCGATCGTGGCGATCATCACTGCAGAGACAGCTCTGCACTAATACATCGCTTCGAGCTGGCTTGACATGTGTCAACACTCACAATCTGCTTGGAACACCGATTCGAAATGCCTCGACGCTGACTCAACCCAGTAGAAGTGCCAAAAAACCCGGCTCAGTGCTATTTAGCCCCAAAGACAAGGATCCAAAGATATTTGAAGAGGGCCTGTCCTCCTGGTCCTCATTAAAGAAGCTTCAGACATATGTAACAGTGCCACGATGCCTCCGGGCTGCTTGCGCGCTTTATAAATGCTAAATAAATAAATATGCTTTAAGGTTGACATTGCTGCTGAAATGTTTCGCCTGTATATCCCGGGAGCTCTTTATTCTGAAAGTCTGCATCCTCTGTATTTGCTTTACAGGGGTTGGTCTTTAGTGTTTTTAATTAGTTGTGTGCATTGCTAGTTTATTAAAATTCCTATTTTTCTAGCACCTTGGTTGCTCATTCTTTCATTTTGGTACCACTGTACAATTGTTGCTTGTGTTCCAACTGTATCAGCTCACCTCCCTCCTGAAGTCTATAGTCTGTCCTGGACCGATGTTACCAAAAGAGGCAAATGGGGTAAACCTGTAGGGTTGTGCCTGTTCCCCCTTTATGATTGGGATCCACTGCTAGTTTAGGTGTAGTATATGGCTGCGTGGGTATTTTAGACGGTACTCATCGCAGTTCTCCTGCAGTAGTCTTTGAATCACAAAAGATCAGTCTTTTGCCTGTGACATGTCTATTTAGGACATGACAGTACTTGGGTGGGGTTTGCTCTTTGAATACAGCCTCTTAGCAGATAGAGAAGCAGCACCTTTCAAGCATTGGTCTGGACCCCACTTCTGCAAGAGGCGCGCTGTCTGTTTTTTTTTCAAGCCGAATACTGCCAGTTTTCTGTGAGTGCCTTCAAAAACACAAGAACGCTGCGTGGCCGCCCGGCATTCTGAATAGACCACAGGTACTCCTGGCACCGGAAATAGACTGAGCCTCGTGGCTGATCTTGAAAGGCCCTCAGAAAGTGCAGCTAGTTAATGTTAGTTCTTTTTAAGTCGTATCACCTGTTGCATTATCTTGAATTGTATCAGGCGTGGAACTATGTTTTGTATCCACTGCTGAAAAAAGCATGTTTCCACATTTCAATGACAAAAGCGTCTGCCATGCCTTGTCAATCAGTCCTACCTGAGCAAGGTACCTGAGTTCTGACCACAACCTGCACCCTGAGAAGCAAGATTGGCTCAAATCCTCACGGTGTGTGTGTCCCTACTAACCTACTACTCATTCTCTGCCTGCTAACCTTTTCCCTCTTCCTTTCTTGCAACTCATCGCATCATTACCAGAAATGCCACGGTGTAGTAAGACCACTAGAGTGTTGATGGGGGCAAAGCAAAAGTGTATTAACATCACATAATGCCTGGAGTACTCGCTTTGGCGTGTTCCAGCAGCAATCATTTTAAGTTCCTTCCTTGGCCATAAGCTACGGCTATCTCTCCATCGATGGAACAGGGATAGACAGGGGTCTGCCCTGTTCTTTCTTTGCCCACCAAGTCCAACTCCTCTGACAATTACATCATTACTGTGCATAAGCCCTTTAAAAACTGGGAACACATCTTGAAAAAAGGAAATTAAAATGCAAAGCTGCCTTTTTCTAATCACCAGCTCTCTCAGGCTAGTCCTCCATTTCCAGCAGTGGGGTGATTGATAACTTATAACTGCACTCTTATAATGTCATGCATTCTTTTCCCATCCTACAGCTCACCTTTATTCTCCGCTTCAGGCCTGCCTCATATACTTGCTGGAGGTTGACCCCTGCCCACACTAGATAATGTCGGGGCAGTCATCAGACCGTAGATGGGCTCTTGGGTTGCAAGCAGAATGTATGAAAAAGGCCCCACGGTAAGTACTCTCTGAAAGGGTGCGCCCAGGGTAAGACGGGGGCATAAAATTGTCTCAGCCACTAATGGAAAATTGTCCCACAGTTGCAAAAATGCATTCCTTTTGTGACAGACTGTTTGAGTAGTATCCAAGGGGGAGGTTCTTGATAAAATGTGATGCAAATTGTGCATTTTAAAGAATATGTATTTGGGGATCTATGTGATCACTGCCCCTCCCGCAACTGCGACGCCGGAAATGCCAACGGTAGTTACGGCATGGCACAGTGATCATATGGATCACTGTGCCCGCTTCCCCTGGCCTGCATTACTCCTCCCAACCCCCACCCCACTTACCTTTAGGGCGGCACACTTCTGTGTGTGCCGCCTGCACTGTGCGATCCCTGCGGTGTCAGCTCCTCCCACTAACGTGGGTTGAAGCTGATCTGATACCTCAGGGTGCTTTTCTTTTTTGTTTTTTTTTCTTACGTGTCCCCTGCTTTCTGAAATGGTAAGCGGGGGACACCCCCGCAACCCCTGACCCCCATTACTGCGCCCAGGAAGAGCGGGGGACACCCCCGCAACCCCTGCTCTGCTTGGATGCACTAAATGTCACCCTCATTTTGAGCTCCTCCAAAAGTCGCAGTGACTGCGGGGGTGCACAAATGAGGGCGACATTTTTGTACGATACCTGTATCCTGTATTCAGTAGCGGCGGGGCAAGGGGCAAGGGCGCGGTGTTTGGCGCCGCTGGTGCTGGGTCCCTGGAGGGACGTTCCCCTTCCTGGTGGAGGCCACGCCCCCTGGACATTTCTCGGCGCTTCGAGCCCCGCAGCGGTGAAGCCCGCGGCGGGGCAAGGGCGCGGTGTTTGGCGCCGCTGGTGCTGGGTCCCTGGAGGGACGTTCCCCTTCCTGGTGGAGGCCACGCCCCCTGGACATTTCTCGGCGCTTCGAGCCCCGCAGCGGTGAAGCCCGCGGCGGGGCAAGGGCGCGGTGTTTGGCGCCGCTGGTGTTCGGCGCACGTGGAGGGAGGCACTCCTTGTATTGACCATCGGTCGGGGGCGACAAGAAAAGTAAGTGCAGACAAGCGTTTTGCGCCTGGGCCTGGGCCTGCTGGTGTCTTCTTACTTAACGGCGTAGAGTCCGTGAAAACCTGCTGGGGGGCCGGACCCGGGACTTCAGCACAGTCCTCTACTGGTCAGTCCTGAGGGGCTCCGTCATGTCCCTAATAAAGTCCCTGAGGTCCTTTAGAGGCCATGCTGCGCCAAGGAAACCGGCTACGAAATCGGCTGGCTCCCTGCCATCCCTGCCATCTACCACGTCATCTACCCTGCCCACGTCTTGCTCTGAGTCCTCTGAGTCCCAGTCCAAAGCCCCCGAGTATACACTAGCAAGAAAACTTCTGGTCATCAAGAGAAGTAGACATCAGGGTGCAACCGAAAAATCTAGGCCCACAGCTAAGCCCCATTCCGCGGCCTCCTTATGTTCTGACACTGACTCTGTATACCGAGAGCCTATATATACCGTGGAGGACACGAAAGCACCCACCCCAGGAACGGATTGCGGGGGGGGCCTTCCAGTAATCTGGCTAACTCCCCAATGCAGAGCTGTAAAGGAACCCTCCCAACTCAGAAGCTCGAAGACACTGTCTGTCAAGAATCTCTGCCTACCGTTTCTGGGAACTCCGAAGCCATGCCTCCGGCCAATGCCTCTGGCACAGGGATAGGGGGGGTTGGTGATGTGTCAGCTCTTCCTTTTGCATTCCTGGCACCTGTTGTTTCTGCCACCCCCCAACTGAGCTCGCCCGCTGTAAGCCCACACATGCCACCCGTTCTCTTACCTACTTCGGGCCCTATTTCCGCATACTCACCCCCAGCCACAGCTGCTACCACTTTGGGTCTATTGGACACAGAAACTACTGGAACAACTGAAGATAATCTCCCGCCCATCTCCACCTGTAGCTCATGGAGCGAGACTTTACTAGCATCGATCTCAGGGTCCTGCTCCTTTTCTCATCCAACCCCCCTCAGGGCTCCCGAACCTGCCACCCATGGAAGCTATTCCTCCATCGCTCCACTACAGAAGGAGTCGCATTCTATCAGCTGTTGCTCCTGTGCTCAAGTGCTTTCTGAAATTGCAATTATTAAGAAATTGCTTTTGGTACTGATTGATGCCCGGGGAATAAGAGGGGAGAGGAAGGGTGGTGGGGACCCGCCGGGGGAGTCTTCCAGTTTGCCCCCAGATGGCAAGGGACTCAACCCCCCCCAGCTACCTTCAATTATCCCACCCCGCGAACGGACCGCCAATGCATCAATGAGCCCTACTCGGGATGTCCAGCTGATGCACCCTAATGCAGAGAGGGGACACCCCACTGGGAGCATCGAACCAATTGTGATGGGGGAGAATCCCCCAAACGTCCTGACAATCAATCCTCCTAGGGAGAGAGGGAACGGAGCACGTGGCTTCTGTTCAAGGGGGCGCAGCTCCAAGAGTCCTGTCCATGGGGGGGAAAGAACTGCTATGGTTTTCCTGCATGGGGTACCTAAGTTGCCTTTGGGCAGGCGTGAACCAAGGGATGCCCTCTCTAACAAATGTCTTCACTGGCTGCGTTCTGTTGGGAACTGTCCCTTTGTGACCAGGGAAGCGTTGGTGGGGTGCGTTAGACGGGTAGGCGAAGGTACAAACTCCTCTGACTCTGTTAAAATTGTCTTCAGGAATGGTCAAATGGTCAGGGAAGTTATGAGAAGATCTGGGGGTTATGTGCGGGCCCCATATAGTGGGATCACAATCAGCTCGTGCCCCTATTTGGGAGCTGTAGCCCCACCTGGAACTGTCACACACTGTACTGTCCTGTCGGGAGCGAACTGTACTCCTCTGGGTAAAAGGCCTGTGGGGGGCCGCGTCTGAGTGACAAGAGCGGACTATTAGTCTTGCGACCATTTGGTCAAGTTAAGGGACCTTGTGTAACGTAATGGGGTCATTGGGGTTGACTCCTTTTTTCATTATAAACATCTTTTGATCTATGGTGTCGGGTTATGGTGCAAAGATTGCATTTCCTTTTATGTGTTCTGATCTTGTTTATTTTGGGTTTGATGGATTGTTCAAACTGTAACCTGGATTTGTGCTATAATGTGTATTTTGTCGTTTAATGGTTGTTTTTACACATCCGAATAAACTTGTTTGACCTTGACCTTGTATTCAGTAACACTGGTCAAAACTACTAGTTGCATACTGAAGTAGGCCACTTTGACCCAAAAAACTGGCCCACACTAGCATTTTGCATTTTTGGTCCCGGCTTTGCCCTATAGGCCAGTTCAAGCTTGGGTGTGTCTTGTTTTTTTTTTCTCCAGAAGTAAACAATGTCGCAGTCGGACATGTGGCGAGGAGCAGCAGTCTCAGGTGGAGCCAAGGTTTGGTGTCATAAAAAGAGCATTCCTGAACTATTTGTCGTGTTGTCTTTCTCTGTACCTGCGCTTATTCTGCTCTCCCGAGGAGCGTGTGGGATCTCCCCTCCCCCACGGCCCCTTGCAGAGATGGGGATTGTGTTGTTGTTGCTGTTGCTAGATAGCTCGGTGAGCTGTGATTTATGGCCCTCGGTGCCAGGCAGGCTCTCCAGAAGATGGATCTTGCTTTTTAAGGGGGGGCCAAAGTGGGTCACCGAGATTGGTTTGTTGTGGCAGGTGCCTGACAACAGGCGCGCGACACTGCACCCTGCCTCTGTTGGTAGTGAATTTGTCCTTACACGCATTTTCCGGGGTTTGCTCGTGTGCCTGCATTTGTTTAAAATGTTCAGCCGAAGAGGCAGCTGCTATCCTGCTGCTTCTTACTATCCTTTTAATGTTGCTGGCAAGTCAGGTTTTGCTGAAGAGAGAATGCGCACAAGTATGTGAGCAGATATTTATTTATTTTCATTTTTAGAGCGCTCACACAGTCCCGAGACATTGAGGCGCTGTATCTTAGTTGCGTATTTATAACGTGCTTAATACCCGCATGTGTCTAAAGGCGGACCTGGGGATCGAACCTGTGTTGCTTCCTGTAGTCTTGTTTCCAAGGCATGCACGTTGGCAATGAGCTATCCAACAACAAACAGACAAAAACCAGGGGGGTGAATGAATCGCAGTGACCCACCATAGATTGCAGGTTGAAGCAGGCTGGACTGAGCACCTGGGAAAGACCCGGCGCCTCAGCACTGAAGTAGAATTTTGAATAGAAAAAAAAACTCAATGGAGCAAAACTTGCCCGGGGCAATGCTTACGCCAGTGCTACGAGCAACCGGTAATATAGCACTTGGGCAAACACTGGACCTTATTCCAAGCTTGCCGGTATTCCGGTGGTAAATCTGCCAGATTACCAGCAAACGGAATTGCAGCTAACGGCACTTGGTCTGCCAGAATAAATGTCACTAAGGGCAGTTAGTCCCCATCGCCATCTCCTGGAGCTCGTTATTGTCGGCATTGGAATGAGCCCGATTTGCACTAGTGCATATTTCCTATTGCTAACATTACACCTGCACCAGTGGAATGCTTCTTTACTAAACTAACCTATCCCTCAACCTAACCCACACCCATCTCTTTCAGATCCACTGAAGCTCCTGGATTCCATTAAATGGCAGCACTGCATGATATCAATCCATGTAACGTGATATAACATAACAGGTCATATGACCCTGGTTGTAGCCATGTCAGTAAATATCGGCACGGCTGCCGCCGGAGTCATGAATTTTCCGGCGCCCGGGAATGGGCAATTACCGGGGCATTACAGCATGAATGGTGCCGGTGCATCCATCGAGTTCTGCGCGTGGGTGCCGTTCCGCCCACCAGGTCAGACCAAGTTAATTGTTCAAAAAAGCAGAGCGAGGTGCGCATTCCAATTCCTGGCCAATATATTACCTGAACAAGTATCCAACAGTGCAGAAAAGGGAATCAACCCTGTGATTGGGATTTAACCCTGTGATTGTTTTTGTACACTTGTTCAGGTCATAAATTGGCCAGGAATTGGAGTGCGCGCCTCGCCCCTGCTTTTTTGAACATTTAACTTGTGGAGATCCAGACTCCAGAGGCTGCAGCACCAGGGTTATTTTGCCCTACACTGGAGAGCCATAATCATGGTTTTCTCCGCTCCCCCTGCTAAGGTTATGATGTGTGTGTTGGAGGGGAGTCTTTCCCTGGTCACCTGAATTGTTTAAATGGGTTCACTGCATTGTCCATAATTCCTAGAGACTGAAACTGCATTTATATTGGTTTCACCTGAATTGAATGGCAACTCAGCCTCCCTGATGAGTATTGCAGATACGAAAGCGCTTGGAGGAGCAAAACAGTGCAAAAAGGGAATCAACCCTGTGATTGGGATTTAACCCTGTGATTGTTTTTGGACACTTGTTCAGGTAATATATTGGCCAGGAATTGGAGTGCGCGCCTCGCCCATGCTTTTTTGAACATATTATTATTATAGTCTGACAATTCTGCATTACTGAAATAGTATAATGTTTATACCCACAGATATGATGCCACGGTTGGCCCAGGTACTAGAACCAATTGCCAGAAATTACAAATTTTTGTCCAGGTACTCACATCCTTTGCCACTGGATCAATGTGACTCGATTGTCTTGGCACTGGCTAGATATCAGAAAAAGCATCACGTATCTGGAATCAATTCTGTTCAGCACACACTACAGCAAATAATTATCTTTGCAGGGCCCGCATGCCCCTGGTCCACCTTAAATGACCAAAGTGACTTTTAAGCCCTCTTCTTCCTTTTAAATGGTAGCGATGACCCTATTATTAAAATAAAGCAGGACAAGAACCGAAAGACCCCACCAATCTTAGACCAATCAAGAATGATCCTTTTCTTTAAAATAATATTGATAAAGTGGCCACTATACAACTACAAGACTATCTGGATCAAGCTGACATCTTGCACCTTAGGCAGTCCAGTTTCAGATCTAACCACGGAACGGAAAGTGCATTACAGGATCTTCAGACACAAATGCTGGACGTTGACGACAAGAGTAAAACTGGGCTGCTGATGCTGCTGGATCTTTCAACAGCTTTTGATCTGCTTGATCACAAAAACGTCTGTCTACACTATCTTCGGTAGGACAATGTCCACCCATGGCTATTGAATGGATCGAGGCATTCCTCTCCAATAGGATGCCTAGAGTATGCTGGGGGCAGGCTTCTTCTGATTATGAAACATCTATATGTGGAGTCCCGCAGGGTGCATGCCTGTCTCCTGTGCTTTTTAACATTTATATACGTCCTTTATGCAATCTCCTGGATAGGAAGGGGATATGAATCACAAACTATGCCGATGACACACACTTGTTGATCGAGCTAAGTGGCAACTATGCATAGGATACTAGGAAAATTCAAGACACCTACAAGATGGTGAAAGATTGGATGTCAGCTAATTGTCTCTGCCTGAATAGTACTAAGACCGAAATGTTGATATTCAGATCCCCTCAAGCTAAAAAGAAGTTGGACTCATGTTTTGCAAATGTCATAATTGATGGTCACTGCATCAAAGCACATGACAAAGTTAATACCTTAGGTGTTGTATTGGACTGCTCACTTGGTGCTGATGCCCAGGTGGAAAGTGCAGTTAAAAAGTCTCAGTATCACCTTAGATTACTGAGGCTTGTGAAACCCGTTTTCTCAAGCAAAAACTGTGAAATCTTAGTGCGGGCCATTATAATGCCAAGTAAGACTATTGCAATGCACTTCTGAGTAGAGCTAATACAAACAACATCAATAAACTGCAAATACTCCAAAATGATGCTGTACGCATTGTGAAATATCTTTCCAAGAGAGAACACATTACCTCTGCTAGAAGTGAACTTCATTGGCTCCCGGTTGCGTCACGGATTCTCTTCAAGACTCCGACTATGACACACAAATGTATATATGGTTTAGCTCCTGTTATCTTAAGGACTGCCTCACCCTGCAACAACAGGGAAGGGTAACACAATCCACTGACACCTTTCGGCTCACTTGCCCTAAGGTGAAGAGAACGAGAGGGAAAGGACGCCTGGAATGAATTACCGGTCACTCTGAGAAGGGAGAAATGCCTCCTTACCTTTCGCAAGGGACTTAAAACATTCTTTTTTAACTAACTTTGCTTTTCTCCCCTGATGTATTAGACGACTTGTATGTCTCTATGTTGTGAGTCCCTTAATTTTGTCCCTGATGCCTCCTAGCTTCAAGAAGCAAACAGATAAATAAATAAAGACACATTTTCCTGAGCACCCCTGCTTGTTCACCCAGAGTACCCTTTATTCCGAAAGTCTGCTTCCTGTGTTTAATTTGCAGGGGTGGGTATTTAGGGTTTTCATCAGTTGAAGCATTGTTAGGTTTTATTAAGTTCTTTTTTTGCTTTGGCGGTCTTATATGTTGGTACCACCATGCTGTTGTTGCTTGTGTTGCAACTGTATCAGCTCACGCCCTTTCTAAAGCGTGTATCCTCCACTACACCTGTGCTACCAAAGGAAATGAAGGATGTACACATGTCAGAGATTACTGCTTCACTTTTAAGATTGGGATCGATACTGGTCTGGTGTGGGACTAAGTAGGTGTTTTAGTCCCCACTCTGCTCTATACTCCTCCAGAGCAGTAGTCGTTTTGTCACAGTGGAAGCGTGATGAATTGCCATAGGGCAATGGTGTGAAAGCAATGTGTTTTACAATTTGTATTAATTAATAAAAACAATGCAGGTGATCCCATCTCTCAAAGGGTAATCTGCTGATCAGATTCTCCTTTCAGAAGCCCTGTGCCAAAAGTATGGGTACTTGTGCCCTGCTTTCTCAGTTTCCTGATCTGTGACGCCTGCTCTACCAGTGGCACAGAGCAGGTTCAGTGGTCACGTATGCCCATTTGACAAATGCAGTGACATACAAGTCTCTGTAGCGCAGGCGTTGCATAGATATGCACCCCTCTACTAAGACGATGGTGATCATAAGTAGCCCATGCTGGTCGCAGGGTAAACTCTAAAATAAGTCATGCCTGAGATAAGGCATGGTGCACGGCCCTACTTTTAATCATTGCAGCCACATCCAATTTGCTACACACATGGGCCGGTTCCTGTGAGCCAGTTCAGCTGAGGAATGAGATGTGTATTCCTGTGCTTTTCACAGTTGAACTGCTCAGAGCCATGTTTCAAGGTCCGTTTGACACATTTGAACCACTAGGACCCTCTGTTGCTGCCTTTTACACTCTCCCAATCTTCAAATGACTCGCATTGCACCAAGAAGTCTGGTTTGGCGCTGCCAGAACATCAAGATCTGCAAAAAGGTACTATGGACTGCAAATGCCTCATTGGTCCATTTATAGGTGCCCTAGAGACTGTTTAGGTCACGTTTATCAATTTTGCTCCCAAAGAACATATCTTTTTAAAAATCATCATGGTCATTATGTGCCTTACGTCCCTGATTCATTACTCATGGTGCTGCATTTTGTTATCCTTGCTAATTCTGTGTTCTTTCCTCAGTAGTTGGTCAGTGCAGGGAATGGGCTGGAACAAGATGGGGCAGCGCTCCGTCCCCAAGACCCAGGGGCCAGCATATGACTCTCCCAGCTTCTGCATCTTAACGAGCAGCCCACTTTCAGAAGACTTGGCACAGCCTAGTCTTAAGAAAGCTCACATTACGCATATAATTCCACGTGTGCTGCACAGAAATGTACCAAGCAGATCTCAAGCTGCATCATCGCACACATGAGTAACCAGCTTCTCAAAGAGCTTTCAGAAGGCTTGGCATTGGAAACTGCCAAAGCCTCACAAACTGTGCTGCTGCTGTCCAGACTAATATATATGTCCTGAAATGTACAGACATCTCTTTATTAGGGTGGATATTGCGACCAATCAAAACAGAAGAGTCCATTATTCACTTAAAAGGGATTTGTACTGAATCAATAAGACATATTTAACATTTAAAATTGTGGACATTATGATGTTCCCATAATGCTCTTTGCTTGTATGCAAATCCCTTGAATTGGGTTGGATGAAGAGATACTGTGTTGTGCAACCTGGCTGGGGGCCCATGCCCCTTTGCCCCGCCCCCAACTTCCCACCGCTCCTCCCCTCCAAAGAGGTGACAGCTCCCCCAGAAATCTTTTTCCATTTCCAGCACTGCGGTAGGTTTTGTGTAAAGTGTTTCTAGTGAGTTACTATCATGCATGGTGTGTTTAATTAAAGTATATATATTTTTATAGAAAAGAGAGGAATGGAGGTGAATCAATAAACCTGCACCAGCTTATTTGAGTAAAATTATAATTTTTTGTCAGAATTGTAGAAATGTAAATATATAAGGAAAGTTGGAATTATCCTTTCTGCAGCATGTACCTTTCAAAGAGTGGTCGCCTTCACCAGGAAGCCATAAGAAAATCAAATGTTTAGAAACATTAAAAGTTAGTGACGCGCAGACCTGAAGTAACAATATTGTACTAATTGAAACTACAAAGTATCAGAGCGGGATAAGAGTGAACATGTGTGCTTTTTTTATTGTGATTGAGAGTGGATGAGCTCGAAAGTGACAAACCTTTGACATCAAGCCTACACTCTAGCACATGCTTATGTTTCGCCTTTAATACGGCTTTCTCAAGGCTGATAAAATAACATTGCGACTTTGAATTAATGAATTGAATATGTGCAGTGGTGCAAAGATGGAAACGTCTGTTGTTCTATATTGACATGGTAATGTCAAAGACTCTGTGGGCTTCATTACGAGTTTGGAGGTAGCCATGGTGCTATTAGCGCCATGGCTGCCTCCAAACCCGTGTCCGGGTCCGTGTAGTCGGAATGGGGATTTACCGGGTCATTCCGACCTTGGAGGACCCGGTAAATTCCCATTCTGAAAACCATTCCCCATTCCCATTCCAGCCCCCATAGGGCTCAATGGGAATGGGGAAGGAGCTAATAACGGGCCCGCAAATAGTGGGCCCGTTATTAGCTCCCTGGTCCCTTAGCGGCTCCCGTTAAGGGTGGCTGGTAACCAGCCGGCCTTAGTGGGACCCGCTAAGGGACTTTGGAATGCGGCGGTAGGGGATTGACGGCACCAGCATCCTTACCAGTGCTGTTAACCTCTTACCGCCGCACTCGTAATGAGGCCCTGTGTCTTTTTAAATATCAGGGTGCAGACCAAATTCAACCCTGTCAGTGTGTTTGCTAGTGTTAGAGCTGAAGTCCCATTTTATTGGCGCTAAAATATTATTTGCCGACAATATATGTTGAGGCTGGATTGCCAGTTTTCCAGTGTGCAAGAAGATGTAGACTCTTTCATTCTGTGACAGCATTCCACTTGGCAACGCCACATATTCGATTCATGATTCATTAATTCAGAGTCGCAACGTTATTTTATCACTCTTGAGAAAGCTGATAAAGGCGAAACATAAGCACATGCTAGAGTGTAGGCTTGATTTCAAATGTTTGTTCCTTTTGAACTCATCCACTCTCAGTCACAATAAAACAAGCACACATGTTGACTATTGTCTCGCTCTGATACTATATTGTTACTCCAAGTCTACGCATTGCAGCCTTTTAGGATTTCTAAATATTACATTTTGATAGAACCTCAATTGGACATTCCTTTATTCTGGACTGTTGTACTTCGCTGTTCAGGTTGCTGCTGAACCACATTCACACCACTCTTGACAGTATAGCATTTCTTCAGCCCACGTTACCACAGAACGGCAAGGAGGTTTATCTCTTAACTGTTCCTCTTTTGCCTCTATTATCGGTTTGGCCATTGGTTTGTAGAAGTGTAAGGGCTGAGTGTGCGTTTTTGTCTCTACTCATCCTTCTACTCCTGCAGGGCAGAAGTCAATTCGTCACACTGGTGGGCAGCGGTTGGAATTTGGAACAGACTGTGACTCTAACAGTGTACATTTAAAGATAGTTAAACTGCAAAGGCATTTTTAATTGCTACTTAATGGCTCACAATGTGTATAGTGCACAACCTGGAAACAGGTTGTCTGCACTTACGTGATTAGGTCTCCCACATGGCAGCAAGGTTGGGAACACTGAACTGTTGAGAAAACCAAGAACATTGTTCAGTGATGGGGAATTTTATTTGTGTGGGAAACTCACAAGACCACCAGTGGGGAATGAAGTATGTCAGATGGTGGCACCCAAGGACAGCCTAGGTGCTACATCTTCAAGGACCTAGTCCAACCATCTGAGGTCAAGAGTAAACCTTTTTAGGCATTTACACATCAACCCTTATAGTCATGGTGTGGATGGTCCACAGGTAACAATATTGACACAACTCAGGGCACACCTATTTTGGGCGCATTTGACAATAACATTGATGAACGTGAGATAGAGTTACACCAGCATTTATTGGACATGAGTGACACTATGCCTGTTCAGCCGGAACACAGAGTTTGCACACCTCTAGGCTCTCCTTTGATCTAATTCGGGAAGTCAATCACTCAGGACAGACGAACCCTTCTTGGGAGGTCGCCTGGGAACCGTTGCTTCAAAAGAAGTCCCGACATAACAAAGCCACTCTCAATCCAAGGTGCTCAACACTGGAGCCCTTTTGAAGTAGGCCAAAGCCCCAGACATCCTTATGGATGATGCAAAGGGTCTTCAATTTGATCCTTGCACATCGTGAGCCACTGGAGAGTATTTAGGACTGGAGAGATGAAGTCCATGTGCTTGAGGCCAAGGAAAAGTCTTGCAGCCCTATTCTGAATTAATTGAAGAGGGCGAAGGCAGGACAGATGTAGATTGAGGAAGAGGCTGTTGCAGTAGTCCCGCCTAGTGAGAACCAGAGCTCTGGAGACATTGAGTTTCTGGGGAAAGGTGAGGAAAGGGAGAATGCCTCTGAGGAGGTGGAGCTGAAAGTTGGACTTCTTGGCAAGGCCCGTGATGTGCAGAGAGAATGAGAGAGAGGAGTCGGAGATGACCCCAAGGTTTTTTGCCACACAAGAGGGTGAGGGGAGGGACCCAAGCAGGGTGGCCAGAGAGTGGGATGGAAGCAGGGAGAAGGCATCCCAATGAGAAGGATCTCTGTTTTACTGGCATTAAGGCAGAGATCATTAGTAGAGCACCACCCTTGAATAGTGGTCCGGCAGTCGGGTACGAGCATGGGAGAAGAGGAGGTAGAGGAGGAAGCTTAAAGGAGAGCTGTGTGTCATCGGCGTAACACTGGAAGTGGGGAGAGAAGGAGGAGATCAAGTGGGCCAGAGTGGCAAGGTAGGTATTGAAGAGCCACAGCGATAAGATAGAGCCCTGAGGGACGCCACAGGTAGAGAGTGAAGTGGACGAGAGGAAGGGGCCCAATTATACTTGGGAGGGTCGGTTAAAAAGGAAGGAGGCTAGCCAGGCTATTGCCTGGTCTGTGATGCCTGGGGTATCACAGAAACGATTTATTAGGATGGCATGATTGACTGTGTCAAAGGCAGAGGAAAGATCGAGAAGGATCATAGCAGAGGGAGAGTTGGAGTCCAGATTCAAGAGCAGATCTTCACAGGTGTTCAGGAGAGCAGTTACCATGCTTCTGGATGCTCTGAAGCCAGAATGGTGGTCATGGAGGCAGCCGGCCGGTTCGGTGTGGCAGGTCAGTTGAGAAATGCCCAGCTTCTCCATGAGTTTGCCCAAGAAAGGGGTGATAGAGATAGGTTGATAGTTAGCAAGGCAGGAAGGGTCAGCAGACAGCTTTTTTAAGAGAGGTTTCACAAGCAAGTGCTTGAGGGGGTGTGGGAAAGAGCCAGTGGCAAAGGAATGGTTACAGAAGTCAGCCACAGCAGGGGCAGCAGAGGAGACATTGTCCTTGATACTTCTGTAAGAGCAGGAGAGCACCTGTGTAGATGAGACCTTCACAGAGGGGACTACTTTAGAGGTCTCATCCGGTGCAATGGGAGCAAATGAGCAGAGTAAGGGAAGGGGCCAGATTCTGGTCAAGGGAGGCAAGAGAGGGGGGGCGATGGGGAGTGGAGTGGATGCCAGTGAGGACAGGATGCCCTGGGTTTTGGAGGAGAAGTGGGACTCTAGTGCAGTGCAGAGGGCCTGAGAGGGAAGAGGAGAAGAGGAGACTGCAGTTGGATTGGCAAGTTCCTTGCACATTTTGAAAAGCTCAGCCATTTTATTGGTGACCCCAGAGATTCGGGCTTCGACATGAGCCTCTTCTTAGAGTGGATGGAGCAGGCGGCAGGCCAGTTTGTCAGAGGGTGTACTTGACAAACTCTTGCAAGTAATCTTGCAAGCAAATGGGCCTCATTACAAGGTTGCCGGTCCAGATACAACGGTACCGGTAAGCTTACTGGTGCCGTTGTATCCGGACCAGCAAACTCTGAGTTGTGCTCGCGGGTGCCTTTCATTCCAGCAGGTCTAACCTGGCGGAATGAAAGGCACCTGCGAGCACAGCAAACCTATAGCAACGGCACGGAAATGAACCGTGCCGGTGCTGCAGGCATCCCCATTGAGCCCTATGGGGCTCAAATGAGAATGGGGATGTACTGGTTCCGGCACCCGCAAAAGGGCAATTACCAGGTCCAGCGGGGCCAGAATACCCCTGTAACTGCCCCTTCACAGGTGCCGTTCCCGGTTGCAAGCTTGGAGGAAGGCTACCTCCAAACCTGTAATGAGGCCCAATGTCTTTTTTAGCCTAAGGTATCATCCGGCTGCCTTTTTTTTGGTATCAACACTTTTTAGATCACCCTTGGCTAACATGACACAATCAAACTGAACATATAAATGTATGTATAATTCATATAAAAAATATATACAAACCAACTCGAAAAATCAGCGTGAGATAGGGTGGCCACTCCCTCAGCAACTGCGCGACACATTTATCCAGATAATATAGAAATAACAGATAATATTTTTTGTGTAAATACGTGCCTGAATGCAAAACGTTTTGATGGGAGGTTGTCTTCTTACTAATCTTTCTAAAACAATTTTATGAACATTATTTTTGATTTCAATGTTTTCTATATTCAAAATACATCTCTTTTTTTTTCTAAGACTTTGCCTGAGAATGAATCTTGCTAAATAGAATGTTTTAGAAACTATTTTTGAACAAGAGTGTTTTTTTCTTGAGGATCAAGGTAGGCAGAGACAAGTTATCTGGATGGGAAGTGTTGTGGGAGAGGGAGAATGGGAAAGCCCATTCTGGTTGTCAATAAGGATGGGTTTCTGCTAGACGGTTGCGAGTGGTGGAACTGGTGGGCACACAAATACTTTGAACTGGGTGACTATCAACGGCCTTCCGTTTAGTGTTATTACTTCCCTGCCAACACTCGATAAAATGTTCCAGCGAAATGGCAACCAGCTGCAGCAACAGGTGACAGATTATAAAATGTCTGCAGCAGATGTGGAAAAATACATTTACTTTGGCTTTGCATAGAACCACCTGAATTGGAGAAAAGTAACTTTGCTTGTTTGTTTCTCTAGAGCCAATGGCAAAGGTTGGCTGTTTTCCTGGCCACATTATCACATCTTTACAGTAACCAGACCTAAGTGTGTCTCTCGCTCTCTCTCTCTCTCTCTCTCGCTCTCTCGCTCTCTCTCTGTCTCTCTCGCTCTATCTCATAATATCTCTCCTTCATTATCTCCCTGTTTCATTTGATCCATTTGTCACGCTCACGCAAAGCCAATGCAAAGTGCAGTGTGTGCAATTTGAACGATGCATAATGCATGCATTCTCATGAATCTGCCTATCCAGGTCTAAGTGAGGAGGAGAGACGCGTTCATTGAATTAGAAGGCCTGGGCACACTGTCATGCACACCGCCAACAAGAGAAAGCGGGCATCCTACTAGCAAAATCTCGCATGCATTTATTTTGCAGCCCCTTGGAGTGTGACTCAGGACCTAGAGAAGGTCTGGGATTTCGGCAAAGAGCTAGTAGGAAGTCAAACATCAATAGATACTGGTAAAAAGTTACCAAGAAGAGGGGAGGGGCACTGAAGTCTCCCAATTGGAAACAAGTTGAAGGGAGATTCTGGCAGAGGCTATCCAGATTTTTGACCTGCAGTTCCCATCAGCACTAGCCAGCATCAGGCTCGGACGGCAATAGGCCATGGCCGAACCAAAACAAAACATGCTGGCGTGGGCCAGTTTCTTTGGTCCAAGCGGGCCACTTTTTGGGACAGTGGGTCAGTTTGATGAGTTACTTCACTGTGTGCCAGTAGTTTTGTCCAGTGTTGCTAAATAAATATTCTTTAAAATGTACAATTTGCATCACATTTTATCCACATGCCCCCTCTTGGGTACTATTCAAACAGCATCACAAAAGAAATGAATCGCCATTTGCAACAGCGGGCCACTTTTTCATTGGTGTCCAAGACCATTTTATGGCCAGCATAATCTTTGTTTACAGAGCGTCAGTGGTGGAAATGGAAAAACTGTAAAGTGGACCCCACAAGGGCCAGGGTGGGAGCGGAGTGTGACGGAGGGGGGCGGAGTTGGCGTTTGAACTCCACTCAAAGGAAATGTTCAAAATAATAGTTTAAAAATGGGGCAATTTCTTTCATGCTGCTTCTTTCCGAACTCCACACTGTACATCAATTCCACTTGAAATCACTTCCATGGCAGTGGTGCACCCAAATATACCTGATGGTAATGCAGTGATTTTTAATACATTAAGGGATCCGCAGACACGCTCCACAGTAGAAGGTTTCAAGGGTAGCTCAGCAGGTTGAGTGACCATTGCTGAGATGTTATGTATTAAAAACTGGTTGTTAATCATATGAGTTTTGCAATTCCTTACATAAAAGAAGTGCTATAAAATGTGTTTGGCCAGAGAATGGGTCCGGCTGGTCGCTTGCTTATATTCAGGGCAGCGGTGGGGGTATTTCTACCCTGTTGTGAAAATCAAAAGTTGGCACCCATGAACCCCCCGTTTCATTTGTAATAACTGCTGTCAGCACAACAGAAGCATTTCTTTGTGATTATGCAGTTTAACAAGCATATAACATCTTTATAAACATAACTTGTGATACAAAACAAAGTAAGGAGCACAAAAAGTACAGGGTATTTGTGTGTTAGAAAAAAAAACACATTTAAAAGAAAACTAGTGAATGCAAGTTTAAGCTGTATTTTCCAGTTTGGGAATTGCTTCTTTTTTTCTATGAAAGTGTAAGATGCACATTTGGAAAACAATAATGTGCCCAGCATGTAGAAACCCTGCATTTTACAGTGAAGGCCTCCACCCCAGTGATAGTCATGGCTCATTGATTCCTGTAGTGTCGCTTTCAGGCCAGAAGAAAGAAACGGGCTCCGCAAATAGGACCTGCAAACGTGCGAATGGGAGCTGGAAAAAAAACCACAAAGCAGATTAGATCACAGAGCCCCCAGCTTCCCTTGGCGGTAATGAAAGGCACCCACGAGCACAACTCAGAGTTTGCCGGTCCAAGTACAACGGTACCAGTCGGACCGGCAACCTCGTAATGAGGCCCGATGTGTGCTTCTGATGATAGACCATTATGAGGTCATTGGTGGACTCTTTTCTTCCCTGACCAAAATGATTTTGATAACAAAGAAACCGATACCATGCCCCACATTGCTTGTCACATGTGAAATGTTGTGCAGAAACATTGGCTGAGGAGAGAAACCTCTAGTACACCTTAAAGAGGTCTGCAGGGCTTCCGCTTACTGAGGCAGTCCTCCCAGGGATGTAGGTTCCATTGCCTTGAAAACAACGCACTACCTTCGTCGAAGGGCAATTTCCATCTGCATCAACTTGGGAGATAGAGGAGCACTAATCATGTTTAGTTAAGTATCAGTTGCGAAGAGAAGTCTATTGGCTTTCTTCACTGAACCGCAAAATGAGGAATGGCCCTCGCCTCCCTCTGGAAAAGACATGTTTCTGATGGATATTCATAGAAGAAAGAATTTTGACTCAGCTGTATGAACACATCCACTGGCGGATTCCTGTGTCCGAAAAGTCTATGGGTAACTCTTCAGAGATTTCATCAAACCCTATATTGATTTCTCTAAAGGACAATATCAAGTGGGAACTCCAACCAAAAGTGAACTCACTTGTGACAAAAGCGGCATCAAATCACCTGATGCTCAGGCAACCTGATCACAACGGTATCAGGTAATAATGTCCCCATACATAATGTCCCCATACATAATATCCCCATACATAATGTCCCCATACATAATGTACCCATACATAATGTCGCAGAGAAAATCCATTGGCGACATTATACATGGTGACATTATGTATGGGGACGGGTTGCAGGGATGTACCCTGCTCCCCCTGTAAAAGAACAAAATAAATGTGTGGGTTGCGGGGGTGTCCTCTGCATGTTCAATGTAATAATGTCTCCGCAAAAAATGGCGACATTTTTGTCAGGAGGCATTTTATCAGGCAGATTATTCCATGGAACCATCATAACTGTGCACACACCACTAGGTTGCTTCTAACTGGCCAATTCAGCAATAAGAGAATGATCTCTCTAAGTGCTTTACACTTCTTCCTCCAGGAAGTTTAGTTCTGGAGACATAGATGCATCAAAGCCCGCTAGAAAAGAAAGGCTAGTTTAGATCCCTCTGCGCAACAAGATGTTTCTAATGGAATCTTATTCCAGTCTTGGGTACTAGCCAGTGAGCAACCACAAGGCACCTGCCTTAAGCAACAATTTGTGTCTGTGCTTCTCCCATGTTTGTAAAGACATGATCACTGGAGTTAGATTTTTTGTGTTGAGCTTCAATGGAATAGCCAAGCATGTGATGGACCTCAGTAGCAAATACAATCAAACACTTTATCAACATTGTGAAAGTTACTGAAAACCATCCTGCCAACATGTGTGGCATCATCAGAACAGATGCAATGTGACAATTGTCAATAGGTTTAATAGTCAAGCAGAATAATGCAGCTTTCTTAATTACAATCCAGTTATGCCGACACCTAAAAAGCCAGCAGCGTTTGGAAGGCACATCAGAACTTTGCCTTGGGAGGGAAATGGTCAGCATATGTATGCTGCAGACGTGTAAATACTCACCAGAACATTAATGAGTCATGCAATGATTCTGCCAGTCGATCTACAAGAAGCATTTTAATTGGAGGAAGAGTGTTACCTGCTTGGGATGAGGGTACGTTCTCTCCACTGTAGACATAGAAATACACAATGGGAAGGTTATCAAACTAGCTGTTCGTGTTGAGAGGTTCAGTTATTGTTCTGGGAAAGGAAGTTCTATAATGCCATGCCTCTAAATGACGCGGCTAACTAAAGATTTTTCTCAAAAAGTCAAAACGTGACACCTGTGCCAAAAAATTATACAAGTCAATAGCGAGGTAAGAAGACGTGCAATTCATTGGTCTTCTACTTTTCAGGTCTAAGAGCAAAATGGAAGGAAAAGGACCTGTTTGCATTCGTGCAAGCCCAACCCTGTTGAGAGGTGGTGGAGAGGAGTAGTCTACGAGACGTTCAAGGAACATCAGCATGTTTAAGAATACTTCTAAGGCTCGAAAGCCTGAGGTTATAGTTCAAGCAGAGGGCAATATTTTTTGGAATGTATTTTTATGTATTTATATACAGGAGGAACAATGCTCTTTTGATCACAATGAAACCTACTATGGATAAGAAATCAGATTTGACAAGAAGCAGTGAGCTTCTTGCAATGGGCTGAGTTTGAGGGACATTCTGACCAGTCTTGGGGAGGGGAGTAGAGGTTTGTGTATCCCTGGTCCCTTTTTTGATGGTTTGGTAGATTTATCTGGTCTTTCAAACATCCAAAACGGGTGCACGTGACACCCTCGTAGTATCCACTATTATCTTCTGTATTCCGAAACCTTGCAGCCTGAGAGTGACAGATCAACCTTTCTGCCGATTGAAGGGGCTGCATAATAAGTGCACTAAAAGCACACCATGCATGTGGGCAGATTCACAAAACTGTGTGCAAATAAATTTCATTTGCACTTATTGCGGAAATGTGCTGGTCACCATATTCTCAAAAGTGACCTGTGCATTTCAGAAGTGGGGTGGGTGGAAAGTACCACAAAGATGTGCTGGCCAGCCCCCACAAATTCAGTACTAATGTATGACTGGCTGCCAGCAACCACGTGATTGAAAGGATTCATCTGTGAAATGCTGGAGTTTTGAGAATTTGCCTCAAAGAGTCTGATTTTGACATATCAGCAGCTTCCATCCCAGCGAATTCCTTAGAGAAACTACATCCTTTTCTGGATTCGCCAAAGGTGGCTTTTCTAAATCCTCCTAAGGCCTACCTGATTCCTTGCCATTTTAATGACAAGCAGGCTTGGACTGGTTCCTGACTCCTGGGACCCACAGTCTTTTTGAAGCCTTTGTGCTTCCTCAGAAACTGCCCTAACAAATGGTGAAGTTCAAGGTCTTTTATTTCTGAGTGAAATGTGGCAGGTTTCCTGTTTCCTATTGGTGCACTGCTTGTAGGAACTTCTCAGACTTTGTCCGTTGAGGATCGTGTGGTTGTGGAATGATTATTTAGACTCACTATTGACCTTATTACTCAAGTGGTCCTGTGCATATGCTGCCCCATGCAAATATCTAAATGGTTAGCTGGTCAATGCATGGCCAACCCCAGCACGCCATCTTACTCAAGACCACATGCCAAGCTCTCTGATTGAATCACAAACACCCACCTGTACAGCCTAACGTAGAGTCCCTCACCACTGAACAAGGCCACAGATTCAGACGCTAAAATTGCTGACCTTTGGTGCACAGCTTGTGCATGTGTTACTGTGGCTATGCGAGGTGGCCGGAGTATATGAACTTCTCCCAATCACCTGTGCCTGCACCCTTTCTTGCCCCATCTTCCTGATCATGTACCTCAGCTAAATCTTCCTCGGCCTTCACGACCCTAAACCCCTCCTCGCCCACTTAGCTCTCTCTCATCTACCTCACCCTCACCCACCATAAGCCTCACAAACCTTCCCAGTCAAACAGGCATATGTAGGTTTCTACCGTGCCAGTCAGCCACTCCACCTCGTCTCTAAACTCGCCTTCTGACCTATGTCACCACACCCAACCACCCCACCCTGTACTCCACAAACTTTGCTTATCCTCATCAACCTCAGCCCACCACCCCTTACCACTAACTCCCATACTCACCTTTCCTGCGAATCTCACTATTTCCTCTAACCTACTCCACTCCCTCATCTACCTCACTTCCTACCCATTCTCGTCTTCCGCACCCGTGACTTGTGCTGAACCCACTCACCACTGGTCCACAAATGCCAAATTCACTCCATTATTTCAGGATACACAAAAATCATTTGCATTTACTGAATCTTAATGGCACCTATTTACTTAGTATTGTAAAGCTAAGGGTACCTGGTAGGCCTCGATCTTCCAGGCTTTTAACGATCAATTCAAAACAAACGTGAACAAGGCCTTTATGTCAATCCCAATTTATCCTCTAATATTTCTAATCAATGACTTAGTGTTTTCTCTTAAACAAAATATATGCACACTTTACAACAACACAGGACAGCCATTCAAAGGACTGGCTTGCATCCACAGGTAAGAATGCTGATGAAATTATATATTTGTTTCAGACTTGTCAGTATCTGCCATTTGGAGTGACATATTAACTTTACTCATAGGTTTGGACGACTAATGACCATATCCATCATTTTTCAGAGTGAGACAACTGGACTTCTGCTTAATGTGTCTAGCTACTACTTCAGGTAGGCAGTCCAGCAGCACATTTGCTGTGTTTTGAATTACCCTAAGCACATTGAGTTGCCCTATTTTGGCCATAAACGTCATATCCCGTCCCCCCTTTTTAATACCCACATACAATTGTTTATTGTAGACACAGAACACACATTGTTGGAACAGGAAAAAATGTGTTACGTCCTGATGAAGGCCGCAAAAGATTAGAACCACACCTATGGTTTAGAAGACGGCCGAAACACAGTATGTCAACTTATTTCTTGGAAACATCTACGATACTGCAAAAGAAGGGCATGTCTAGCGGAAATAAGGAGTCAAAATAACCTTGGAAAATATCTGGTTTTCTGGTTCATTGATTACATATTAGAGCGCGGATCTATGAGAGATATAGATCCCAAAGGAGAATAACTGAATCTTTGTTTTGTGTTTGTTAAATACATAAGATAGCAACGTTTGTCATTGTAATATGTTTGAATGTCTAAAAAATACTGTGTTGTTGGAAAGTGTGTATGTTTGATTTGTCGTTTTTATTAAATGTACATTAATAAATATATATTTTGTGTAAGAAAAAACACTAAGTCATTGATTAGAAATGTTAGAGGATCAATTGGGATTGACAGAAAGGCCTTGTTCACCTACCTCGGTAGTAGTTATCACCAAACAAAGTATTTTGGTGGCTCTGGAGGACTGGATTGGGGAATTGCAAATCATTCTGCAAAAGGTTTTGGATTTAAACAAATGGATTTACACTGAAGACATTTGTTTTATGGTAGCTTTGATACGGATAGATATGGTGTCCATCAACAAGAAAATAGTGAAAGAACAGTCCCATCAATTTACATTAAACTCTGGTACACACCATTTTCTACCAGTCTTACGCATTACTTACTAGAGAGCATGAAGAAAAGACAATAGGCCAATACTTTTTTGAATGTGTTCTTTAGATTTACCATGAATATCCTGCCCTGAGGAAGACGAGGCGTCCTGCTCTATGTTGAAATTAACTAGTCCCCTGGCTGCATTTTAAGATAGTAAGGGTCGTAATTATAATTCGGGCCATAAGAACATTTAATATGGTTTTAGCTAGTTGGCATTCGACGCTTTTGGGTTAATGCACTTGGCACTTATTTGGTGCGCACACGCTGCACTCTAATTAGGACACTTGTCACTTTTAACAAAGCCAATTTATATTTGCACCACTGCTAGGTTCCTTTCCACACATATGGTACAATTGTGTGTAGTAACATGGTTATTCACTGTGTGTTTTTGGGGATTTCTTGTAAAATGGGATTGCACACACAAGGCAGTTCCGCCGATTTTTAACATGTATTTATGTGATTTTATATGTGCTATTGTTTTATGTCAATTTTTAAGAGACAGTTATGCTTATATTTTTTGTCGAACAGTTACTCTGAACAAGGAAAATGGGCTGTAGGAGTTATTTCATTTTTTTAAAAACGCCCTGTACCTGTACACATCCTGCTGAAATTGATTTTTGTATTTAATAAAGAGTATTTTTAAAAACGCTCCATAGTTGGTATGTAGGATTGAGAAAATGGCTCCCAAAGTGCATCACCTTATTCTTTTGCAAGGAACATTTGATGTTGAATGAAATAAAGTCAGTAATCTTTATTTAGTCAGTGAGAATAATCTCACGAAGCGAAATAATCTGTGTTTAAGTTCCACAGCAACGAGGCCCCTACAGCACCAGCGAGTGAAGCGATTCTCGTTGAAGCACATCTCAGTACTTTCCCATATTCTACTCTTTTGTTGACTCAGGTGGACACCAAGGGATGGGGTCAGTGTTTCATTTGCAAATTGGGGCAGTTGGTTCTCCACCCACTGCTGCATCCACCCGCGGCTGCTCCTCACAGTGTTAACATATTTGCAGCTGCTCTTGCAACTCCCATCAGCTCATTGCAGTTGATGCATGGACTGCCTATGGCAGATGTGCGATTTACAAATACCAACCGATATAACATAAAATAACATGAACTACTAGTTGTGTTTTGAATTTTGATATTTAAGTGTTTCTTTTAACACTCACATCTTTGTTGAGATGTTGCATTGATTCTATAGATGCAAGTGGGACATCCTGACCATGCATCGACAGAAGATAGCATGCAAGTGCCTTCCTCCTATAGTAAATTGGTGGCCAAATACAGGCGAAAGCATTACAGAACTGATGAATTGACCTGGCAAAAACTGCAGCAAGACCCTCTTGCATAAAGGGCCACTCATGCTATGTAATCCTTCTTTTCAGTGCCTGGGTTGGTGATGCTGGGTGTCCTGTTGTTGTCAGCCCACACAGCTGCACCAAAGCTGTCAGCTATTACAGTAGCAGAGCTGCACCAATGTCATGTGGGCCGACTGGAGCAGTGTGCGGGCATGGGCAAAACAAGCATCCATCATTGCCATTGTTATTCTTCCAAATGGGCAACAAGCACTGCCATGCCAGGGTGGGTCATCAGGTTAATGGATGGCAATGAGCCCGCCCACGGTGCAGGGACATGTGGCGATTGCATGCTCTAGCTGCTTGCTACTGTGACTGCCCTTTAAATAAGAGCGTTACCAGATCACCCCCTCATAATTAAAGTGAGTCTGAGTCAGTAAGAGACAGGGCTAAGAAATAAGTACCAGGGCTGAGCTCCGGCAAACACCCCACAAATCAAGCACTGGATGGGTTGCTTTTACACTGCTTTTACCAGCTGGGATAGTTTTTCCAATGTGTACCCCTGTTGCAGGTGCAATTTACACTATTTTATGTGATGTAATATGAGGGTTTGTGGGAGTGTGCGTTGCAATGATACTTTATGGCATGCATTGGATCCCTCCGCGTCCTTCGTCTCCAGTCTATCCCTGCACTGCACTCTCCAACCCTCTCTACCAGCTAGCTCATCCAAGTTCCTACCCTATACCTGTCAACTTTTTTATCTCCGCCCACCGTGCCTGCGCCATCAGTTTGACGTTCCACTCTTCTCGAGCCGCACCCCTCTTCCTGTCCGCTCTCCTACATCACGATATGTTTGATGGCGCAAACTATGTCACGATTCTACTAATGTCCTGGCTCGATTAAAATGTCTATGTCACGGTGGGATGATATCTGCTCTGCCGAGGTATGAATTGCTGTGTGGTGTTGTATGGATGTGACCGCTGGCCCAAGACGGTAGCTTGGTGCACTGCTCGCCACCCAGGCAATGCTATCTATGTAAGGTACTCAACTTTATTCTGTGACTAACATTTAACTCTCACCCTCTTCCCCTGGTGGACACCCTGAGCCACACTCAGGCAGTGACCTCCTGCCTAGCACCAACACCCAGCAAATCTTGACATACATGCACAACTGCACAGAGAGAAAGTTAACCCTCAGCCTGCCTCGCACAGCCAGTACAGTAGAACCTCTGCAATGCTCTGACTACCCCTTCCAGGACTAACCCATGTAGGTCCTTATGCGCCAAGAGTTCTTGGAAAGTGACAAAGGCCATGAAAAAGCAAAACCAAGAATCCTGTCAATTCCAGGATTGTGGGTTGAGACAGACAGGTTTGGGTCTGTTCTCTCCATTTTGATGGCCTTTAAGTCTATTTCCCCATTACGTACATGCTGCTGAAAAATAGCTGCTTGGTGACCCTTTCAAAGGAATAGAGCGGACCAGGGATGGACTGGGAGCAAAGAGAGGCCCTGGAGTTCATCTTCAAAGTGGCCTCATATTGCACATTCTCAGCAAGCCCAATGCTTTTTATATGAGAACATTTGAAAATTAAATAGATTACCAAACAAACGAGTCCCAGGGTGCAGAGGCCTACTGCTAAATCTCCAGAGATCCCTATTGGCCAGTCCGCCCGGCTAGCGGACGTCCACCCTGTCGTCAGCCATGATGACATTGAGAAGTAGACATCCATTAGCAAACTATTGCAAAATGCATGGTAACACGAATTCCTGTCTATAGTGCCCAGTGTTTCAGAAGGGCGAGGAACAAAATGACCCTAACGAGTCTCATTGTAGGGCTAACCCTCAATGATGCGCTTGGGTGCCTTGCTGGACTATAATCTCTTTGTGAGATCCCAAAGCAAGTATGGTATTGTCATCTGTTTCTCTCATCATTGAATGCCCACGGTAGGGCTCATTTTTACTTCCTGCTCAGAAACTACGCCCGTTTCATACGGTGTTTCCTCTCCCAACTGAAATGTGTTCTCGTTGGCAGCTGCTGCTCAAAATTCTGTGTCCTCCGGAAGCGCCACAAAGCGGTTGCTAGGTGCTATACTAGAACCATAAATACTTAGTCAGGTGTGAAGAAACGGAGTGCATCGCATGAACACCGGAGGCTTGGCACTGGATACAGGTTAAGCTGATCTCGGGGGTCAAAGGTCTTTCTTATGTTCATCGGTCTCTTTTTGGATACACCAAGCGTCGGACTGGGGCATACAATTGTGTCCGGCATCAATGAAAACGTGGCCCACAGTTGCAAATGCAAATTCATTGCTTTTGTGAAAAGACTGTTTGAATAGTACCCAAGGGGAGTTTTTTGATAACATGTGATGCAAATTGAGCATTTTAAAGAAGATGTATTCAGCAACACTGGTCAAAACTACTAGCCGCACAGTGAAGTGAGTCATGAAACTGGCCCACATTGACCAGAAATGTGGCCCACTTTGGCCCAAAAAACTGCTGTCCCACACTAGTAGTTTGTGTTTTTGGTTCGGCATTGCCTTATTGCCCTATTGCCTTATGAGCCAGTCCGAGCTTGGATGCACCCCCCTAACAAATTAAAAACAAGTTAATCTAGTTCCTGCTTGAGCTAATCAAGCCTTTGATCCAGCTACTGTGTACAGTGTCAACAGGGGGTGGGGGTGAACCTCAACAAATGAGTCCACGCTGGGTGAATGACAGCGTGCTTACATTTCCTGATGCATTGTATCTGTGTGCTTTTATATCCCTTTAGGTGTTTTCAATTGTGCATTGCAGGTGGCTTGGCTTATGAATAAGGGTGATCTTTGCTTGCTGTCTCTGGCTCGCTGCAAGAATGACCTTCCTTTAATTTAAAAGATACAGGGCCTGATTCACTGATTTTCCCCACGGAGAACATATCTGCATTCTACTCACATACCGAGCTGAATCTGCATTCCCACGGAACTGTCCGCATGCAGAACCACTACTGTAACGCAGCACATCCTTAAAGTGTGTATAGCAGGTGTGTTCTTGCAGGGACCACCGCATTTGTGAGGGCACCTGTGATGAATAGGATGGGTAGAGGCTAAAGCGCTCACACAGACCTCACACTTCTACAAACCAAGAGCCCACACAATCATGAAGGTAAAAGAGGCAGAGTCAAGAGATATACCTCCTTCACCTTTTGTGGTAACGTGTGCCCGGGAAGATTATACTCACAAGAGGGGTGTCAATGTGGTTCAGTAGCAGCCCAAACAGCAAAGTATTACAGTCCAAGAATGTCCAATTAAGGTTTTATAAAACTGTATACTTTCATTAAAAACACCATGTACAATAATAAGTAACTAGAAAACACTGTAAAAACTCATCCCTGGAGAAGGAACACAGAATATTCAAAGATAGAATAGATGTAGCACTCTGCGTAACGAGACAGAGGAAGAAAAGGCAATTAAAAGACCACAATGTTCAGATAGGATATTTACTGAGGTTGCAAAAGGGATTAACAGTGATCTACCCAGTCTCTAGGACCTATAAATGGACAAAGGGGGAAAGTTCGTAGTCAGTAGTACCTTTTTGCGGTTATTCGTGGTTCGGTAGCACCAAACCAGACTTCTTGGTGCTGTACAAACAATTTGATGACTAGGAGAGTGCAAGAGTCATCATCGAAGGGTCCTGGTAGTTAAAATGTGTTCAACAGTTCTTGAAACATGGGGTAAGCAGTGCAACAGTGAAAAACATTAGACTCCCGGCTGTCTTGGCACTCAGTGTGCTGTGGCTCCCAAACTAGGGGTTCAGGGACAAGATGGGTCCATGTTCTCGGGCTACCAAACATGGGGGAGGCTTGCACGCAACTGCAGAGGTCCTTCAACACAGTGAGGTCCTGGGAACAGGTTCCAGCAGCAGTTTCACCCCCAAAGGTCCCTGGGTATGGTTAGGGGACAGGGCTCACTTCTGGAAAGGATTTCTCTGTCAGCAGGGTCCTAATGAAAACTTCAAGGGTTGGAGTCCAAAAGATGATACAATCATGATTCACAGAAGTGTGGGAGGCCCCCTCTTTTAAAGGTAAACACCCACAGGTGATTGTACTAAAGCTAGCCTTCCTTTGTGGTCCAATCCCTGCTCTTGAAATGAGTAGGCCTTGCCCTTCTGACATCACACCCAAAGTGACTTGCTCTAGAGGACATGGAGAGGACAGGAAGAAGAGAGAAAGTCAGAGATTAACAAGAGTGGAAGTCTTCCCTAACTGCACAGAGCCTTCATGTCTACTCTAACCACACACCCCTTCCCTTCTAACTGGGATCACAGCCTTTTAGAAATGCAGCACCCTAGTGTGAGGGTACTACCTTTGAATGGACGTGCTCCTTTGATGCCTGGGCACAGCACAGCTGCCTATTGTGCGGCAGTGTTTGGAGGAGGGTGTTACATACCCTCACAAAGAGAACTAAGAGAAAGCATGGTCATTCAGGATCCTGTCCTGTCATTTGGTTGGCTCAGCATGTCTGCCCAGAATACCCATCTCCTTCCACAGCTTAGCTAGCTTACAGGAGCTGACACGTGTGAGACATCAAAATGGATGTGGCTGCAATTATTATAAGTGGTGTCATGCCCCATGCCTTAACCCAGGCATAGCTTCTATTTTGAGTTTACCCTGCCACCATCATGGGCTACTTATGTTCATCATAGTTTTGGTACAGGGGTGTATATCTTAAATGCAGCCTCTGCACAGTAGAGCGTTGGTTGTCACTGCAGCTGTCAAAAAGGCACCTGTGACCTCTGAACCCGCTTTGTGCCACTGGTAGAGCAGGCCCTGATGATCAGGATACTGATGCAGCAGGGCACAGCTACACACTATGCTTTATGACATGGAGCTTATGAAAGCAGAAATTGATCAGTAGATTACTGTAAGGAAGGCATGGTATCAAACAGTAAGACAGACGCAAGTGATCACAGTTCAAAGGTGATTGTTGAACTTCAATTGGGTTTGAAAAATGCCTATCTAATCCTAATTCTGAAGAGTGGAGCAAGCTACAACGATCAAATAATAATAGCACAGTCCTAGTGGTATCTTGTCAAAATAAAAGGGCCTATACTAATAAACCTATTACCAATCCTTACTTCTAAATACAAATAGTGTGGGAAACAATGTCATGCAAAAGAAAAGTATTCAAGAAATGATATGTCAGGATATTCAAGCCATTGGCTTCCCTTCTCCACGTCTTCAGCCCGGGACAAGACGGCACACTCGAGATTAGCACACTCTCTGGCTACTCTCGCACGAGGATGTAGTTCAAGACTTCAACATAAGGGCCTTCTGTCTCTTTGTCATTCAAAGTCTCTTATTTCAGAGGGCCCAATGCAACACAATGAAACAGTAAAGTTCCTTTCTTCTCAGTATTTTCACTTATACAACTTCTCGTGTGATTTACTGTTCACCCCAGGCACCCCTCTGCTGGGCTCAGACCCATTTTAACACATAACCTTGAATTGGTCTCCCTCTGCCTGGCTCAGACCAAATTCATGTACTTTTCTAAACGGTCTCTATTTCATCCAAATCAAAGACTTTCGACTGTGCGCAGGATTTTGCTTTACCCGTCGCAGGACCACTTTGAGTCACATTTATTAGTTCTCTTTCAATTGGTCTCCCTCCGCCGGGCTCAGAACAAATGTATCTACTGTTATCACTTCTCAGCTGGATAACTTACAGGACCTTCAATTGAGCACCCACGAGGTGCCAGACCACTCCGTTGCAGATATTGTAGCTTGCTTTAAAGTTCAATCACTCATCAGCAGTTTAACTTCACTTACATCACTTATCACACGCATTTTAACAATGATCATTCCAGCACTCTCCATACAATGTTGCTGCTTGCAACCTTGGCTTCAACACAGACCAGTCTTGTATTGGTCTCCCCAACTCACTGGCTGTGTTGACTTCACTGAAGTTGCTTTGTTCTTGGAGCCAAGGACAGTGCCACAGTGGCTGGTGATTCTCCCTGCCTTGATTACTGACGCAGGATGTCCCCGAGTAACTCCAACACACAATGCAGAATTGTTTAGTCTATTTTCCTGGTCTTACGCTTTCTATTCTCGAGATCTCTGGGAATTAAGGGCTCCTTGTCGAAAAAGGTCAAGGGAATCTCCCTCCATTTGATTCCCTTTAGTTTTGCTTTCTTTTCCCTCTTGCTCAGCTGCCGTCTCGAAACTGCTGTTTCCTCGTGTGCTTTGCCTCGCTGTGAGTGTGCTCTCATGCTCTGCCTTTTATCCGTGTGGGGAAGTGTAATGGAAGTCAGGTGTGAGTGATTGTCGATAATTGGCTGACCTCGCCTTACCATAGTTTTGGCACTTGTCAGGTACACAGCTCGGGTGTTAGTTTGTTTTCCCTTAAAGCGGGCTGTCCATGAGAAAGTGTTTGGGGGAGGGGTATAGAGTCTTAAAATCCTAATGGGTTGTATGGGGTAAATGTCTAACAGGGAAGGGGATACCACGTCTCACCATATGGTGAACCACTCCCACTCCCTGAAAACCCCTCACCCAGGTGATCCTCCCACACTGGTCCACCCCAGGAACTGGATCCAAAAATGATGGCAGTGTCCTGGCCACCTGGATGACAGATCTCTGGGGACTAGTGGGTGAGACACCTTCTGGTTTCTCACATGCCCTTTCCCTATGCAATGTAGCCACATCTGTTTCACAGGGAAACCGAGAAAGGAAATCGACATTCCTCTGGTCTTTACCTTTTTGGTGCTCCACAGTGAAACAGTAGGGTTGCAGGTCTAGAAACCATTGCATGACTCAAGGGTTAGAGTCCTTTTGTTTGCGTATACACAGTAGTGGAGAATGATCTGTGACAAGTGTGAACTTCCTTCCTAGGAGATAGTATCTTAGATGGGTGATGGCCTATTTGATTGCAAGGGCCTCTAATTCAAACACAGAGTCTTTTTTCACGTGGGAAGAGTTTTCAACTAGTGAATAGGATAGGGTGTTCTAATCTAACACAATCTACTAACAAAATGCTCCTAACCCTGTAAGAGAGGCATCAGTTTGTAATACAAATGCTTTAAATAAATCTACTACCTTTAGGATCGGGTTCTGGCACAGGGTTTGTTTTAAGGTGTTGTAACATACATCGTCCTGGTCATTCCGGTTAATCTTCTGGGGTTCAGCGTTCTTTAATTTGTCCGTCAACCTAGCTGTTCTGTCTGAGAAATTAGGGGTAAACCTATGGTAATAACCAATTAATCCTAAGAATGCTCTGAGATCTCACTTGGTTTTAGGCGGGGCGATCTAGGACGGTAAAAAAGGGGGGGTGAGGCGCGCACTCCAATTCCTGGCCAATATACTACCTGAAGAAAGAAAAAATATATAACTGGGTTATATCCCAAAAGTGTCCAATTCACTGGGATAGATCCCAATTGTTGCCAAAATGTTCACAGGGTTGGATCCCTTCTGCTGCATTTATGCTGCTGTTCTCCTCCTCCTAACGCATTCATGTCCCAACACTCTTCAGGGAGGCTGCGTTGCCTTGCTGTTCAGGTTAATCCAATTAAATTGCTAATGCAGTCTCTAAGGATTATGGGAGCTGTAGTGAAAAAAATGTTTTTCATTTCAGGTGACCAAGGAAAGACTCCCGTCCAGGAGCACACATCTTACCCTTAGCAGGGGGAGAGGGGAAAACCATAACTATGGTTCTCCACTGTAGGGCAAAATATCCCCGGTGCTGCAGACTCTGGAGTCCGGATCTCCACAAATTACATGTAAAAAAGGGGGGGGTGAGGCACGCACTCCCAATTCCTGGCCAATATACTACCTGAAGAAAGAAAAAATATATAACTGGGTTAAATCCCAAAAGTGTCCAATTCACTGGGTTAGATCCCAATTGTTGCCAAAATGTTCACAGGGTTGGATCCCTTCTGCTGCATTTGTGCTGCTGTTCTCCGCCTAGCGCTTTCGTGTCCCAACACTCTTCAGGGAGGCTGTGTTGGCTTGCTTTTCAGATGAATCCAATTAAATTGCTAATGCAGTCTCTAAGGATTGTGGGAGCTGTAGTGAAAAAATGTTGTTCAGTTCAGTTGACCAAGGAAAGACTCCCCTCCAGGAGCACACATCTTACCCTTAGCAGCGGGAGAGGGGAAAACCATAACTATGGTTCTCCACTGTAGGGCGGAATATCCCCGGTGCTGCAGCCTCTGGAGTCCGGATCTCCACAAATTACATGTAAAAAAGGTGGTGGGTGAGGCACGCACTCCCAATTCCTGGCCAATATTCTACCTGAAGAAAGAAAAAATATATAACTGGGTTAAATCCCAAAAGTGTCCAATTCACTGGGTTAGATCCCAATTGTTGCCAAAATGTTCACAGAGTTGGATCCCTTCTGCTGCATTTGTGCTGCTGTTCTCCTCCTAGCGCTTTCGTGTCCCAACACTCTTCAGGGAGGCTGCGTTGCCTTGCTTTTCAGATGAATCCAATTAAATTGCAATGCAGTCTCTAAGGATTATGGGAGCTGTAGTGAAAAAAATGTTGTTCAGTTCAGTTGACCAAGGAAAGACTCCCCTCCAGGAGCACACATCTTACCCTTAGCAGGGGGCGGGGGGAAAACCATAACTACGGTTCTCCACTGTAGGGCAAAATATCCCCAGTGCTGCAGCCTCTGGAGTCCGGAACTCCACAAATTATATGTAAAAAATGGGGGGTGAGGCGCGCACTCAAATTCCTGGCCAATATACTACCTGAAGAAATAAAAAATATATAACTGGGTTAAATCCCAAATGTGTCCAATTCATTGGGTTAGATCGCAATTGTTGCCAAAATGTTCACAGGGTTGGATCCCTTCTGCTGCATTTGTGCTGCTGCTCTCCTCCTCCTAGCGCTTTCGTGTCAAAACACTCTTCAGGGAGGCTGTGTTGCCTTGCTTTTCAGGTGAATCCAATTAAATTGCTAATGCAGTCTCTAAGGATTATGGGACCTGTAGTGAAAACATGTTGTTCAGTTCAGCTGACCAAGGAAAGATTCCCCTCCAGGAGCACACATCTTACCCTTAGCAGGGGGAGGGGAGAAAACCATAACTATGGTTCTCCACTGTCGGGCAAAATATCCCCGGTGCTGCAGCCTCTGGAGTCCGGATCTCCACAAATTACATGTTAAAATCGGGGGTGAGGCGCGCACTCCAATTCCTGGCCAATATACTACCTGAAGCAAGAAAAAATATATAACTGGGTTAAATCCCAAAAAGTGTCCAATTCACTGGGTTAGATCCCAATTGTTGCCAAAATGTTCACAGGGTTGGATCCCTTCTGCTGCATTTGTGCTGCTGTTTTCCTCCTCCTAGCGCTTTTGTGTCCCAACACTCTTCAGGGAGGCTGTGTTGCCTTGCTTTTCAGGTGAATCCAATTAAATTGCTAATGCAGTCTCTAAGGATTATGGGAGCTGCAGTGAAAAAATGTTGTTCAGTTCAGGTGACCAAGGAAAGACTCCCCTCCAGGAGCACACATCTTACCCTTAGAAGGGGGAGGGGGGGAAACCATAACTATTGTTCTCCACTTTAGGGCAAAATATCCCTGGTGCTGCAGCCTCTGGAGTCTCCACAAATTACATGTAAAAAAGGGAGGGGGAGGCGCGCACTCCAATATCCAAATTTTTTTTCTTTTTTCAGGTAGTATATTGGCCAGGAATTGGAGTGTGCGCCTCACCCCCTCTTTTTTGCATGGGATCTAGGACGGCTTTTTTTTCTCGTTGAGGCTGGACCAGTGCCATTCCCAACAAAGAAGCCGAGGTATATCACGGCTGATTGAGCCAGCTTACATTTGGATGGATTGGCAGTTAAGCCGGCTTCTCTGAGGGCTCCCATAACAGTAAAGAGATGGAAAAGATGGTCTTCCGAAGTCTTACTATAAGTGACAATATTGTCATTATAAGCCCACAGAAATAGGAGTAGGGTTGTAATATCCTGTCCATAAGCAGTTGAAAAGTGGTGGGAGCCCTGTGTAAGCCAAAAGGGAGGACTTTGAAATAGAATAGTTCCAGGGGCATCGAGAAAGCTGTCTTTTCCTTATCAGGTCCATGTACTGGCACCTGCCAGTACCCATTGGTTAAGTCTAGGGTTGATGAGAAGGTGGCCTTTCCCAGTTTATTTATCAATATATCAATGCACGGAATGGGATAGGCATCAAAGTCAGATATGGCATTGACCTGTCGGAGGTCTATGCTAAACCTCAAGGAATGGTCAGGTTTTGTGACCAATACCATAGGGGAGGACTATGGGCTTGAAGAAGGTTCGATAGTATTTGCCCTGAGCATTCTGTTCACTTTCTCAACCACTATATGTCTACGGGCTTTCCGGGAGTCTGTATGGATTCAAATGGACCACTTTTCCCTTTGGAGTTCTGACAAGTGCATTGCACTCTCTCTGGTTTCTCTCAGAATACGTCAGGGAATGTCATGACTACATCTTTTAAGTTTTCTTGTTGTTGACTAGATAGCTCTTGGGGAATTAATTCAAAATTATCTATTTCCTCTGGTCCCAAACAAGACAGTATTGTGGCAGTAGCTGCAGATGGATTTTCTTTCCACTCTTTTAAGAGATTTACATGGTAGATGTGTTTTTTTTTTGTTTCCTGTCAGGTTGGGCTATTGTAGAGGTACAGGTCCCTGTTCACTCTAATATTTCATATGGCCCATGCCACTTTGAGACAAGTTTATTTTCAGAGGTAGCTAAAGGACTAATATCGTTTGTCCTATTGAAACATATCTTAAGTTTACCTTCTTGTCGTAGGTGGACTTTTGTTGTGCTTGGGATTTTTCCATGTGAGTATAGACTAGAGTTTGAAAAAATTGAATATGCTCTCGCGATCTGGTAGATGTTTGTGAGAGGGTAATGGGCTTTTCGTTCTTCCCAGGTCTCCCGGAGCATGTCTAGGACATCTCTTGGTTCTCTACCATAAAGTAGTTTGAAAGGTGAGAATCCAGTGAACGCCTGACGGATCTTTCTTACTACAAATAGGGCCTAGGCAATCTCACAATCCCAGTCCTTCCCATCCTTGTCTACCAACTTTCTTAGGATCAGATCATCTTAAGTGTTTTGTTAAATCTTTCTACCATCTGCCCATTGTGGGTGAAGTTCTTAAGGTGGTAATATGGAGCAATTCTTTGACTTCATCCATGTGTTAGCTCATAGAATTAGATCCCTGATCCATTAGAATATACTTGGCAAAACCAACCCTGGAAAAATATGTCAATAGACATTTTAAAATCTGTTGTGTTGTGTTGTTTCCGCATGGGTAATGCCTCTGGGTATTGGGTAGGTTAATCAACGATTACGAGGACATATTTGTTATCGAGTTCTGAGATTTCCAATGGTCCAATGATATCCATCCCACTCCGGCGGAAAGGGGCTTCTAT